>NC_058130.1:55460453-55607033 GCF_016433145.1 Gracilinanus agilis
AGAGAGAGAGAGAGAGAGAGAGAGAGAGAGAGAGAGAGAGAGAGACAGAGAGAGAGAGAGAGAGAGAGAGAGAGAAAGAGAGAAAGTAGGCAGCCACAAGGATTGCTAAAAGCTGAAGATGAAATTTGCAAATCAACAATCAATGAGGGGGCAGCTGGGTAGCTCAGTGGATTGAAAACCAGGCCTAGAGATGGGAGGTCCTTGGTTCAAATCTGGCCTCAGACACTTCCCAGCTGTGTGACCCTGGGCAAGTCACTTGAGCCCTATTGCCTAGCCCTTACCACACTTCTGCCTTGGAACCAATATTGGTTCCAAGATGGAAGGTAAGGGTTTAAAAACAAACAAACACACACACACACACACACACACACACACACACACACACACACAAAACAATCAATATCTCCCTGCCTCCCAATATTGCCTGAAATTCCATTCCTTTGATTTCTTTTTTAGTTCTTACCTTCTGTCTTAGAACCAAGTATCAGTTCCAAGGCAGAAAAGCAGTAAACTGGTCTAGGCAATGGGGGTTAAGTGACTTGCCTAGGGTCATATAGCTAGGAAGTGGCTAAGCCCAAATTTGAATCTACCATCTCCAGGTCTGGCTCCCTATCCACTGAGGCACTTAGCTGCCTCCGTTCCTTAGATTCTGGAGGTTTTGATCCTTATCAAGATACGAATATAGCCCCCCTACACACACACACACACACACACACACACACACACACACACACACACCTGTTATAATTCATTTTTGCCTTAGTGTGAATTCCTTTTAAAGCCCTTTCCCTAAAAGAGCCCAGAGTTGGGATGTAGATTTGGATGTTGGAAAAGGGAAAAGTCCAAGATTATTGGAAGCCTGAGGAGGGTAGGAAATTAAGAAAGACTTCATTCCAGGAAACAATCTTAGACAATATGCAAAATGCCATTTCTGGCTCTGCTCTCCAAACTATGTAAAACCATCCTTCCCCCACCCCATGCCTCAGCATTCCGACATAGCTAGTAAGCTTGATTAATAAGAGAACTCTGTGCCAAATGACGTTCTTTCATGGCACATTCTTCTCTACTACCTCCAACTAAGTGTTCCTCCATTATTAGTGATAGCCAAGTAGAAAATATAGAGTGCTTTCTTCCACGAATCATTTTCTATCTTTGTATCCCCAGCCTCTAGCACATTGTGGGTGCTCAATAAATTATTTTGAAATGATTGCAAGATTAAGTTCATCCATACAGAACCTTGGCTGATCCCATATACTGCTAAAGTGCTGGCTGAACTTTGCCCAAACTTATCTACCCCTAAAAGGGTAAGAAGCTATGCTTTCGGGTCTTCTGAGAACTCACAGAACACCAATACAGGCCTGCAGGCGCTGATATATACTCATTTACTAACCATGAGACTTGGAACAAATTGCTCAACCTCCCTAGACCTCAGTTTCCTCATTTGTAAAATGAGAGAGTTCCACTAGAGGGAGTCAGGCCCTCGGGTCCCTTCCAGCTTTAAATCTATAAACTCTCAACTTGAGAACTACAGACCCTTTGGGAAGTCCATTAGTCAGACCACCTATGGTATACAGAGCACTTTCAGGAAATTAAAGGAAAGAGAAAGTCAAGTTCCTAATTAACAAGAAGAGAAAGGCAAGCCCCTTCTCTCTAGAGAAGTAGTCAATCAAGGAAGAGAGAAAAGAAGAGGGCTTCTGCAGGCAGGTCCACACTACAGAAACATATTCAAATATACATGATATTAATGATCCTTGACATCTTTGGGGCACTTTATGGTTTACAAAATGCTTTCACATCCATTATCTCATTTGATCCTCAAAATCTCTCCAAGTATTCTCCTGGGTAAGGACTCGCAGACATGTGTCCAGCTACTGAGAGGGTGGGTGTCTAGCTTTTTCCCTTGATAGATAGTTCTATCCATCTAAGAATCCCATGAGACATATGCAGATACAGAGATAGCTAGCGATGCCAACAATTGGCATTAAATATGGAGACAATAAGTGCTATGGAAGTTCAGAGGAAGGAGAGAGGTCACTGAAATCACGGAAGGTTTCAAAGATGAGAGGGGGCTCGAGCTAGGCTTTGATAACGATGATAACTAGTGACATTTATGTAGTGCTCTACAATTTACAAAGCACCATACGCGAGTTATCTAATTTGTTTCTCATCCAACCCGGTAGTTGGGTGCTATTATTATCCCTATTTTATAGATGAGGCACTGAGACTGAAAGAGGGTGAGTAACTTCCCTAGAGTCACATAGATGAACTTTATATTTAATTTTAATATTTTAGTTTAATAAGAAGCCATTGAAAGTTATTGATCAGAGAACTGACATAATCAGACCTAAGCTTTTGAAAAATCATTTTGGCAGCCGAGTGGAGGATAAATTGAAGTGGGAAAAGAGTTGGTTCAGTAAAACCAATGGGAAAGATAGGACAACGATATAAAAAAAGGCTCAAATTCATTAAATCAAAGAAAAATCAAATGATAACTGTCCAAGGGTCCTATCTCATACCCAGGAAACTGGCAAAGATGACAAAAGATGGGAATAATAAGTATGGTGGGGATTGCAGAAAGACAGAAACGCTAATATATTGTTGATATAAATCTGAGTTGGTACAACCATTCTAGAAAAGAACTTAGAATTATTCAGAAAATCAATGGATAAATGAGTGAAACCTTTATTAAGTGCTTCCTCCAGGCAAATCACTGTGCTAAGTGCTAAAGATACAAACAGAAAAGTTAGACAGTCTCTGCTCTCAAAGAGTTCATGTTCTGGTTAGATAGACAATACCCATGGAAGGTTTTCCAAATCATATAAAAAGGTCACATTGTCCTTAGGATTTGGTGACAAAGCAAATGATAATACTTTTCTTTAAAGTTGTTTCCACTAAACAAAATCACACCAATTTCTGATGTTGAACTATTTGACAACGGACTACAATCACTGCTATTACAAAGGTTCTGGGGTTTGGTGTCCTGAGCTATCTCCAGCAAGGAAATGAGGATGGAGAGTGCTGGGTTATCTCCCTCATGGAAGATGGCGATCAAAGTGGTGGTGACTAGATTTGCCTGGAATAAACTGCTTCCTGTCTCTCCCCAAGGATGCCTTGCTGTTTTGGCCAGGCTGTCTTGTTTGTTCTGTGAATGGCAATTGGTTGGCAGTTTATGGGGATGGCTGGCTCCTTGTCCACAGGAGTTGTTTCTCTGAATGAGGGTTTCAAGTGCTATAATAGAGGCAGGACTGATAATTGAGGGGGAGGGAGTACTGATTATAATAATAATGATAATAATGGCTAACATTTATATAGTACTTTAAGGTTTGCAAAGAGTTTTACTTGTGTTATTTCATTTTATTCCTACAATGTTAGAAGGTAAGTGCTATTATTATCCCCAATTGACAGAAGGGAAAACTGAGGCAGGCAGAATTGAGATGACTTGCCCATAACTAGTAAGTGACTGAAGCCAGATTTTAACTCGTCTTTCTGACTCCAATAGTCTATCTATTGCACCATCTATTTGCCTTAAAAAAAATTATACGCATTAATCCAAGAGATCCTATGGTTAGGCATATGCCCAATGAGGTCATTCATAAGAAGAAAAGTTCCATCTATTTCAAAATATTAATAAAAGTCCTTTTGTGGTGGCAAAGAATTGGAAAGAAAGTAGATGCCCATCAATTGATCAGTATTGGATTACTATTACTCTGCTGTAAAAAATGGATGTGAAGAATTCAGAGAAGCATAGAAAGGTTTAAATGAACCCATGCGAAAGAAAGTAAGCAGAGCCCTGAAAACAATACCTGTAATGACTACAATAATGTAAACAGGAAGAAAACATCCACAAAACAACCAAAAGTTAATGTTGCAAAATTATAAAAAAACAAAGTTGACTCCAAAGAGGAGATAAAAGAAGATATTTCCCTTTATTCCTTTACAGATATGCAATACCCCACTGAATGTCTTCCACCTCTGCATAGATGCAGAACATTACATATAACATCATTTTTCTTTCAATGTGTCATTGGTTTTACTGATTTTTTCCTCTTCTTTCTCTTTTAAAAAAATTTGTCACATGGGATGGCTCTCTGAGAAGGACAGATGGATGGAAGGAAAATTAAGATGATGTAAAAATAAAAGACCTATTAAAAAGTATATTTTTTAAAAGAATATTATTATAACAGTCTATCAGGGAGGTGACAAGCTCCTGAACCAGGGTAGTGTCAGATAGGAGGTAGTATATGTGAGAAATACTGTGAAGGCAAAAATTACAAGATTTGATACCTAACTAGATATGTGGGTTGACATCAAGGATGACATTGAGGTTGCCAGTCTGGGTAACTGGAAGGATAGTGTTGGTACCCTGGACAGCAATAGGAAAGTTCAGACTTTAGCCCAAGCAAAGTCTTTGGAAACTTTGGAGAAGGTCAGAAGAGGGTCAAAATAAAGAGTGTGTGCAAGGAAATTATGATACATGAATAAAGGCAAAAGGAACTGGGATCATTTCAATGAAAGAGTTGGTTGGAGCTGACCTTAAAGACTTCAAAAGCTTACAACCCATCTCTTCTATTTTATTCTCCATTTCCTTTCTATGGAAATGAAAGAAAGAACTGAAGAACTGCAGAGTCAGAAGATTCAACAAAATTCAGTTCAGCAAACACGTTGAGCATTTAGTATATTCAAGACACTGAGAGAAACAACCATCATATCCTATATTTACAACCAAAGTTTCCAAGGGAAAAGGGGTACAAAGAGAGAAGACATTCTTCATGGAATTCAATCCAATAAACATTTTGGCCCTATGTTCTAGCCAGGAGGGATACAAAAATTATAAATAATATAGTCTCTACTCCCAAGGAACTTTCCAGCTAATGGTGGGAATGAAGAGAGATAAAATGTACGCATTACCCCTGGCCTCAAGTGCTCCTTCTCAGTGCCCCCAAAGATCTTTGAGTTCATTGAGAGCAAATACTATCCTGGGGCCAGACTTCAGAGGACCTGGATTTCACAAGAAAAAAAAAAAGCTAAACAAATCAGGCATGACTCATGTCTATGGTTTCCCCAAAAGTGATTAACCAATACCCCAAATTCTTTGAGTATCAACCATGAGCCCCCGTCAAGAATAAATAAAACCCACAAGAAATATAAACAAATACAGAAAATGTAATACACTAAATAGTCCATTAGCCTCTCCCTACCCCAGAGGAATTGTCAAACAAATACTCCTCACTTACCTAAGATTTGCAATGTCTGAGCAATTCACAACACTGTCATGGAAAGTTGGCAAGTTAGATTTCCTGCCCTGCTTCGACATGGCTCTGGTCTTCCAAGTGCTGAAGAATTCTTGATCACCTCCAATTTGCATATTTTTGAGGCAGTTTCCCTTTGGGAAACCAGTACCTAACTCAAAAACTTTCAAATTCTCAAATTTAAGGGATTACCTATGGAATCATTAAGGCTAGAAATGTCCTTTCTTGAGTTTCTCTCATTTGTGCTCATAAAAGAACTATAAAGGCAAAAAAGGTAGCCAGGAAATAGAGGCCCAAGAACTCCACACTCAAGCTTGTTTCAATAAGCATAGGTCAATCACTATTCATTTCTGAGATTCACCATTTTCTGCCCCTTGGAGGGATAGGGTGAAGAATCCCCACAACCTACCCACTTTGTTGTGTTCTGGTTTTTCCATCTGAGGAAAAGAAAGCCCCCAAAATAGAAAGGGCAAAAGATAGGTAATTTCACAACCCACTTTTATGGACCAAAAAGGGGGGAAATCCTTTCACTTTTGAGCCTCAGCCAACTAAAAAATCGGGATGCAGTCTCAGTCTTTAGGGACCAATCAGAGGAATTTTCTGTATCCTTTCTACAAGGCACATGCTGATTTCCATGAGGGACCCTTTCCAACAAACATCTATACCTTGAAATCTCATCAAGTTGATGGGAGCTCTTCCAATCACTCCATTTTATACAAGCAAGCAAGTTTGGTTTAAGGTAGAATGCAATAAGAACAAAGGAGGAATTTAGATAACGTATAACAAGGAATATGAGAGTACTTTCAGCTGAGAGGTACAGGGTGAAAGAGGAAGAAATAAGAGGAGGCTTCATGAATGAGAAGTCACCTAAGCTGGACTTTAAAGAATGATAGATTTAGAACTGAAAGGGAACTTGGAAGTCCAGCCCCCTCATTCTACAGACAAGGAAACTGAGGTCCAGAGAAGGTAAATAAATGACCCAAAGTTTTTCAGGTGGTAAATGGCAAAGTCTTTTGGCTCCAAATCAACTACTTTTTATAAAATATCATGCTACTGAATCTCAGTAGACATAGAGAGGGCATAGCATGGAACACTAGAAGCTTAACTAGAAGTTAGAAAATTTAAGAAGTCCTGACTGTTATTTAATAACTTGAGCAAAGAGGAGTTCAATTTCTTGATCTAATCACATGGAGGGAGGCAGAATAAATGAGCTTTAATATCATTTATTAGTTCGTTTATTTACTCTCTTTGGGTCTTAGTTTCTTCATCTACTAAATAAGGGAGCTGTACAAAACAACTTCTAAGTTTCCCTCCAGCTCTTAATCTCTGACCCTAATTAGTCCATGACTTCTAAAGTCTATAAGACTTCTATGAGTCCCTCTGATTAGTGAGTTTGTCCCTTAAATCTCCATTTGTGGAAGCACCCCCACTAGCCATGAATTCCCAAAAAACTTCTCAATCTCTACCCTAGAGTAAATACTTTCCTCTTTTTTTATTGATTAAGAAAATTTTTCCATGGTTACATGATTCATGCTCTTTCCTCCCCTCCTCTCAGCTTCCCTCCCATAGCCAATGAGCAATTCCACTGGGCTTTACATGTGTCATTGATCAAGACCTATGTCCATATTATTGATATTTGCACTAAGGTGATTGTTTAGAGTCTACATCCCCAATCATATCCCCATCAACCCATAATGCTTTCCACTTTAAGATCATTTCCACCAATTCTAAAGTTCTATAGTTCAACTGGACAAAGTTGAGAGAATGACAGTAGAAGAAATTAAACTATCAAGGGAGAGAGAAGAGTAAGAGCTAAAGCACACATCAAGGAAAGCAGATTGGGTTCAGTGAATAATTTTGAAAAAGTAAGTTCTGAGCAGCTGGGTTGGCTCAGTAGATAGAGATCCAGACCTGGAGAGGGGAGCTCCTGGGTTCAAATCTGTCCTGAGATACTTCCTAGCTGTGTGACCCGGGGAAAACCACTCAACCCCAATTGCCTAGCCCTTACTGATCCTCTGCATTGGAATTGATACTTAGCATTGATAAAAGAGAAGGTAATAGTTTTTACAAAGAAAAGAAGAAAAGTTAAGTGAGAATCAAATCAAGGAGATTGGAAAGGGTCAAATACCAATTCAAGGAGGTTGGATTTTAATACCTTCTCTTCCATGGACTAGCTATCTGATAATGGACAGCTTACTTTATATCCCTAAGCCTCATATGTAAAATGAGGAGGTTGAACTATATAACCTCTAAGGTCCCATCCAGCTTCAACACTTTGTGATTCTATCATTTCAGTGGGTAATGTCTGCCCTGACCCTGTCCTGGATTCAAGGATCCTTGTGACTAAGAAGGAAAGGAGAAGAAGACACAGGCAATACTTTCAAAATTCTAGGAAAACCCTTTAGTGCCTGATGTTTGAGTTGACAAGCCATCATAAGAAACTTTTATTATGGTAAGATTCCCCTTGCATAGGACAAGATCTTATTCTATTTGGGTTGAGTAAGCTTGATTTCCAGGAAATGAAGAGTGGAGTCAACTTCAAATGGCCATTGATCAATGATATAAAAAGTCCCTTGAGCTCAAATCATCTATTAGGTTTTTATGGGTAACCCAGGAGCTTATGCAGTACCTTCTTGAGAAGAGCCAGAGCTTGATCAAATTCAACCTCCTCCTTCAATCTTTGACTTAGAAGCCTCCACAATCTGATCCTAATTAATCATCCTAATTAATTTTGTCTGACAACTATCTGACACAGCTCCAATCAGTCAGGAGTCCAAGTAATAAAAGCTCATTGAAGGTAAAGACTCTTTTCATTCTCATTTATTTTTGGTTTTATGTTCCTAAGGCCTACCACAGTGCCTGGTGTACAGTAGGCACTTTAAAAATGTTTGCTTAATTGAATTGAGTTGTGGAATCATAGTTATAGTTTATGAGAGTTGAGATCTTAGAAAATAGAATATCAAGGATGGAAGAGACTATATTGCATAATGTCAGTGCTAGAAGATACCTTAAAACAAAGTTTCAGAGCTAGAAGACACCTTAAAGCACAAAATGTCAGAGCTAGAGGAAAAAAACTTAGACTTTTAGCAATGAAAGATACCTAAAAGCATTAAATGTTGAAGCTAGAAATGGCTTTGGCCGATTCCAGTTCCAGAATGTTACTGAACACATCTCCAGTCCTCCTTCAAAGATGAGAGCACTGAGGATCTCACTTATAGCAAATATGGGAAATTCTGCAATGACTTTTATATTTCCCCCAAGATAGAGAGATGATTCTTTATGATCCAAGGGCAAGCTGATCTCCCTCCTAGGAGAAAAAAATTTAAAACTTGAAGAAGGTCTCTCCATTCTCCAAGGTATCAAGGAAAATAATGTTTTCCTTAAGTTAAAAAAAAAAAGAACAATAAGAGAGCTTCAATGTTTAAAAAAAAAGAAGAAGAAGAAAAATGAACCAGGGTTGATTTTTGTGGGGAAGCTAGAATGTGACAAAAGAAAAAAGAAGGTGGAAGGGTCAGTGACTATTTGGAGCAAAGCAATAGATATGAAGGCATTCCCCAAATGACAGGAGTTGTATAGAACTTCTGAGGAGAAAAAAGCTCTTCAACTATCAAAGAATGATGACATGGATTCACAAGTGATGTTAGGGAAGAGATGTTCCTATAAGGATAAGAGGAACAGTGGTGGTTAGTGATTTTGTGATAAAGGACACTGACAACTCTTCTTGCACCTGCTAATAATTGAGCAATTTACTACCTCAAAGGGACACAGAACCAGGATGTGACAGAGAACCTACTAAGAGTTGTCAAACCACATGAGTTCTCACCACTCTTAATGATTCTCATAGGCATAGACAATACTGGCAAAAGAAATCTGGGAAGGATTACTAAAGATTACAGAGTGGTGGGCAAGAAACTAAAGACCTTTGGGAAGCAGGTAGTATTCTCATCACTACTTTCAGTTAAAAGCAAGGGCGTCTAAAGAGAAGGATAGAACTCAATCAAGGGAATTTCATTCAACTGAATCCCCTCGGGAGGCATCCTCAAATGTATATCACTTTTGAATATCCTTCTATTATGGCTAAGTAAATATCCTTTAGTCAACTGTTTAAAAATAACTAAAGATTATTTTATTGATGTAAATAAAATTTAAAAATATATATTTTATAAAATTATATTAGTAAAATTATTTTATTTATATAAAAGAGGGAGCTCGGAAGTAAGAGCTGGATACAAAGAAGATATCTGAGAACAAATTTTGGATTTCTGGTCCATAGCTTTAATAATAGGAATGACATTGTCTTGGTCAGTGGTGGAATGCACCTAAGAAGAGTTGTCATGAATGTATTTGACTATAGTATGATTAAACTTAATCCAAGGGGATTTAAATTGAAAAAGAAAGGTGCAGGAAGGGGGCTGAGAGTGAAGAGGCTGTTTAAGAATATTGTCTACACATCCACCAGACTTGAAAACACAGAGAATATCTATACTTCAAGAAAACACCTCATAATTCACAGAAGACAAAAACCAAGAAAGGTGAAAGCAAATGCATAAAGTAGGAGTAACATTTAAGATGAATTAGACAATGCAAAGAGATTCATAGTTATCACTGATATGGGCAGAGACTCATCACCGGGATATGGTTCTGCAAGTATATATACCTTGCTAAAAATAAATGACAGGTAAAAAGGAGGAGAGTTGGGCTGGAGTATCATTATAAATTAAATATACATACTCTTTCTTTTTTAAAAATTTTTAAAAACCCTTACTTTTCATCTTGGAGTCAATACTATATATTGACTCCAAGGAAAAAGAGTGCTAAGGGCTAGGCAATGGGGGTCAAGTGACTTGCCCAGGGTCACACAGCTAGGAAGTGTCTGAGGACAGATTTGAACCTAGGACCTCCTGTCTCTAGGCCTGGCTCTCAATCTACTGAGCCACCCAACTGCACTCCCATACTCTTTCTTTGTGAGAAAAATCCAAGCATCATAGAGGATTGTGAGTATTTGAGTAAAGACCACTGGAAGCAAAATCAGAAGCAATATCATCATTGGTATGGACATTCCATTAGGATGTGAACTCCTTAAGGGTAGACAGCTTCATTTTTGTCTATGTACCATCAGGTCAAGCATAGTGCCTGACACAGAATACATAATATATTTTTGTTGAACTGGAATTTACCACAGACTATCTAGATAGAAAAAGATGATAGAAAAGGAGTTTGGGCAACAAATCCCAAGCTACCCATGGAGGCATGATATCCATAGTGATAACACTGGCACAGGGAATTCCTAATGGAAGATCCCTCTCCAACAATGCAAATGGGCTGTTTATCTAGGGATTATTATCTTAGAGAATTGCTTGAGAAGCTAAGAGGTTAGGTGATTTGACTATAGTCACATGGCTATTGAAAGAAACACCTCAACTCTAGTCTTCTTGTCTCTATGCCACATTGCCTATCAACAGAAATGAAAGGGTATTTCAGTCATCTGACATCTGATGAAGATCTCCCTCTGCTAAGAGCAGAACAGATTAAAAACTTCTTGACTTCTGACAATGATAATTTTATCCTTCAAAAAGCAGAAGAACAATCAAAGGGAACCTCTCTTTTGGATCTGATTCTCATCAACCAGGAAAAACTGGTTGCTGAGATGAAACTAATGAAAACCTTTGGGGAAAAGAATGTCCCATGTCAGCATTTGTGATAAAGAAGAAAAGTATTTTATATACCCAAGATTCTGGAAGAGATTTCAAAGCATTCAGAGAAAGTTTAGGTAAAATAGGAACTCATGAACCAAAAATCTACAGATGTCTGGAATATAATATAAAAGGAATGATTAGTGAGTATCTGAAACAGAAGCAATCATCACAGAAAGTCAGCATCACTTCTACAAAAAGAGGCTATGCCAAATCAGCTTCCTTTATTTTTATGATAGGTTTACCAGTTTGGTAGTTTAGTGATTATTATAGACTTTTAGCTAGATTTAAGCAAAAACATTTGATGACGTTTCCTGTATTATTCGGGGGGAATGTGTGACATTTGAGTCAATTCTCACATAGTGGACTCAGAAGCTGAATTCCCAGATTCAATAAGCCATGAGCATTTGATAAATAAAGGTATGTTTATTGAATTTACAGATCAGACAAAGCTGGGAGGGATAGTTAACACATAATCAGTCCTAAGTCAAAATGATCTGTAAGACTAGAGTAGCTGGATCATGTATATAATAAAGATAAGCTCAAAGGTAATGAAGGTAAAACCTTATACTTGAGTGTCCAGGAAGGAATTGAGTTCCAGAGATGCCTTCCAATTGGTTGTAATTTGGGGTATACTATGATCATCCAACATTCTCATTTGACAGAGAAGATTATCCTTGGAGCATGTCAAATGTTTCTTTCCCACCTCACTGGACTTTGCTCCTTTACCCTGTAATTTAGCCAAACCTCTTCTTTTATGTTCCTCATTCATGACATTCCATTTCTAGCATTTGTGTCATTACAGTGGCTATCTCCCATTCCTAGAGGCCCTCTCTCCTTACCTCAGCCCCATAGAAACCATCCCTCTCTATTTATGATACTGCTCAAGAGACTATCTATACGTGAAGCTCTTCCTGATTCACCCTCCTTTCCTGCTAATGCCCTCCTTTCCAAACTATCTTGTTCTAAATTATTCTGGCGGGGTGGCACATAAAGTAATTGAATACAATATGGGTAGATATATGTAAATATACACACTTTATATTTCTGCTGCATATATTTTTATTGTATTCCCTTTTGTCTCTCCCATCAGAATATAAATTCATTTCAAATTGGGATTGTTTCATTCTTTATATTTGTGACTCCGGTGCCTAGTACATAATGAATTCTTAAAACAAAACAAAACAAACAAACAAACAAAACCCTCACCTTCCATCTTAGAATCAATACTATGTATTGGTTCCAAAGCAAAAGAGTGGTAAGGGTAATGGAGGTTAAGCGACTTGCCCAGGATCACACAGCTAGGAAGTGTTTGAGGTCATATTTGAAGCCAGGACCTCCCTTCTCTAGGCCTAGCTCTCATTCCACTGAGTCACTTAGCTGCCCCTTATAATAGATTCTTAATAAATATTTGATTGATGGGTTTAAGAACTCATTTCCTGCCACTAGAGGTCCTTCTCCCCACCTTCCCATAGCCTGCCCAATTTTCAAGGTTTAGACTGAGTTCCACTTCCTCCATTTTTCTTCCCTAACAATCCACAATGATCTCTCTTCCCTGAATTTACTCATTTAGTACTTAATCATATGTTGTTATTTAAGTTTTTCATATGCATATGTTTTATGCCTAAGCAAGTAAATGGAGAAGTGGATAGAATGAGAGAGTGCTGGACTCGGAATCTGGAAGACCTTGATTTAAATCCTGCCTCAAAACACTTACTTTTTGACCTTGGACAAGTCATTTGACCTCTCTTAGCCTCACTTTCCTTATCTGTAAAATGGAGATGCTAATAATAGCACCTACTTCAAAGGGTTTTGAAGACAAAGGAGATAACATGTTTAAAAAAGAAACATTTTGTAAATCCTAAAACTCTACATAATTTCCAAATATGATTTTCCAATCCAGACTAAAAGTCCCTTGAGACCTAAGACCATGTTTTACAAGTCCCAGCACCCCCCAGAGTCCCAAGGACAGGTCTAGACTCAGAGTAGACATTCTAAGATTTGTTAATGGATTGATTGATTGATTGATTGATTGATTAAAGAGTCATTTTTTGTCCATGAGCCAACAGCATCAGGTTTTTTGGATAATGAGGATGAAAAAAGGGTGAAATAAGAACCAGAGCATAGAGTTAAGTGATTATTTAATCCAGTCCCCATATTTTACAATTGAGAAAACTGAAGCCCATAAAGAACAACTGGTCTAAGAAAGTGAAAAGAAAGTTCAAGAGGATTTTTGGAACAAATGTATAACCTTTGTGTAATAAAATAATAATAATAATAATAATAATAATAATAATGTTATATATTTTAAGGTGTGCAAAGTGCTTTCCCATTCATTATTTCATTTAAAATAGATTCTCCCTCACCCCACATTCTTCCCATTTCCCTCTCTGAAAGAATCATTCCTTATACTCTCAGTCCTCAAACTTTTTTATCTCAGAGTCCCTGTATACTCTTTAAAATTACTGAGGACCTCAATAGAAAAAGAGAATAGAAATAAAATAAATAATGAAGACAAATATACAAATAAGTGAGTGGCTGAATAAATAAATAGATAGAAAAAAGAACTTTTGTTTATATGTATTATGTCTATTGATATTTATCATATTCTAACTTAAACTGGTAACATTTTTAAATATTAATTCCTTTAAAATTAAAATAACAAATCCATTACATGCCAACATAAATGACACATTTTTATGAAAAATAACTAGGTTTTCCAAAACAAAGAAATTAGTCAGAAATGTCATTGTTTTACATATTTTCACAAATGTATTTAATGGCTTAATGAAAGACAGCTAGATTATCCTATCTGCTTCTTCATTTAAGCTATTGAAATATGTGGTTTTGGCTGAAATGTATGAAAAAAAATCTGATCTTTAGCAGAGAGCAATTTGAAAAGGAAGGAGTATTTTAATACCTAAATAACCTCTTAGTATAATTAGGAAAATAGTTTTGGTCTTATGAACCCCCTGCAAATCTATCAATGACCCTTCCTCCATCTTGAGAACATCACCCTATAACAAGAGCAAAAAATGTTTAAGAAAATAATTACACAAAAGAAGTTAATACTTTAAAAAATCTGGCATTATATATAATTTTTCATATCATTGGGCTCTCTTCATCCCTCAATACATACACACCTCAGCAAAGAAGCAGGAAGACGTATCTTTATGTAGCTCTTCTTTGGGACAAAATTTGTTTTTTTTTCAGTTTAGAATTTATTTGTTATATTAAATTTCATTTGTGTCTCCCTTTGTCCCTTCCTCACACTAGAGAAGTTATCATTTCCCGCATACACACACATGTGTATGTGAATATACAAAACTGTGTCATGAATGTTTCTATTCATCAGTTCTTTCTCTGGAGGTGGCCTGGCAATTTTGTTCCTTGTGACATTTTGTTCTTTTGTTCAACATGCATATTCTATTATTTCGTGGTGGTTCTTTTCATTTGCAATGTTGTCATCATAGTGCTTATTATCTTCCTGGCTCCACTTACTTCACTCTGTATCAGTTTGTAAGTCTTTCCATGCTTCTCCATATTCATCATTAGAGTCATTTTTTTATGTCAGAGTAATATTCTATTACATTCATGTTTCAAAATTTATTTAGCCATTTCCCAGTTGACAGGCATCTACTTTTTTGCCTTTACTACCATAAAAAAGTGCTGCTATAAATATCTAGGTGGATACGGAGCCTTTCTTTTGCTCAATGACCAGGAAATCCTGATCCATTAATTCATTTTACCAACTGGGAAGGCAAGAGTTCTTAAAACTGAGGTCTAGGAACCTGTTTTTATTTTTTTGATATCTTTATTTCAATATAATTTGTTTCCTTTGTAGTCTTACACATTTTATTTTTTTGCACTTAAAACCATTCTTCTAAGAACCCGTGGGCTTCTCAAGACTGTCATGACACACATACAAAAAAGTTAAGAATCCCTGATACAAGAGGATGGAAACAAAGTATTTTCTACTCTTACTCCAGCTCTCATCTAGAAAGTCTTAAAAGTGAAGCTTTTGTCTCAGTGGAGGGAAGGGAGAACCAGAGCCTAAAACATCATGGGCATCAGGAAAAGATTAGCAATCAGAAGAAATAGCACCTCTACTTAGTAAGCCAATTAGAATGGCCTTTTAACGTGTATGCACATGTAGAATATTTATGTACATACATGAATGGGACACTTTCTTCCCAGCCAAGCTTTCCAGCTCCCCTTTATGAGTTTTCTTCTCCTTCATTAGAATGGAAACTCCTCAAGGGTAGAGACTGCCTTAGTTGCTTGTATTTGTATCTCCAGTGCTTAGCACAGTGCCTAGGACATAGTAAGTGCTAAATAAATGCTTTATCTACTTCTCTGTCTGTAAGTATATGTGTTTGCATATCTCTGGGCCTCTATGTGCACATATGTATAATCCATCATTATCCTGGAGGGGGAGTTTCATCTCTGAATTGCCTTGGATGTGGATTCACCAGTGTGGCATAGATTAAAATCCTATACACCAAGCTTTTATTAAACGTTATATGCCAGAACCTGAGAACCCAAAAGACGAAATGAAAAGCCATTCCTCCCCCTTCAGATACATATGAAAACAGCTAAGTATTTACCTGATTATCGGATAAGAGTGAGAACTCTATGTGGGCAGCTGGGCAGCTCAGTGGATTGAGAGCCAGGCCTAGAGATGGGAGGTCCTAGGTTCAAATCTGGCCTCAGACACTTCCCAGCTGTGTGATCCTGGGCAAGTCACTTGACCCCCATTGCCTACCCTTACCACTCTTCTGCCTTGGAGCCAATACCCAGTATTGCCTCCAAGACGGAAGGTAAGGGTTTAAAAAAAAAGAGTGAGAACTCTGGAAATTCCCACTTTCCAAGAGAGGTAATATATGAACTCAGACTCTGGAATTTCCACAGTCTAGGTGAGAAAGGAGAGCATTTCAGATACCATGAACAGCCTAGGGAGAAAAAAAAACAAACAAACAAGGACTGCTGCTGAGTCCAGATCTCTGGGTTCATACTCTGCTCAACAGCTGTGTCCTAAGGCAAGGCATAACTCTTCTCTGAACCCCAGTTTCCCCACTTGTAAAATGAGGGAGTTGGATTCAATTATCCCTAAGGTCCCTTATAGCTCTGATAATCTATGTATGATTCTACAATTCCTTGGAGAGGTTCACGATGCAGGACAACTGTATCCCTCTCTCACCCACTCCCCATCCTCCTCCCCTAACACACAAGATAACAGCAGAGCCAGAAGTCAGTGTCACATTACTCTGTATCAAGACAACCTCTGTACTTGTCAGAATCTTATACAATCACAGCTTCCTGCAGCTTGGTGTGCATCCCATTCATTCAGACACCAGTGAGGAAGGAATTTTCTGGCAATCATCCATGATCATTAAGTCTTATTTTCTCTTGAAAACCAAGTATGTACTTCCTCTCTCTCTCTCTCTCTCTCTCTCTCTCTCTCTCTCTCTCTTTTTCTCTTTCTCTCTCTCTCTCTCTTTCTCTCTCTCTCCCTTTCCCTCCCTCCTCCTTTCTCTCTCCCACCTCTGTCTCTGTCTCTCTGTCTCTGTCTCTCTGTCTCTCTGTCTCTCTCTCACACACACACACTCATTCAAAAACTACCTGTCTAGTCCTACTTTAGTTACAAAATGAATGCTATCATAAATCTAAGTGTTTTATAATCAACATGTGAATCATTCAGCCCATGTCTGTGACAATCAGCATTCATCATTCACTTTCAGTAAATCATATTCCCATAGGCAGACATTAGTCTCAGTTCTGACCAGTTAAGAGCTACAATATTGGAGCTGGAAGACACCTCAAAACTCATCGAGTCCAATGCCTTCATTTAATAGGTGGGGACTGAGACTATGTTGGTGAAAAGATTTTGCAAAGGTCCCACATTCAGTAATCCAATTTGATTCAACAAATATTTAAGCGTTTATTTCTTGTGAGCTACTGATCACCTGTATTTTTTTATCTGGTGTGTGGATCTCTGGGTAAGGAATTCACTCTACCAACACGGATCAGAACCTGCTTTATAATTTATAATCTTCAAAAGTCGCTTGGGTGACTGAGAGAATGAGTGGTTTGCCAAGGATCAGGCTTGCCAGCATATGTTAAAGATAGGACTCAAACACAAGTCTTCCTGACTGGGAGGCCAACAGTCCATTTACTAAGCCATGCCCAGACTGTTGGGCACTGGAGATAGAAAGGCAATTTTTAAAATGGTCTCTTTGCCTTTAAGGATCTGTAGTCTTCTAACTACTGGTAAAGCTTGGAAAAGCCCAGTTCTCCTCTTTTCCACCAGCATGGTCTATGCTTTTTTTTTTTTTTTAAACCCTTACCTTCTGTCTTGGAACCAATATTCCAAGGCAGAAGAGTGGTAAGGGCTAGGCAAGGAGGGTCAAGTGACTTGTCCAGGGTCACACAGCTAGGAAGTGTCTAAGGCCACATTTGAACATAGGACCTCCCATCTTTAGGTCTGGGTCTCAATCCACTGAGCCACCCAGCTGCCCCCATGGTCTACACTTTTGATTATACCACAATGCCTCTTTTCAGAAGTTTATATATACATAATCCTATCTTCAAATCGGCCCCAGAATCTACAAAAAGATATGTATGTACACACTCAGAAGCATGCATGTATACATGCATACACAAAAACAAACTGTATAGCTACATGTGTAATCTAAATCCCAAAGCCCATTGATATGGAACTGTCCTCCCTGGTAGACCTCAATGCTCCATGAGGGATGGGGCAAAGTTACTACACTTGATCTTAGACAAAAGGCTAGTTGACAAGATCAGGAGAGATATTATCTTTTTAATCACTTCAGGTTCTTCTGGCCTCCACCGTCAAGAGTGAAGTCATGGGGAATTCCAGTCTCTCTTAAGATCATGAAAGGAGAAATATTCTGGGAAGAAGCTGACATGTAGAACTTCAATCACATCCTTATTCTCAGCTTTGTACACAAAAGACTTCAGGGAATTTTCTCCTTGAATGCAGTCTAGGACTCTTTCTCTTGGTTGAGCTCAGTTACCTGAGGCCTCAAATCACCCTGTACCATTTGTAAAACATTATTATATCTATATTTTCTCTGATTTCTGTTTTGTTATTGACTTGGATAAATGAGTTTCTTTTCTATTTGCTATGTATGGTCATTGTGGTACTGATATTTGGTGGAAAGAAAGTCAAGTTTTGGATATAAAACTTGGGATCCCCTTTTCCCATTAATGAATAGCAACTAGGCATCTAGTTTAAAACCTAAAAATTGCATCCCCTCAACTAATAAAATGTAAAGAATGTGATAAATATAATACTAGCCCTTTCTGAGGAATCGGTATCTTTCTCCTCCCCCATAAGGAATTAATGTCTCCCTTCATTAATAATGGAGGGAGGAGATACTAAAAATTATTCTTGCCTCCTTGTGAGATATACATACATATATAAACATGATACCCTTTGTTACAGATGCATATCTGACCATTAACAATGACATATCCAGGTATAGATGCTCACACACACACACACACACACACACACTGGTTCATCCATAGGCAAATATACTCAGAGAGTAAATGAGCCTTGGTTGGTGGCAGAGATGGAATGTAAGTGTGGAAGGGGAGTGAGTTATTAGTATGTTAGATAGGAAATAGTTGTTAGTGAGCAGAGATGTCAGTAAGAAGATTTATGGAATGAGCAGAAAATTAGTAGTATGTGAAAATAACTACTCCTTCCCAGACTTTTTTAACTCAATTGAATAAGCATGCATTAAGTGTTTATTATGTGGCAGGCACGGTCTTGGATGATTCTAGGGATACAAAAAAAAAAAAAGAAGAAGAAGAAGAAGAAGGAAACATTCACTACTCTCAAGGAATTTTCATTCTCCAGAAAAAATAAACATACATAAATGTGTAAAAACAAAATATACACAGAGTGAATACAAGTTCTTCTCAAGGTGAGGGGGAAAGCATTAACAACTGAGGAGCTCAAAAATCATTATGTAGGAGGTTGCAAAAGGAGAGGTGAGGAAGGAAAGCATTCCAGGTGTGCGGGACACATGGCATAGTTTCAGAGACCAGATGCAATGCAAATACATAATTCTAAGGCTAAAACAGATTTTAGAGATAATTTAGTCCACAAACTCTTCCACCTCTCACCTTCTCCTGAAGCCCTAAAAAGTCAATCACTCAATCATTGATTATTCTCAAACTCAATAAATTTAGTTATTTTCTTGAAAAACACTCTTTATTTAACACCAGAGTTTTATTCTTCCAGTTTAATTTTCTCTGGCAAGTTATATCCTCTCTGATTCTCCCTTAAATAGATTTCATGTCATCCCCTCCTAAGCAAACATTTATAATTCAAAGAAGGGGTCGGGCTGGCTGCCCAAGGTCCAACAACTTCAGAGTTCAGTCAGGACAAAGGCTTGAGAGGATCTATTTTAATAAATCGCAACAACACGCTTACCACTTGGCTTCTTTTTTTCACCCTAAAATAACTTCATTCTTATTCACAAAGCCTTACATAGAAGGAAAACTATCTACCCTGGTTTCTCCTCCTCTTTGAGATATGAGAGACATTATAATCTACTGAAAAGAATGCTAGATTTAGAGGCAGAGGACCTGGGTTTCAATCCCAGCTCTTCCCTTACTGCCTGTGTAATTTTGGGCAAGTGATTTCCTTTTTTAGGGTTTAATTTCCTCATCTGTAAAATGAGAGGGTTGGACTAGATGATCTCTAAGGTCCCTTTCGTCTCTAAAAGTGTATGATTTTATACCGAGTCTGATCATAACCTGGGGAAGTGGGGTACTTAGATCTAGTTTTTTAAAGGACCTTAAAGTTTACTTAATCTAACACCTTTATTTTCCAGAGGAAAAAATTGAGGACCAAAGATAAGTGGCCCAGGGGAGTGAAGTGCCTTGCCCCAAGTTACACTGGTAATAGATAGCAGTGGCAAAATTCGAACCAAAGTCTTCTGATTCCAGAGTCTGTAAGTTAACAGGAGAGGCTCTGAAAGAAGCGCCACCCCCACCCCCCAGCCATGGAAAATGTCTCTCTCCTCTCTGTCTGTCCTAGTGCCTAAAATTCTACCATTTGGACCTTATTCCTTTTTAGTTTAGGCAGTTAGGTGATGCAGTGGACCAGACCTGGACTCAGACTCATCTTTCTGAGTTCAAATTGGGACTCAAGACACTTAAAAACTGTGTGACCCTGAGTAAGTCATTTAATCCTATTTATCTCAGTTTCTTCACCAATAAAAATGAGTTGGAGAGGGGAATGGAGAAGGAGATGCCATTACAGCATCTTTGCCAAGAAAACTTCAAATAGAGTCATGAAGGATCAGACAAGATTGAAAATAATTGAACCTTTTTAGTTTGGAAGTATTTTCAGTCTTTCTGAATTCTCAATTAAAAGAGAAATTGCCTCTTTGTAAGAGAACCATTTTTCAAATTGTCACCCTCTCCTTAAAGGGGATTAGTGGAATACAAGATCTCAGAAGAATCAACATTGCATTTGACCCCCCCAAAAAAAAGAGGAACATGTGGTAAACCTGGATAAGCTACACCATTTTGTCAACTTGAACATAAAAAAGTGACATAAAGGATAGCAAAATGTGGATGATGAATGGAAGTGGTGGAGTCAGTGATAGTACTACTGTCTTCCACTCTGGTCAAACTATATTTGGCTCCATGGTTCACTTAGACTATCTCCCCATACCTGTAATTCAATTTCACTTCAAAATCCCTTGTTTCCTTCAACATTCCACTCAAATGCCATCTTTTATAGAGACTTTTCTGATCTACCTAATTTATAATTCCTTCCCCATCTGTCTCCCACTCAACCTCTAAACACACACACACACACACACACACACACAATTACCTTGTATTGATTTTGTATGTACTTTTAAGGGTACATATAGTTTCCCCCAAAAAGAATGTAAGCTCCTGGAGGTCAGAGACTTTCGCTATTGTCTTAGAGTCCCTGTGGCCTAAAAAAATGATGTGCATACAATAGGTATTTAATAAATGCTGATTGATTCATTCATACATTCTTTGAATTATCAGTGAACTAAATATAGTAAAAACAAGTACTAGATTTGGGACCAGAAGGTACTGGTTCACTCCTTTGTTCAGTAGCCTTCTGTGAAACATTCCAACTGTTAGAGCCATAATCTAGTCATCTGCAGAAAAGATTAATAATGGCTGCAATACCTACGTCACAAATGTGTAATGAGACAAGGGTTTGGGAAACTTAAGAAGCATTATACACCTGTGAGCTCTCACTGCTGTTGTTAATGAATTCCCAACAAAAATGGACAAAGAAGCCAAGGTGAGATAATAAATTACCCCGTTTCCTTGGTTACACAACTTCAGTTCTCTTCAATAGGCTATAATGCAAAGTCAAGTTTGTTTAATGGCTTATCATCTTTGTGATTTCCTGTAGATGGTCAGCATCTCTGTTGACAGCCACAAGCCCTGTGTCGACTTCCTCACTATATGATACAGGCTCTCCCATCTCTCAGCTAAGTACCCTCTTGTGGTCCCAGAAGAGGACTTAAACCATCACAGATGACTTCCAGGATTTCTGACATAATATTTTCAGACATTAAGAGTCCATCCATTTGGTTTCCTTAGAGGTGGCTATTGTCAGAGCCCAAATGGGAGCAACTTATACTTGGGAAGTGAAACCTTTGAGATGCATCCTAAAGAACAGATCTTTTGCTGAATTGCACAAAGACCCAAAAAAAAAAAAAAAAAGAGGGGTGGGGTAATCAAAAAAATCTAGACAAGTAACTTCTGAATCTTTTTTTCACTTCTCTAATCTCTCCACAGCTGCACATTAGAAATTAGCTTCTCTTAAACTTTATAATGCTTATGATGCATGTGTCTAGAGTAGTTCAGGCAATTCCCAAGGCTGAATTAAGGAATTCAAGTATCAGAGAGATGAATAGAGAGAAAGAGAGATGGATAGATAGAAAGATGATAGAATAATAGAAATTGATAAATGGATAGAGAAAGGGATGGCTAGTTAGAAAGATGATAGATGATAGATGATAAGATATAGAGAGAGTGAAAGATAAAAGAATGATAACTAGGAGAGCTGGGGATGTAAATATTACAAAACAAAGTGCATCTAAGATGGCTCAGTGTATAGAGAGAAGGCCTGGAGATGAGAGGTCTTGGGTTCAAATCTGATCTCAGATACTTCCTAGCTATGTGACCTGGGCAAGTCACTTAAACCCCATTGCCTAGCCTTTACTGCTCTTCTGCCTTGGAAACAATAATTAGTATTGATTCTAAAACAGAAGGTAAGGGGTTGTTTTTTAAAGGCAAAACCAAGTCTATCCTCAAGGAGCTTAAATTCTAATGGGGAGAAATAACCCAAAAGGGCAAGAGAAGGAAAAGTCCAGAGAGAGTCCAGATATAAGTGAGTTGAAGCATAGCTGGAGTCTTTCCTAAAATGGAGGCCATGGAGAAGGAGTCACCAATTGAGAGAGAAGGGCCTCAGAATGTAGGTTTTCAGGTGCAGCAGTTGAGAAGAAGGAAGTAGAGTCCATTATGAAAACCCAAGACTAAGAAACCCAGTATTTCTTAGGAATGTGGACTTATGGACAATATTAGTGAATGTTCATTGTGTGTTATGGTTTTATGTTTATATTCACAACTGAGGATAATGAATTATCAAGATCGCTAAGAATCCAGAGAAGCAATGGGACTTACTCAGCTTCTAGAAAGCCTGGAATTAATTTTGGGAATGAATCCAAACAACAAACAAAGCCCTTTAGTCAAACAAGGTTATTTAGGCTTTAGAAAACCCTGAGTAGTCATTACTAATATTCAACCATATCGGACATTACTCCGCCTGTTAAAATCTACAATCCAGCAGGGCAACTGGGTAGTTCAGTCGATTGGGAGCCAAACCTAGAGGCATGTTGTCTTCAGTCCAAATCTGACCTCAAACACTTCCTAGCTGTGTGACCTTGGACAAATTCATTAACTCCCATTGCCTAACCTTTACCATTACATAGTATTGATTCTAAGGCAGAAGGTAAGGGTTTAAAAAATTTTTTTTAAATCTGTAATCCAACCAAACTGGCCTTTCTCTGCCTCTCCGCTCCATCCTCCATCTCCCTGTCTTTGCACTGACTATTCCATATGCATGGAATATACTCCCTCCTCACTTTGACTTTACAGATTCCTTCTCTTCCTTGAGGATGCAGTTCAAGTACCATCTTCCTGATCCCTTCAACTTCCAATAACCTCCCTCCTAAATTCTTTTGTATGTATTTATATTTATTCAGACTTGAAGCTTGAGGAGCCGCAAAAAGCTTGGAAGAAGGCTAGACCTCTCCCATTTATGCAGGGCAGGGCATTCATCTCCAAAGAAGGAGAGAGTCTCATTCCAGTGGTCTCTGGGGCTAAGGTTACAAATAAAATGGATAGAGTCCAGAGCTATCATTGTGTGGCTTGAAGGAAGACAGAAGAGATATCTCTACCTCTCTTTTTCCCCTATCCTCCAAGGGAGACTTTGATTTTTGCCAGAAAGGTAGAGATCTAGGATTATATCTGCTCCCTTAAATGTTATTTGTTTAGTGGACATGATCAGTTCACTCTAACTTCTGATGTTTCCGTCTCATTATTATTGAAAGGAAGGGAGACCCCCCACCCCATCCAAGTTTATATCCAAGGTTTGACCTTCTCACTAAATATCAATTCCACAATGAACACACATAATGAATTGCAAAGAAAACCCATTTGTCCAATTAAGTAGCAAAATAGATATCAGATGAGATGTATATATAAGAGAATGTATATCTAACAACTCAGAATGAGTTCAACGCAACCAACAGAAATTTACCTTGATCTCATCTAAGGGGAGACTCTCTGAAGTCTATAGTGTAGCAATTTAGGGATGAGGACAAGATGGAAAACTATTAGCTCTTCTCTCATTGGTATCTTCCCAGAGTCTTTTCCTTCAGCAACTTGAAGTGAGGTTGACCTTTTCCATCTTCTCTCTCAAAAACCCTGTAATAACTAAAAGCTTGAAGAAGGCCTAAAGTTTGAAGAACACCAGAGGACTGACAAAGGTTAGAATTCTGGATGTACAACCACCCCTAATGTAGAGTATTCATCTCCACCAATGAAAAGAGAGTCCCAGACCAATGGGATTTGGAACAAGAATTATATGTATTTAATCTGTACATATACATTTGTATTTGCTGTTTTCCACATTCAATTGTTTCCTGGTGAGAAGAGACTATTTGAATCTTTGTACTTATATTCCTAACACCTAGCACAGTTTAGCATACAGTAAGTGCTTAATAAATATTTGTCAATTGCTTACACCTGGCTGAAGTGCAATCAGACCAAGTCTCCTCTCTTACTCCCCACTTTTATATTAATACTCCAAGGTGTATCTGTCTTTTCCTATGAATTAGGTTGTCATTGCTGAAGTCTGAGCATCAGTAGGCATACCTTGCAGACCAGTTTGAAATAGAATTTCTCCTTATACTTGTCCATCTGGTCATCCTTCTGAGTTCTGGATATAATGAAAGTCACAAATATTTTTTTAGGTTATTCCACAGAGTATCAGAGTTTGGAGGTGGGAAGATTTTCCCCCCTGATTTTAGGTTTATATCTCTCTCTCCTCCACTTCCTCAGTTTAATGCAACAATTCAGCAAGCATTTATGCCAAGCACTGTGGTACACGCTGAAGACAGGAAAACAAAAATGAAACAGTCCTTGTCTTACAAGAATATATATTCTTCTGGTATAATACAACATGTAAATAAATGCAAAGTAATTGGGGGGGGGGGTCAGGTGAAGAGAGCACTAATAATTGAGGTAATCAGGAAATCAGGATAATCAGGATAGCTAATTGGGAATTCCAAAAGGTAGAGACAAGCAAGGAGGGTATCCCTTGGCTAATGGTATGCTCAAAGGAACAGGGGGTCAGATGAATGAATGAACCAGATGAAGCATTTATTATGTGCTTACTATGTGCAAAGCACCACACAAATAGAAAAGTCAGACAGTCCTTGCTCTCCAGGAACTTACTTCCTAATGGGGGAAGACAACATATATGGAAGATTTCAGCTGCCAGTTAAATGGAAAGGTCTCAAGATCCTTAGATCCTCAGTGGCAAAGCAGATATTAATATCACTTCTTTAATGTAATTTCAACTAATAAAATCAAATCAGTGTCTGATGTTGACTGATATGACAGTGTAAAGGACTTTGGTAGCAAGAACTGTCCTTTCTGAGTGTTCAAACTGTGGCAGTAGCACCTACTGGAGTAGTTTCCAAGCTACATCTCCACATCATCGACTGAGGACACTGGGCTGGAAACATTATTCTACTCAAGGCTCTCAGGTTCAGAGTCCTGGTTTGTCTCCAGAGTTTGAGAGGAAATGCTGGTCAAGGAGATGGTGATGATTTGACTTGCCTGGCATTTGCTATCTCTTCTCTCTCCCTCAGGGTGCCATGCTACTATTAGCTAGGCTGGCTTGCCTAAGTGGCAGTGGGTTCCTGACAGTAAAGATTCTAACCCAGGCCCCACATATCTCCTTCTCACAGTCTAACAATTAATTGGAAGTTAAGGTTACTTGAGTCCTGAGCAAGTTCCTAAAGGTTTCTGTCTAAGGGTGACCATGGAAACCAGACAAAAAGGGGAGTACAGTGACTTCCCTGGTGTGTTCCAGAGAGGGGGAGGAGCCTTCTTCTCCCTATAGTTCTTCTTCCCCACATTTTTTTTTTCAAATAAAAACCAACATGATAAAAGGAATCAATCAACCAAAGACCAGGGGGGAAGAAAAAATCATTAAATTGGAAATGCTCCCAGAGATTCTTTAGGATCATAGGATTTCAGGATGAAAGGAACCCTCGGGATCATCTTATCCAATCCCCTAATTTAGGGATGAAAAAAGCGAGATAACCCCCCACCCCCAGGTTAAAGGACTGGCTATAATTATGTAGGAGGCAGAATTTGAACCTATATCCTTTAACTTCAAATCCAGGGCTCATCTTACTATATCACAGCCCCCTCATCAACCACTTAGGCAAAGCTCAAATTTCCTCTCCCATCCCAGGCAGGAGTCAGGAACTCAGGGCCTCCCTCAGGAGGCAGGCCTTGCCATTCCTGAACAGCTCTCTCTGTTAGTTATTGCTTCCCACCCAAGGACGGAGAGCTAAAGAGAGACTGTCAAGGGCCGAGTAAGGACTAAAAGATTGACTAGAGTTCAAGCCTCTTCTTCCTACTCTTCGTAACCCTCCTGCCTTTTGCCCATTCTCTACTTCATTTTTTTTTCCTCCTCAGTCCTCTCTATCCCTCTTTCCTTTCTCTCCTCCCCACCCCTCCCCCGTCCCTGCTACTCCTCCTCAGCTCCCCATTGTCCTCCTGCTCCTTACTCTCCCCACCCCACTTCCAGGCACCCTGATCTTAACCAACAATGCCCGCCAAGACGAAATTATAGGCGATGAGCCACACCCCTCCATCCCCAGGACCCTGACCCTAGAAGAGTCTGGTGGCTGGCGCAGGCATCACCGTCTGCTCCCCTCTGCCTGGGGCCCCGCCCCTCCCGGCCTAGGACCCCGCCCCTTTCTGCCTGGGCCCCTCCTCTCCTTCTGGGGCCGCGTCCCTCCTGTCAGGTTGCCTGCGCACCCAGCCAGCCCACTCCCGGCACCCAGCTCCCCGCTCCAGCTCTGCGCGCTGGAGCTTCTTTGGTCCAGTCCGGCGCTGCCCTTGCCAGCCGCAGGGACGGAGCAAACGGCCGAAGGAGACACTGTCAAGCTTGGAAACTTTTGCGGGGGCCCTGGGCGGCCCAGGTCTTTCTGGTGAGTCCCGCCACCGAGGGATCCAAAGCTCAGCTTCCCTCCCGCCGCCCAGGCAGGAGCGAAGGCATTTGGGGAGGGAAGGGTGAGCAGTCGCCTGCCCTGGGGTATCGGGGCTCCTTGGGGGCGCATTACGAACGCGTCCGCCGCACGTCTCCCCTTCAGACAAACACGCACACCCCTCCATCCTTCTCTCTGGACCCCATCCAGGGTTCCGCACGCCCAGCTGCTCAAGGACCAGCTCCCGGAGGGGTCTCCATACAGGCGTGGTGGACGCCCAGGGAGCGGGGACGGGGAAGGCAGGGGAACTACCGTCTTAGCTGTGGGTGGCAGGGCCTCTGGGTAGCCCCTGGGAGGACTCCAGGGAGTCGCAGTTCCACTACGGGGTCCCCGAGCCCTAGACTGCGGGAGGAGGAGAAAAAGGGCGCCAACGACTGACTGGGGCGCCTGTTCACGAAAGAGCCATCCTGGACGCGGTGGTGCCCTGCCGGAGTCAATGTGGGAAGCCAATGTGGGAAGCGCAGGACGCGCCGCCGGAGCTGAGGTCTTGGCATTCAGCTCCTGGGCACCTGTGGATTCACCCCGGATCTAGTCGGAGATCTGAGAGAGCCAGGTCACAAATCTCAAAGGTCCTGCCTGCCCACCCTCTGGGCTTCTTAAGAAGGTTGAAAGTAAGAGTGATGGCAAAAGGGTCCCTCGTGGACCGCCAGGACCCTGAATTCCAAGAGGCTTCAGCTCAAGTAGTCAGTATGTGGGGGAAGGGGGTGTGTTGGTTGTGATCAGGGGGCAGGTAGTAGGAAGAAGAAGAAGAAGAAGAACTGACTAACATTTGAGGCACTTTGCATATAATGAAAGAGATGGGCAGCTCTAAGATAACAGTAAAGGCAGGGAAGGGAAAGATGGGGAGACAGATGGAAACTTCAACCTACCTGGCTGTAGTCCTAGGAAGAGTATTTGAGGTCTTTTCTGCAAAGGGGGGACGGAGACTGGCCGTGATCCCTTGGAGTATGGGTTATTGCATGTTTTGAATGCTCAACAAATATTTGTTAAGTAAGTGCATAGGATTTTGATTCTAGTCTCTTTAATGGCAGGGTCTGAGAAGCTTGAGGAGGGGCTTAAGCCCGGAGGGGGAAAAAAATTGGAAAAAGAACTGTGAGGATACCTGTTCTGGATTTTCTTTGCGAATCTGGTAAGTCACGTTAGAAGTCCTTCACTTGTTTTCACTTTGTGAAAGTAGGGTGGAATTTAAGATCTGAGCTACTCACCTGTTGAATGTCATTTGAGAGTGACTATGAAAGCCCTTTAGAGAGTATAGTAGGATACCCATGTAGGCAGCAGAATGGTGATACTGTGTTGCTGTTCGATTGAGAAAGGATGCTTCCCCCTCTCAAGCTCCCCTACTTCCAACTATTCCTTTCTAGATCCTCCTCTCACTCTAACCCTCTGGAAAAATAGTTTTCCATTCAAATAAGCCAGAGAAGACAATGAAGAGGGGGGAAATGATGAAGAAGACACCTCTTATACCACTCTCAGATCATCAGTAAGCCACCAAAGTATATAAATGCCTGAGATAAGCCCCTAGCACTGTGCTCAGCTTTATAATACAAAGAAAGAAAAAAAGCAAACAAAATTCAAGTCCAAAACAAAACCAAAATAATAAAACCAAACAACTCCAGTTCCTGATCTCAAGGAGATGTATGTATTTATGTATGTATATGAAGGTAATCCGAAAGGAGAAGACATCTGCTGGGGGATGAGGCACAGAGCAGAAAAGGCTTTTTTAAGGTTGTATTTGAGCTGAATCTTGAAGGGAGACAGAAAAATTAAGAGGAGGAGGTGAGAGGGCAAAGCTACCCAGAAATGGGGGACAGCCTCTTCCCCTCCACTCAAACTAATGATTTATTGCCTAAAAATAATCTGATCCATATTTTCCTTCTCCTAACTCTAGGAAGTCATAAAAATGAAATATTAATTCTCTTAAGATTGTTCCAGTTCCTCACCCCCAAACAAACAAAAATCTCTTATATGAATATATATTGAAGTTTTCAAAAAAAGATTTATTTCACACATATATATATTCTCTGTATATTGTCATCAGTTGAATTTGTGCAAGGAAGCATATAGATCAACAATGCAAAGGTTAATCACATTTATCTTAACTGGTTTTAAAGCAAAAGGAAAACAAAGCAAATAAATGTTTAAGAAACAGATTTGAGGGAACACATGACAGTTACACAACCAGCTACTGAATTATCTTTCTCTCCTATTCCTCTACCCCTCTTGCCCTCCTTCCCTCTCTCTGTGTCTGTCTGTCTGTCTGTCTCTCCCTCCTACTCCCAACTTTACTGGCATAATGCCAGTCCTCATTATAATGACCACCAATGTTTATGGCTCCTCTGTCACCTAAGTCATACACAACATCTTTCTCAATCTCCAGAACAACTTGCCCCCACCATGTAAACATAAACCATAAACAGGTTCATGGCTTCTGATTTTCTTTTACCTTAAGATAGGATACCTAGTCACAGTCTAGTCTTGTCTAGGTCAAGGCTAATTCTCTAAATGTCAAAGAACAGAACAGAACAGTGGGTATTGACCTACAAAATCCTGTGACATTCCTCCCCAGAGTTAGAAATTTTGTAGCTCCTTGCAAAATCAGTCAAACTACACTTGAAATGTCTAATTACACATCACAACATTGACATAAAAAACAGAAGAAGGATGATTAACCCAGCATCTCAGATAATCATTTCAGGATACTGCTGACAGAAAATGTCTGTCATCTATGTATATATAATAGATGTTTCATGGTGTAAAGCATCACTTTATAAGCTACTTCAGTGACTACAGAACAAAATCATGTGCAGAAAATAGTATAGGTACATAGTGGTGTATGCATGCCTGTAGAATGCAAGAAGATACAACAAAACAAAAAGATATAACATCAATACAACTACAAAATAACCAACTGTGTAAACAACATATATATATGCAAAAAATCTTTTACATAGCTAAAGATAATTATATCAGTGGCAAATGCTAACAGAATCAAGTAAACATAAATAAGAAAAACATACTCAAAACATGTACTAATTTGCATGCACGTTAATGAACATATGCAGTTAGACACAGGACACATAATACATGGATAAACATCAGCACCATCATCTGGTTACATGTGTAACCAACCACCTCTCCAATTTCTTCTTTAATACCATAAATTAATCTAGTCTCTGGTCAAATAGACTATTTAATAAAATATCAAATAAAAAAATCAAACTATGTTGGCTTGTCTGTTTCTATAGCTAAATTACCTGATGACACAGGCTTTCCTCGTCAGAAAGTAAATAAATAAAACCAGTCTTCATCAAAACTACAGACCCAGAGACAGCTAGGCAACATAGTGAATAGAGCACCATACCTGGAGTCTAGAGGGCTTGGGTTCAAATGTGACCTGACACTTCCTATTTGTGTGACCCTGGCCAAGTCACTTTACCCCCAATAATCTAGCCCTTACCTCTCTTCTAGGCAACATTCCTGGTAGAGAGGAGACCATGTATTAGGAATGGTATTTATTGACTCCCCTGAGATTTTTGGTTTTATCTCTCTGTCTTGAAAATATTCAGCATTGTGCATTTGAAATGCTTAGCCCTTAAGGATGACAAGGTATAGTTCTAGATTTCTTGATGCCAGCCAAAAACTAATGTCTCTTTGAAGAGTGTGTGTGCTTTCACTGGCTTGTGTCCCCTGTATCCTGTGTATAACATATTTTTTATTACTTTGAATATTGTCTCTCCCAATTAGACTGTGAGCCCTTTGAGAGCAGAGATTGGCTTTTGCCTTTTTTTTTATCCCCAGCAGTTAGCACAGAGTCTGGCACATTATATAAACTTAATAAATCCTCCTTTGCTGACTGACTGACTGACCTGATTATGGTGGGAAGTCTGTAAAGTGAAAGCTACTTTGCCAATGCCATTCAGCAACCATTTAAGCTTTCTGGATTCTGTCTGGCTATGTTGAGTATACCTTGCAAGGTGGCCTCATTAAGAGCTTTAAATTCCCTTGAGCACCTCCTCATCTTCAGTAAATAAATGTCTAGACCAGGTTGCAGATATCCTCTCCTATGACAGTGTTTTTTTTAAATTTTTGAAAGGCTGGGTAACTCAGTGGATTGAGAGCCAGCCTTAGAGATGGGAGGTCCTAGGTTCAAATCTGTTCTCAGAAGCTTCCTAGCTGTGTGACCCTGAGCAAGTCACTTGACCCCCATTGCCTACCCTTACCACTCTTCCACCTATGAGACAATACACAGTATAGACTCCAAGACAGAAGGTAAGGGTTTAAAAAAATAAAAAATTTAAAAAATGTGTATGACTGAGTAGATCAGATAATTACCAGAGTATTGACTGATTGCTCTACCTGTCTTACTATGAATTACTTTTCTGTTTTTCAATTCTTCAACATTTCTTTGCAATACCTTTATAATGTCTTTATTTTTGTTCTGTGTCCATTTCTAAAATCAAGAGATTCCACCCTGTATGAGGTTTGTAGGTCTTAAAAAAAAAGTCACTGAATTTTTCAAACACTTTGTATCCTAAGTGATCAATAGATTGTTGCATAATGACAATGCCAGAATGCAGCAGTATGCAAATATGATACAAACAATGCTCTAAACAAAGTGACACATCTCTTGCTCTCTCTGCCTCTGTCTCTCTTTCTGTTTCCCTCTGTCTCTCTCCATCTCTGTCTGTCTCTGTCTCCCCTCCATGTTTTTTTCTCATTTCCTTTGGTTTGGGTACATGTGAAGATGCAATTGTCAACTATATGTATCTTAGAAAATGGATTTTATGGGAGGTCCTGGGTTCAAATGTGGCCTCAGATACTTCCTAACTGTGTGACCCTGGACAAGTCACTTAACCCCCATTGCCTAGCCCTTACCACTCTTCTGCCTTGGAGCCAATAGACAGTATTGACTCCAAAATGGAAGGTGAGGGTTTTTATAATTAAAAAAAAATAGATTTTAAAAGGGAACAAAACAAACAAACCTTTTTTTTTTCCTAAATGGAGATTTGGGGAATGGGCATATATTTCTGAGGAAGTTCAAGGAAAGAATAGAGGGAAGACAGGCATGAGAAATCCTGAGCTTTGAACTTAGAAATTTAAAAGCCTCAGCAAATGCAGAATCTTCAGCATGACTGGCACGTGGCTTGATCTGTGGTCCCCATCTCATACATAAGCTGGCATTCTCCCCTCATTTATTTCCAAGGATGCAGCTGGTCTCTAGCACAGCTGCCCCAAGTGGCCATGTCTGTGACCATAGCAATGGGAGTTCCTCCATTTCCCCTCCCCAAGGCACCACTACTCCTGTCTCCCTCTCAGCTTCCCATGTAGCACTCAGGTTATTCTGTGACTTTTACCCTCCTTTTCACTCAAGATAGGGAGCCCAGCTTGTCAGTCATTGTCTGTTGAAGGCTAATTCCCTTAGGGACAAGGAGAGGAAGTGGGAGTGTTTTTATACCTGACAGTGGGCACTGACCTCTGGCATCATGTTCTATGTAAATGACAAAGCTTCCTACCAAAATAGCTTCCACCCTTCCATGCTGGTTCCTTGCCGAGTAGCTGGCATGCAGTCAGTGGCAGATGGCTGGCCCCTGTCACTCACTCAGTTGGAGCCAGCCAGTGGATCATTGGACTCTCGCTGACTGTGCTGAGAAAGAACATGATCCCTGGGCTCTTCCACGAAGACTCTGTGCTATGGAGCATGTCTCCTACATGGCGTGGAAGACTTATTCAACACAGGAAAATCCTGGGTAATCTTGGAGAAATAAAGGCCAGAAACACCCTAAAATGGATTCAAACTAACAACCTTGGTTTTTCTCAATGTTTTTTCTAATTACAGAGGAATAAAAAAAAGGGCTAAAGAAGGTGGGGATCAGTTGGCTGATCAGTAGAAATGTTAATAAACGAGGCTCCTCAGAGTCCGGAAAATATCTGAGGGAGCTGTTTTTCATGATTCAGAACCTGAGGTGATGGGAATGGCATATTAAGTGATCTCCTGACAGATAGGCATTATGAAGAGAAGATTAGGAGTTTCTCCAACTTTCCCTTCCCTCTCCTCAGGGTCTGAGATAGGAAGAATTTCTTATTATTCAAGGCACTCCCCCTGCCTCAAAGAAGACTCCGGCTTTTCCTTCTTGTCCGTCTATTACATCCCTACTATTGAAAAATTACATCTAGCTTAATCCCTTCATGATATAAATTCAATATCCTATTCTTTTGCATCAGCAAAGAGAGAGCACAGCTTGTCTCCATCCAGCTGGGTGGTGGTTCATGTGCATTGTTTCTGTGCAGGAACTTGGCCTGGGGTCAGGCTGCTCCAGGAATCCGAGTTGTGCTGGAGCTCCAAGAGGTTCTTGGGGAAACTATTGTGACATTTTCAATGAGTATCCATACCTCCGAAATTGGTCAATTCTCCAAATCGGGGCTTAATTTATTGTTTTGCTGATTATCTAGACTTAAGAAAGTGATAGTCATAGCAATGTTAACAGTTCGAATTAAGCTTTAAAATATCATGCCTACTTTCTTTTCTGGGAGAACTAATTGTTAAGCATTTACCACATCCCTGGCCAAGCTGGTTAATGGGGTCAACTACTAAGGGGATCTGAAATATGAGAAATCTCCAAGTTCCTCTTCCAACTCTGAATGCTAGAGATCAGCCTGCTGTGGTGGAAAGAACACTGGATTTGCATGTAAACAGCCCAACTTTGAATCCCAACTCTGCAACAAGGCACTCTGCTTCCTTATGTTTCTGTTTCTTCATCTCTAAAATGAAGGGATCTGATTGGCTGAGCTTAAATTTTTTACTCCAAACCTGGAACCTGGTTCAGGCCCTCAGCTGAAAGAGATATTGAAAGGGTAATTTAAAGGGATATTTAGGGGGCAGCTGGGTAGCTCAGTGGATTGAGAATCAGGCCTAGAGACGGGAGGTCCTAGGTTCAAATCCGGCCTCAGAAACTTCCCAGCTGTGTGACCCTGGGCAAGTCACTTGACCCCCATTGCCCACCCTTACCACTCTTCCACCTAGGAGCCAATACACAGAAGTTAAGGGTTTAAAAAAAAATAAAAATAAAGGGATATTTAAAGAAACACTTAGACCCAGGGTCTGCTGCCACAAATCCTTGTTCCCCTCCACTGACTTAGAGAAGAGGCCAACAAACAGATGGGGAGAAAATAGTTTCACCAGCTAAACACACACACATTTGTTCTTTGGTCATAAAGTCGTGTCCAACTCTTCTTGACCCCATGGACCATCGCGTGCAACGTTCTTCCGTCCTCTACTATCTCCCAAAGTCTGTGTAAGTTCATGTTCGTTGATTACTCATTACTTTCTATCCATCTCATCCTCTTCCCTCCCCTTCTCCTTTTGCCTTCAGTCTTTCCTAACATCAGGGTCTTTTTCAGTGAGTCCATCTTCTCATTATGTAGCCAAATGAGATAAGCTTCAGCTTCCAGTGACGATATACACATAAATGTACATATATTTTATATTTATTTATTATTTCTATATTATGTATGTATATATATTTATATGTGTGTATGTATATATATATACCCCAAAATTCCCCATATTCACATTTTTAATTTACAATGCCCTCTCTCAACCTCAGTTTCCTCATCTGTAAAATGGAGAACATAATAGCACCTACCTCCCAGAGTCTTGTAGGATGAAATGAGATAATATCTATAAAGTGCTTAGCCCAGCATCTGGCACACAGTAGATGCTTAATAAATGCTTATTCCCTTCCTCTTTCCATGTCCAAACTTACAAAAGAACGGGACTGCTCATGCCCATTTATACAGACACTCTGCTAACTGCCCATCTGCAACATCTTTTCTCCCGTCAAGGGCTCCCTTGTCAATTTTATGTCAATTTTAACCTGATATCTCTTAGAGAATTAATAATAATAATAGCTGGAAATGATGTAGCACTTTATGATTTGCAAAGCACTTTACATATTTATCTAATTTGTCGAAACAATCTTGTAATGTAGTTACTCACTGTTTTTTTTTAGTATCATTAAAAATAAAGATCTCATTATCCTTATTTTACAGGTGAGAAAACTGAGTCTTAGAGAAGTGACTTACCTAAAGTCACACAGCTAGTATCAAGGGAAGGATTCAAACTCAGGTCTGACTCCAAGTCTAACATTTTATCCACAATGCCTTTACATAAACACAAAGAAGCATAGCTGGGTAGCACAGAAGACAGAGATCCAAGTCTGGATCCAGAAGGACCTCAGTTCAAACCTGGCCTTGGACACTTCCTAGTTGTGTGACTCTGGGCAAGTCACTTAACCCCAATTGCCTGGCCCTTGCCCTCCTGTCTTAGAATTAATACTCAGACAAAAGTTAAGGTTAAAAAAAAATCAAACATTATAGAGATTGGATTTAGGGGAGGAAAAGAGGGGAGCAAGAGATGAATCTGCAGTCAGTCACCTGAGTTCAAATCCTGGTTTAGTACTTACAAGATAACATAAGTAATGTGTTTGTAAACCTTAGAGCCTTTGGACAAGACTAAAATAACAATAGCTCTTATGGTGACTTTGGACAAATTATTTAACCTCTCAGGGCCTTAATTTCTTCCTCTGGAAAAGGAGAGGATTACACTAAATCAGTGATTCCCAAAGTGGGCGCCACTGCCCCCTAGTGGGTGCTGCAGCGATCCAGGAGGCAGTGATGGCCACAGGTGCATTTGGGGGTGATGAATAACTAAGGGGGCGGTGATAGTATGTGACAGGGGGCGCCAAGTAATATTTTTTTCTGGAAAGGGGGCGGTAGGCCAAAAAAGTTTGGGAACCACTGCTCTAAATGATCTGTGAAGTCCTTTGCAACTCTATTACCTGAGAACCTAGTGGATATCTCCAGGAACCTACATGCCAGGGATGGTCCAGGGCCCCAAAGCATTAAAGCAATAAGCAGGCATCTGGAATTAATCACCTCCCACTGCCCTACAGTAAGAAGAACACAGGATTCGGAATCCCCAAACCTGCATTCCGATCCCAGCTCTGCTCTCCCGCTTGTTAGCCATGGGAGTGTGGGTCTCTGAGCCTGTCTCCTCATCTAGAAAATGCAAAGAAGGCTATCTGAATGATCTGCCTCCCATGCCTGTGATGAAGACCAGGTGTGACAAAGCACATAAAGAAAAGCTTTTTCAAATATTAAAATTCTCTGTAAATGTAAATTGTCACTTTTGTGCTATTTCCCCCAAGAAGCTTTATCTCTGAAGCACATTAGACTGAGTGTCATCTAAGGCTCCAGTCACCTGCCATTTTCCCTTCTCATCAAGTCCCGGCACATTTCCGAATCTCCATCCCTAATTATAACAAAGCTCTTCCTCTATTTATAAGTGACTCACTTCTGCTAGGGACCGTTAATGGTGATGGAGAATTCTAACTCACACTCATTAGGAACAATAAAGCTGATGGTCTAGAGGGCCAGGACATCTTGCCTCTTTATCCATTCATCTCCTGAGTTGTAATTCTCTGTATTTAATGCACAAAGGTCACATTGGGCAGGCTCGGATTGAGGCTGACAGCACCCAATTTGTACCTGGAGCTTGAATGGCTTTGAACGTGCTCCTGACAGAATTTGTTAGAAACCATTTCATCAAAGGAGAATGAAAGCAAAATGCATTTGGTATCAGACGGGGCTTGGAGAAGACATGGGGAGATAGATGACTGGCTCTTTGTAATCTAGGACACAAATTTTTCCCACCGGGTCCTAAAAAAAAAAAAGAAAGACAAGTTAAGGTCGTCTTTCAGGGAGATTCAGAAAATCCGTCAGCTGGTGTGATAATATATTAAAGCCCTTTGCAGACCTTAAAGAGTTGTGTAAATGTGAATTGTTTTTATTGCTATATCACTCCTGAGCATCAAGTGGCTAAGAGCCTGACAGAGATCAAAGAGACTTAAAGACTGGTGGGGGTAGGTTAAGCAGGAGGAAGATCTAGTATAGGTGGGACAGCCCAATGGAGGTAGAGTGAGGTCTGGAGACCAGAGATCCAGGGTTCAAATCTAGTCTCAAACACTTCCTAGCTGTGTGTCCCTGTTCAAGTCACTTGACCTGAATTGGTCACTTAACCCCTATTGCCTAGCCCTTACTGCTCTTCTATAGTGGAACTAATACCTAATAGTAATTCTAAGACAGAAGATAAGGGTTGGGGGGGAGAGAAAGTATGAGGGTAATTTATAGAATGGGCCACTTTGTGGTACAATGGATAAGTGCCAGGCCTGGAGTCAGGAAGACACATCTTCCTGAGTTCAAATCCCTTGTCAAATGCTTGCTAGCTGTGTGACCCTGAGCAAGTCACTTAACCCTGGTTGTCTCAGTTTCCTCATCTGTAAAATGAGTTGGAGCAGGAAATGGCAAATCACTCCAGTATCTTTGCCAAGAAAATTCCAAATGAGGTATCAAAGAGTCAATCACAAATAAACAGCAACAGCACACATACTCTATCTCCCACCTCTGGACCTTTGCATTATGCTAATAATTATTGTTAATGCTTCATCTGCCTAAAATATTCTCTCCCTTCAAGCCTCATCTTAAATGGAGGAGGCTTCTCAGCGCCCCTCACTGCTAGTGCCTTCTCCTCGAGGGTCCCCTTCCCTCTACTTATAAAACTATGTATACAACACCCCCATTATAATATAAGCTTTTGGGGGCATCTGGGTGGCTCAATGGATTGAGAGCCAGGCCCAGAGATGAGAGGTCCTGGATTCAAATCTGGCCTCAGACAAGACTTCCTAGCTGTGTGACCCTGGGCAAGTCACTTGACCCCCATTGCCTAGCCCTTACTGCTCTAGATTCTAAGATGGAAGGTAAATGTAAAAATAAATATATATATATATATGTTTTTATATTTATTTATTTTGTTTTTGTTTTTTAATTTATATATATAATATAATAATGTGTTATTATATATATATATATAAGTTTTTTGAGGACAGAAGAGCTGTTTTTTGCTTTTTATTTGTATCCCTACCACTTAGCACCATGCTTGGCACATAATAGGCACTTAATAAATGCTCAAGGATTAACTGGTTGATTGGGGAAGTTACATAACTCTCAGTACTCCACTGGATAACTTTCAAAAAGAAAGCAAAAAACATGAAAAGGAGCCAGATTGTATTAGTAGGGAGAGTTTCCTAACTAGAAGTTTCTTAAACCAATGAAATCACAGTCGGTTAAACAAAAATGAAAACAAGCAAAAAACAGGGAAAAATAGTAAGCACTTCATTAATAACAATTTTATGAAGTAGATAGTGGATTTTACAGATGAGAAAACCAAGGCTCAGAGGTGAAGTGACTTACCTAGGATCACACAGCCAGTAAATGTCAGACCCAGAATGTGATCAAGGTAGCTTCCTGACTCCAAGACTAGCATTACACCCCTCCTTAATACACAGACTCATCCATCACTGGGCACTCCTAATGGAGCTATTACCAGACTTCAAGGCAGTTTTGCAAATTCAAGGACTTAGCTACAACAAAACAAAGAAGAGAAATTATGATCCCTGATGATTCCCGACAGAACAGAAGAACATACACTCAAGGGAAATTGTCCCAGGAGTGTACGTACAGACTCAGACTGTCACATCTCTACTATTTCCCACCTGGTGTCTCCATCTGTCTCTTTTTTTTTCTCCCCCCCACCAATCTCTTCTTCCCTCCCTCTACCCCCTCTTCCCCCCCACCCTCCATGGGATTCTAACTCATAGGTTTATTGTAAGGATCAAATAAGGTTATATGAAAGAAAGTCTTATAAAAGTAGCTGAGAGTATTATTATTTTTTTAGAGTATTATTATTATTATCAGCATTAGTGGAAATAGTGTTGTCTCCTCTTAGTTGAGACTCCCAAGAAAGGTCAGTTCTTCTGATTCTAACTTGCTATGGAGGTTGGATTCCTGACCTACAATATTTTGGGGAAAGAGAGCTTTTACTTTGATCTTTAATATAACCAGTCATATCAATGAATTCCTACAAAGAGGAAATTTTGACTCAGTTTCCTATTAAAGAACTCTAGCGGTGAACTAGGCTGCCATATTAGATACTAAGCTCCCCATCACTGTAAGGACTTGAGCAAACGTTTGATTTTTTTTAATCAATCAATTTTTTTCAATAATCAAGGATTGCAAAAGAGGGAGAATTGGATTAGACGGCCTGTTATGTCCCTTATAACTCTTAAGTTCTGTGATTTTATGAGCTGACTGGAATTGAGTACTGTTTGCTTCCTCTTTTGAATGGTCATGTACCTGGGTTCACTCCTTGAATGCTGACTCTGGACATAGGCTCTAGCTTGATGCAAATATTATCAGGAGCCGGTCACATATATCCTGGTTTGTGTAGTTTCAAGTGGCTAATTCTCATTACTTTTTCTGCTGGCTCTTGTCCTCCTCCTTCCTTGGTCCTTGGGTTTTAATAAGCTAAAATGGTATTTGAATGCCACAGGCTACTTAGTGTTAGAAAACATACTCTTCTAAATCAAAATTATAACAGTTAACAGTCCTTCACTTCACCTTAAATGCAGAGACTCAAAGAAAGGTTGCAGAGTTGGTCAACACAAATAAGATTCCTAAAGTTCTATGGGAATTCTCCTCATCTGGAAGGAGGATGGGAAGCAATCTGCCCTCTCTCATAGACTTCTGTGGTCAGAAGAGCTGTTGACCTTATTGGGAGACTCAATGGCCATTTCTTTAGCCGCTGGTCCCTAGACCACATTGTAGAGAAACCAATTACAAAGCATACTTTAATATACCCGGAATATCTTATAATGGGACTTCCATCTACCAACACGGATCAAGGCTCTCTCCACACCTTAACTGATAGTCTTTGTGAATTGCTTCAATTTTAAAAAGTCATCATCTAATGACCAACTAGCTCTCTACTGATGATGAGAAAAGGAAACTTGTGCAAATGGCCTTAATTGTCTCAGCAAAGCTAGAGGTAACATTTGGATGACTTGAGGAAAGAAAAGGTTTGGCATAGGTTTTTTGAGATAGGGAATCAAGTAGAGAGGGAAAAAAGGATCCTCTTGCTAAATAATGAGGGCCTTATTGAAGCTGGATAATATGAATTCATCATCACTAGATTTTCAAAGATAGGCCTTTCTTGCCAGAGCCAGACCCCCCTGTATGCCACCTTGATTTCCTTCACTCACTGCATCTTCAATCATCCCCATTTTCTCTTGAATCTTGAATCTCTCTTATCAGCTGATTCCTTCCCTATTGCCTTCAAATCTGCTCAAGTCTCCATCATTCTTAAAAAAACTTTCCCTAGGCTCCCCCAACTCCTTCAGCTAGCATCCTATAGCTTTCCATTTCTCAGGCAAACTTCTAGGACAAGACTGCTTATATTGTTTTCTGTACTTTTTCTTCTCATACTCCCTTCTTCTAATTCTTTGCATTCTGACTTTGGACTAAAACTTCTCTCTCCAAAATTACCCATGATATCTTCATGGCCAGATCTGATATCCTTTTCTCAGCTTTGATTCTTCTTGACTTCTCTGCTGCATTTGCTACAGTTGACTGTCGTCTCTTCCTAGGCCTCTCAGGAAGCATGATAAAAATAATGAGCTAACAAAAAAAGTGGTTTGATGGGTAGGAGGAAAACAAAGAAAGAAGAGTGTCACAAAAACTCCAATTGTAAGAGTCCCCCAAAACTTTGTTCTGAACTGTCTTCATATCTTTTCACTCTCTCAGTGACACCATCAGCTCTCAAGAATTCAATTATCATTTCTATGCCAGTGATTTCCAGATCTCTATGTTCAGCCAGTTTCTCTCCTGAGCATCAGAGCCATATTACCAAATGTCTCTTTGCATTTCAAATCGGATATTCTGGATACATCTCAAACTCAGTGTGTCAAACACTGAACTGAATCACCACCACCCACCAACCTCCCCTCTTATGAACTTCCTTATTTCTATCAAAGGTACCGCTAGCTTTTTAGACTCTCAGGTTCATAATTCTGGCATTATCCTTTTCTCTTCACTCTTACTCAGCTTCTATTAACATTCAGTTTTCAAATCTTGCCATTTCTACCTTCATGTCATATATATATACATATATATAATATAGTAACATAATAATATAATAAATATGTAACAAATTATAATCATTATGCATATCCAAGAGAAACAAATTCTCACATTAGCTATATCAAAAAATCTATGTCTGATTATTTTGTTTTCCTTCTCCCTTCCATCCCTCCCCAAGAAGACAGGTAGTATGATATATGTTGTACATATATTATCATATAATACATATTTCTCTATTGATCATGTTGTGAAACAAGACATATACTGCTTCCACTAGAGAAAAATTCATGGAAGAACTAAAGTGAACTGTCCTGGATCCTTTTCTTGTTGATAATAGTTGAATCTTTCACAGTTGATCATCATACATTATTGTCATTACTGTATACAACTTTCTCCTGGTTCTGCTCACTTTACTTTTCATCGCTTCATATAAATCTTTTCAGGTTTTTTTGCAATAATCTTATTTGTTATTTCTTATGATACAATAATATTCCATTACAGTCACATACCACAAGTTGTTCAGCCATTCCCCAATTGATGGACATCCCTTCAGTTTCCAGTTCTTTGCCACCACAAAAAGAGCTGCAATAAATATTTATAAATTTATAAATAAAACATTCTGTTTGGTTTTTAAAGCCCTACCTTCACCATTTGGCTCTAAGCTATCTTTCTGTTCCATCTTACAATCTGTAATCCTGGCAAATTAGCCTTCTCTCTTCCTCTCTCACATGCAACATACATAGATCTCTCGTGTCTTTGTGCTGACTGTGCTACGTGCCTGAAAATTCCCGCCTTAACCCTCCCTCAGAAATCCCTCTCTTCCTTCAGGATGCAACTCAAACTTCACTGCTACAGAAAGCCTTTCCTGCTCTCCTAATTGCTAGAACCTTCCTTCTCAAACCACCTTGAATTTAACTTCTTTGCATTTATTATCTTTATATTTATTCTGTAGTATGTGTGTATATTTACATGCTTTAGAATATAAACTCCTTGAAAGTAGGAATTATTTTATTCTTTGTACTTCTATCTCCACCTAGCACAGTGCTTGCCACATTATAGTATTTATTAATGCTCATTGATTGACTGATGAACCTTTCTGAAACGTAGAGATTTTCTCACTTAGCTGGACCTGGCTGTGCTTGCATTCCTCTGCATTGGCCTTCGAGAGCCTAATCACACTAAGCCACACCATAAAGTGGCTTTGCAATAGATCCGTACAGAGAAAGATAAGAAGATGTCTTCGTTACTGATGCAAAGTAAAGTGGTCAGAACCTAGAAAACAACATACTCAGGGATGGGAACAATGTAAATAGAAAAGAAACCCAACACTGTAATCATAATAGCCAAGCTTGGCCCTAAAAAAGAAAGGAAAGAATATATCCCGCTTCTTTCTTGGAAGAAGTGGGGACTTTTAGATGTGGAACATTATGTATCCTATCAAATTCAGGCGATGTAGTGGTTAGTTTTGCTGAACCAAATGTTCTCTCTCTTTTTATACTTTGTCATAAGGGATGGCTCTCTGAATTGGGAAGGGTTATATTCAGAAATGAAAGTGATAGAAAAAACAACTTTTGAAAAGACAATTTTAACACTATAGTGTAAAGTAATGTAAATTGATTAATTGTCAAGAAACAAAATGTTCATGGTCCCTGGCCAACCTCCCTCCGCTCCATACATAGTTATGTTGAGTGTGAGCCAGGAGGCTGTTCCTTCCTCTGAAGCAATAACTCTATCTTTTAGTGAGGGAAGCTAAAATTAAAAAAATTAAATTGAATTAAACTTGCTTAAGAGGGCAGCTGGGTGGCTCAGTGGATTGAGAGCCAGGCCTAGAGATAGTTATGTGACCTGGGCAAGTCACTTAACCCCACCCCACCCCCCATTGCCTAGTCTTTACCACACTTCTGCCTTGGAATTAATACATATTGTTGATTCTAAGATAGAGGGTAAGGATTGTTTTAAAAAAGAAGCATTCCTGCCCTCAGGGAAAGCAACCATTCTGGTTTTAGATCCCCCAAACTGAACAGAAACTGAACTAGGTCACTGCAACAAGCACCCCAATATTAAGAACTAATTTTGTCAAAGTCACTCTGGAGACATTGGGGAAACTTGGCATGCCCCCGTCTCACCCCACAAGAACCCTGCACCATAGTTGGGAAGATGCTGTGGGCATAGATTACTATAATACAAGTTAGATTATCATACTTTACAAGCAAAGGAGAGATCCAAATAGAGTGGGGTGAGAGATTTCAAGATGGAACCCGCATTCTCCTCCTGCCCAAGTGTTCTTCCTAAAGCACAGAATGGCTCAGTTCTGGTGAAACTCAGTTATACAGTCTGGGATCAAATCTAAAATCCTCTATTTGACATTTAAAACCTTTCACAAGCTGACTGCTTCCTACTTGTCCAGTCCCGTCACATTTTATTTAGCTCCAGTGACAATGACCTTCCTGTGTTCCTCACACAACAATCCATCTCTCAATTCTATACCTTCTTTTTTTAAACCTTTACATTGTGTCTTAGCAACGATATTAAGTATTGGTTTCAAGACAAAAGAGCATGTGGGAAGAGCTAGGCAATACAGGTTAAGTGACCTGACCAGGGTCACACAGCTAGGCAATGTCTCAGGTCAGATTTGAACCTAGGACTTCCCCTCCCCAGACCTGCCTCTCTGTCCACTAAGCCACCTAATTGCCTCAACTATGTGCCTTCTTTCTGGCTGCTACCTCTGCCTAGATAGTCTCCTCTTCACTTCTGCCTCCTGGATTCCCTGACTTCCTTCCACACTTAACTCAAATCTCCCCTCTGTCAAGTTGCCTTTCCTAGTTTCCTGGCCCCCATCAATCCCCCTGTTACTACTGCCTTCTTTCTGCAATTGCTTTGCATTTGCACTGCATATCTTGTGTTTGTGTGAGTGCTCGTGTGATTGTTTGGATGTTATCTCCCCCATTAGAATGTGAACTCTTGAGAGCAGATGCCCATGCTGTTGCCTTTAATGGCATCCTCAGTGTTTGTTTAGCACAGTATTGACCATCTGGAGCAGCTAGGGGGCTCAGTAAATAGAGAACCAGACCCAGAGATGGGAGGTCCTGGGTTCAAATCTGGACTAGACACTCTCTAGCTGTGTGACGCTGGGCAAGTCTCTTAATCCCAGTTGCCTAGTCCTTACTGCTCTTCTGCCTTGGAGCTAATGCTTAGTATCAATTCTAAGACAGAAAATAAGGTATTTTTTTTTGTTTTTAATGTCGGTATCCCCTCCATCTTGTGACTTTTCCATTACGATTTCTATGTATCACAAGTTAGCATAAGAAATTAAATGGGAATTTGGAGAGAGTTTTGCAGAAACTGCAGATGGCAAGCAAAGGTCAGAAGACAACACAGACAACGTTTAGAAGCTATATAGCCTTTGACCAAATACTTAACCCAAATTTTAAAATTAAGTACCATAACCACCCCAACAAGGAAAAAGAAAAAAGTCAGACTTCTTTGGTATGAAGGAAGGGACAAAAAACTTTACAAGGATCTTCCACATTACAGGGATACCACACCCCTAAGACCCCACGATGTGGAAGGAATATCTATTCTTAAGGACCAACTGACTGACTGACAATAGAAAAGGCACTCAAAGCTGCAGCAATCAGGGCATGCTTCTTGGAGGAGGTACTGCCAGAAATGAACCTTATCAGAAGTGAACATTTCAACAGAGATATGTGGGAAGGCCATTCCACTCATGTGAGATGATGCAAAGTCACAGAAATGGGAAAAATCAGGGAATGCTGAATAGATCAGTTTGTCTAAATCATTATATGTGTCTCTGTGTTCATAAGTGTAGAGTGCTTGAATGAAGAACTAATGAACTTAATTTTATTAGGAGGCATCATCATATGATGGAAAGCATGCTGGCCCTGGAGTCAGAGGACTTGGGTTCAAATTCTGCCTCTTATCATGGGCAAATCACTTTGATTTTATGGGCCTCAGTTTCCTCATCTATAAAAACAAGATCCTGGACTAGATGGTGTGCAAGGTCCCTTCCTCCTCTAGAACTATGTTCCTATGACTTATAATAGATATTTACTAGAATTAAGAGACAGCATCATGCCTAGGACAATCACTAGTTCTGACATCAAAAGAGCTGAGTTCAGATCTTGTTTCTGCCTCTTATCTGTATAAGACTTCATTTTCATCATATGTCAAATCAAGGGATTGGACTAGATGTCCTCCAAAATCATATCAAGCTCTAAGTCTATGACCATATGAAATTCTGAGTGAGGGCGTGAGATGGGTAGAGCTGCACATTAGGAAGATTATTCCATCAGTGATGGAAATTCAGTACCTCAAATGCATGCACAGATTAAATGACTATAGTGGGACAAGATGTTGAAGGTAGTTACTGGGCTTTTTTCCCCCTTTAATAATGTTTTATTTTTTTCCCAATTACATGTAAGAACAATTTTTTAGTTTGAGTTTTCTAAAATTTCGAGTTCCAAATTCTCTCCCTCCCTCTCTTCCCTCTCTCCCCTCTCTCCTCCCTTAAATAATAAGCAATTTTATGTTGGTTATATGTGTACTCTCAAACAAAACACATTTCCATATTTGTCATGTTATGGAAGAAGGCACATTAAAAAACACATGAGGAAAATAAAGTGAAATGGTATACTTCAATCTGCATTCAGACTCCCTCAGTTCTTTCTCTGGAGGCAGATAGAATTTTTCATCAAGAGTTCTTTGGGATTGTCTTAGATTGCTGAGAATGGCTAAGTCATTCAGTTATTCATTATATAGTATTGCTATTACTGTGTACCATGTTCTCCTGGTTTTGCTCATCTCACTCTGCATCAGTTTTTGTAAGTCTTCCCAGATTTTTCTGAAAGCATCCTGCTCTTCATTTCTTATAGCACAATAGTATTCACAATCATATGCCACAATTTGTTTAGCCATTCCACAATTGATTGTCATTCCCTAGTTTCCAAATTCATTGCTACCTCTGAAAGGGCTACTACAAATATTTTTATGCAAATGGGTCCTTTTCCCTTTTTAAAAAAGTATCTTTTGGATATATATTTAGTAGTAGTATTTCTAGATCAAAGGGTATGAATAATTTTATAGCCCTTTGGGCATAGTTCCAGATTGCTCTCAGTTCACAACTCCACTAACAGTGCATTAGGATTCCAACTTTCCCACATCTTCTCCAACATTTATTATTTTCCTTTTCTGGCATATTAGCCTATCTGATATGTGTGAAGTGGAACCTCAGAGTTGTTTCAATTTACATTTCCCTAATCATAATGAGCTGAAGCATTTTTTTCTATATGGCTTTAGATAGCTTTGATTTCTTCATCTGAAAATGCCAATTCATGTCCTTTTATCTTGATCAATTGGAGAATCATTTTTGTAGCCTTATAAATTTGACTCAATTCTCTATATATTTGAGAAATGAAGCCTTTGTCAGAGTCACTTGGTATCAAATTTTTTTCCCAGTTTTCTGTTTTTCTTCTAATCTTGTCTGCATTGGTCTTGTTGGGCAAAACCAAAAACCTTTTTAAATTAATGTAATCAAAATTATCCATCTTATACCTCATAATGCTCTCTATCTCTTATTTGGTCATACATTCTATCCTTTTCCATAGATCTGACAAGTAAACTATTCCATGCTCTCCTAATTTGCTTATGGTAGTACCCTTTATGTCTAAATCATTTTGACATTGTCTTGGAATATGTTGTAAGATGTTGGTCTATACCTAGTTTCTACCATACTGGTTTCCAATTTTCCCAAAAGTTTTTGTCAAATAGTGAGTTCTTGTCTCAAAATCTTGGATATTTGAGTTTATCAGACACTAGATATAGATTACTATGGCCATTTTCCACTGTGTATCATATACCTAATGTATTCCATTGATCCACTGTTCTATTTCTTAGTCCAGATTGTTTTGACGATTAGAAGGCAGTTACTGCTAAAGGAGGCCTTATTCCTTTTGAATTTACTATATAACTCATTTGTTTGGGCTTCAGTCTTCATTTTGAGAGAAGAGTCTTTGGAAAACCAGGTTTTCCTTTCACAATTTGTCAGCTCTGAGTAACTTTGGAACATGTGTGTTTGGGTGTGTGTGTTTAACTAAAGTCAAGATCTCTCATTTTTCCCCCTCACAGTCCTAAAAAGGGCTATAACACAGAGTCACTTGCACATTCTGGTATTCAGATCCTGCCTAAATTTCACTTCCACTTCTTGATCTGGGGCATTTATCACCTATTACATAAACCTTAAAGCATGGTAATGATGATAATGACAAGGATAATGACAACAATTATGATTATAGTGGTGATGGATAACATTTCTATTACACTTGAAGATTTGCAAAGTACTCTATATATGTGTTTTCTCATTTGATCCACCTTGAGAGATAAATACTATTATTATCCCTGTTTTACAGATGAGAAGACCAGAGCTAAAAAAAATTAAGTAATTTTCCCAAGTGTCATACTGCTAGTAAATATACAAAATAGGATTCAAACTTGGGTCCTTCTGGCCACAAGTCTGACACCATACCTCAAACATTTGCTATATAAAAATTAGCTGCTATTATTATTCTGTGAACTTATGTTTGATAATAGTTCCTCTATTGAACCCAGGAGTTGGACTAGAAATGGGGAAACAATAACAATGGAGGAAAGAATTAGTCTAGATTATTAATTTATCAGTTCCAGGATTGGAAGCGTACATGGCATTTATAGGGTTTCCTGGTGGGGAAAAAGCTCTCAATTCCATGATTGGTGGGTATTGGAAGAGAGGTACTCGGAATCTTGCCAGTCAAACCCACATAGGAACCAGTGGCCTTGCTAGCAATAACAGCAGAAGTGCTGAGAAGATGGGCCCAGTGCCATCATTATTCTGGGAGCCTCAAACACTACCAGAGTTCATTCCAATGCAAAATAATCACCCTGTGGCTCTGTTGGCACTCTGTCCTTCCTTACTTCTGAATTTCTGGCTCAGACTCTTGGAAATGAATGAACTTGAATGGGTCTTTATGCCTGGGTTCCTTTCCAACAAGAGCTACATGCTCAATGATATCCAGAAAATTCCTTCAATAGAGACAATTAGGAACAGTTATTAGACAGGGGGAAAGAGTTCTATCGTCTCAGAAGACTGAATTGTGGCATCAGGTTAAAGTTACAGAGGTACTTATTTCAGATTACCATCAGGAAGAACTTTCTAACAGTTCAAACTATTCAAAAATGAAATGGACTTCCTCAAAAGGTACTAAGCTCCTCATCAGTGGAGGTATTCAACTGGTGACTGAGTAACCAATCTGTTGGGACCATTGTCAAGGGAATAAATACTTTGGATTAGGGTGAGACACACTCTTATGTGATATCTAGGACCCTTCCGTATTGTTAAGCAGAATCAAGCAGCAGGAAGAGTGATAGTTGAAGAGTCCAAAGACCTAGGAGAAAATCCTGCCTCTGCCACTTAGTGTGACTTTGGGTAAATCATTTAACTTTTTAGGATGTCATTTTCCTCATCAACAAAGTGAGGTGTTTAGATTAGATGATCCCCAAGATCCCTTCCAATTCCAAACTATGATCCTATGAACTTTTAAGATTCTGTAATTCTGGTTAGTAATCCTACTTGGATCCAGCATGAGTCACAGGATTTGGTTTCTTTTATAAGGCTTAGAAGCAGAGCTTGGCAGTTCCCTAAACCACAGAAAATTCAGTGCATCATAATTGTAGTCCAACAGGACAGCTTTGGCACCCATATTTATAACATAAGGTTTTACTGGCATTCAGAATCACCCTGGCATCTTTATATTTTGGCTGATTTCTCCCTCTATAGATTTTCTTTTCTGTTTAAAACATTTTATTGATAACTTTCTTTTGACATCATTAGCACTTCGCAATAAGCTATTCCCAGTACAGAATGCTACCCTGTAACAAAGAAGTCCAGTTAAGCAAAATAACAACATGCTGACCCTGTTTGGAAATGTATTCCTGGTTCCATACCCATAGTTCACCACCTCCCCTTCTGAGAAGAGATTGATCATTGCATCAGTCTTCATGCCAAAGGTCTTTACTGTTGTCCTTTCTTTTTTTGTTGTTATCATCATATATTGCTTTAAATTTTTTTTCTTACTTTGCCTTGTGTCTTCTTACATTTCTCTGAATTCTCCATAAACATTTATTATAGCCCAGTAATATTCCAGGGAAGTTAGGTGACGTAGTGGATAAAGTGCTGGGCTTGGAGGCAGGAAGACCTGAGTTCAAATGAGGTCTCAGATATTTACTAGTACATGACCCTGAGTAAGTCACTCAGCTTCAGTTTGCCTGAGTTTCCTCATCTATAATATGAACTGAAGAAGGAACTGGCAAACCACTCCAGTGTCTCGGCCAGGAAAACCCCAAATGGGGTCATGAAGAGTCAGACATGACTGAAATGACCCAAGTAATACTCTATTACTTTCACAGACCACAATATGTTAAGCCATTACTCACTTGCCAAGTATCTGCTTTGGAATATTCATTGCTATTGCAAATTCAGCTCTGTAAGTATTTGGGGACCTCCACAGATTTTTCTTAGATTACTTTGTCTCAATCTCTCATTTGCCCTAATCACCTTCCACCTTAAGATGATACGTATCCGTGTACGTATGTCTCCTTAGGGAACTGTAAATTCCTTGAGGACAGGAAGTATTATTTCCTATTCCTAGCCCAGCGCCTTGCACATATTATTTCAACAGAGACTTCCTTGGTGGGATCACTTCCTCCAAAATACAGATCTCAGCCTCTCTCATGCCCTTTTCTTCTTGTGCTCTTCTCGTTCATTGTTTGATATTTTTTCCCCTAAAAACCTCCCTAGAAGATATACCCAGAGGGTCAAAGGACACCGCCTGGCTCTTTTGGTAGTTCTGGGGTGCTCATCTGCACATTGATTATTCTTTTTTTTTAATCCTTACCTTCTGTCTTAGAATGGATACTGATTATCCGTTTCAAGGCAGAAGAGTGGCAAGGGCTAGGCAAATCGGGGTGAAGTGACTTGTCCAGATTCACACAGCAAGGAAGTATCTGAGGTCAAATTTGAACCCAGAACCTCCCATCTCCAGGCCTGACTCTCTATCCACTGAGCCATGTAGCTGTCCCTATACTGATTATTCTTAATTCTCAACACATGATTGCCTTACTTTTTCTAGCCATACTTCTCTTTATAGATGTTTTTCCTTTTACATCATTACTAGGACTATGCTGAACCCTACTAACACCTCCCTCATACATCCTTCTGTTGTCATTTGGACTATTTTCAATTTTATCTGTTTTAAAGGACCATGATGCTCTGTGATTTTTTTCAGCCAAATAATATTAAAGAGATAGGCAGTAAGCACACTGAAAACATTGCATAACTTCCAATTTAGTCCATCAGTACTTATAAGGGACCTACTAGGGGCCGAGAACTGTGCTGGGTGCTGGAGATAGATATACAAAGAATGAACCAATCCCTGAGAGAATGTAAGGAGCTCACATTCCATTGGGGGAAACAATAAATACATATATAAAAATATTCAGAGTAAACATAAACAAAATAACTACAAGTTAATTATGGGGGGAAAAAAGGCACTAACATTTGGAGGGACCAAGGAAGGCTTTGTTCAACCCATTCCAGTGCTTCTTCTTTAGTAGTTAGCAAACCCCTTGGTGGTCCAAGACAATGGTCCAAGGCATTAGTGCCAAAAGTTCTTGAATGGCTTCTAAAGTGGTAAATAATTGCCCAATTATGTTACAAATATCTTTTTCCTCTATGAAAACAGGCACGTGCGTTTGAAGCATTATGGATTTGTTTCTGCCATAATTCAAAAATCCTCATTATTATGGACACAATCATTTTGGTGTTCGTGCAGCAGTTAACATCAGTCTTTGACTGCTTTTGACCAAATACAATGTATTCTTGCAGGTTCTCCATCCAATTGTTTTCATACCACCACAAGGGTTTGACACTGACATTGATTGCGATGATGTAGGCAGTGTCTTCATTTTCATTCTGTACGTTGCCCCAGAGAATCTCCTTCAGTCCCCTGTTACTCTGTGATCGAGCCTCGTCAGCTGGGCAATCTCATGATGAAGATGTTATAAACATTTATGTTCTTGTGACACAAATGTCAAGCTCTTTGAAAATTATGATCACCAGGCATGCACATTATAAGTCACTTGGAAACCACTATAGATCATCACAAACACTCTGCAGAAACAAACCTTACATTGCCTGTCCTTGTAGTATGAAGGTTGTTTTCCAATTTAAACTTTTCTTTTGCTTACGTTAACCCTACTTCCCTGTGGCATATTTTCAAATGAATTGGTTGACAGGGATGATCAGTTTCTCTGTAGAATTTCTGTGCAAGTGGAGCTGGTAAGTCGGTAGAAAAGAAGAGAGTTATATCTATAGACATTATTGTCTCCCAAAATTTAGTTCACATATATAAACATTGTTAAAAATGGATCAGGGGCAGCTGGGTAGCTCAGTGGATTGAGAGCCAGGCCTAGAGACGGGAGGTCCTGGGTTCAAATCTGGCCTCAGCCACTTCCCAGCTGTGTGACCCTGGGCAAGTCACTTGACTCCCATTGCCCACCCTTACCATTCTTCCACCTAGGAGCCAATACACAGAAGTTAAGGGTTTAAAAAAAATTTTTTTAATGGATCACTGTGTGCAATTGAAACTTTAATTCCATTTATCATTTAATACCACACTTGCCTTTAACCAAGAGAAAAACTAGCTGGCTATTTCATTTTCATCAATGAAGTGGTTAAAAAATGAATTTATATTTCAGCAAGAAAGCTTGTAAAATCTCACCATTTTCTACCACATATTTGTGTGAGCACACATTTTCATTTTATTTTTATTTGAAATCAAAATATAGAAATAAATTCAAAGCAAAATCAAATTTGAGACCGTTTGGAGTCGAGCCAAATGGAGCAAACCTTTGTTCTAATAAAAACATCAACATTGAAATTAAATTTACATGTGATTATTATATTAAGCATCTATCAAGTTGTAACTTATTTCATTACAAATGGTATTTATATTCAACAAAATCTGTAAATAAAAAAATTTATTCCAAAGAGAAGTAAGCTTATAACATACTAGGAAGCACAGGAAGCCTTGCTAAATTACTTCCTTCAGTTCTTAGAAAATGTCTGACATAAAAGTTCCACAATTATTTTATAATTCGATATTTAGAACTCTCATAATTAATGGTCAACTAATTTTTATAATGATAATTATACGATGCAAATGTTGATTTTGAGCTTTTGGAAGCAAGGTCTCTGATCCTAATGATAAATACTTGACAAATAAATCTAAGAGAAGAATGTGAAGAGTAAATTAAATTACCCTGCGGTTTCACAACACATTTTTATTGCTGTCATTGCAAGAAGTCCAAGGAATAAAAAACCACTGAGAACTACTGATCAACTCTAAGGTCCTCCTCCTATTCAATTCCTGCCCCATCTCATTGTCCAGGCACAACAGTCTAAAATGTTCATTCTGACAGAATAAGTCAAAGAACTGTCTAACAGCTTGTTGTAATCTGTACAGTATGTGTGGGTTGCTGTTGTTGTTGGGGGTTATTTTTTTAATCCACTGGTTTTTTCCATTGTGGATGGCTGGGCTAAAATCTTTGGAATGAATATGGATTTCGTGGAAGAGGCTTTTTTAGGGCTGGATGAGATGCTCACTGTAATTAATACAATATTCTCTGTGCCTTGGAGCATTTAGGGAACTTTGCCTTAGTGGGGAATCCTATTTAGACTGTGCACAAGGCATCCTCTGTGACACCAGCCAACACCTTCAATGAGCAGATGTCTCCCTGCTTTATGCTTCGCTTGCTATTGGGACTCACAAGATATTTGAATAACAATAAAAAGCAGACCTTGGGGCAGCTGGGTAGCTCAGTGGAGTGAGCGTCAGGCCTAGAGATGGGAGGTCCTAGGTTCAAACCTGGCCTCAGCCACTTCCCAGCTGGGTGACCCTGGGCAAGTCACTTAAACCCCCATTGCCTAGCCCTTACCGCTCTTCTGCCTTGGAACCAAGTCACAATATTGATTCTAAGGTAGAAGATAAGAGAAAGTAAGTGTTTTAGATGTTGTTTTTTTTTAAATGCATGGGAGACTTCTTGTTGGAGTGACAGCGTTTAAAGCTGTGTTTTTCCTACCAAAGCAGATGCTTAAAAAAAAAAAATCAGCAACCAAACAAACAAAATACTGCTTTGTCATCTTCATCTGTAATGCTTTGCCAGTAATGTCTCTCTCTTTTTTAAACCTTTATCTTCTCTCTTAGAATTGATGCTAAGGTTTTGGTTCCAAGGCAAAAAAACAGTAAGAGGTAGGCAGTTGGGGTTAAATGACTTGCCCAAGGTCACACAGCTAGAAAGTGTCTGAGGCCAGGATTTGAAGCCAAAAACTCCAGTCTCCAGACCTGTCTCTATCTACTGAACCACCTAGCTAGCCCCCTGCCTTTTTTTTGGCAATAATCTCCACATCTCTGAGACTTTTGCCTTCCATGTCTCTCTGATTGGTTAGAATGTAAATTCCTTGAGGGAAGAAACTATTTAATTTTTGTCCTTCTATCTCCAGAGCCTGGGATAGGATGTGGCTCTCACTAAATGATTGTTGGCTAAATTCAAGTGTTCGCTACATGATGTGGTTTCTGGGATCTTTCTGCCTCCTCAATGTAGTAAGTTTGATTTAAATTCTAAGAAATGGTAATGTCAGAAATAATACTTCCAATCTTTGTCCATTTCTCCAAGTTGATTAAAGAGGTCATGAGAGAAATGCTGTGACTTCTCATCTTCCATCTTTCTTTCTTGTAATTTGATTATGGAGAGCCAGAGAGAAGTGCATATTCCCAAGAGGAGTTTGCCACAGCCCTCTTAGGCAATTCATCTTCTTTTATCTCTGTATGTCGTGTATATGTGTGTGTGTGTGTGTGTGTGTGTGTGTGTGTGTGTGTGTGAGATTGGACTGGAAGAGGCAAATTGAGTAAACACATTGGGTGTGACCAAGAATAAGGTTAAATCAGGGTATAAGAACTCACTTCCTTCATCTTTAATGGGATGATAGTACTGTAAATACCTGTTCCACCAGACTTTGTGAGGTTCAAATGTGATCATAGCCTCCCTCCTCTTGCTACAACAATTGCAATGTTTTTGTTTTTACTGTGTGTTCATTCCAAGGCATTAAGAGTTAGGTAATGGGGGCTAAGTGGCTTGACCTGGGCACACAGTTAGGAAGTGTCTATGGTCAGATTTGAGCCCAGAACTTCCAGTTTCTAGGTCTGACTTTCGATCCATGGAGCTGTCCCTGGTTACAACATTTTTAAAGCCCAAATTGTACAGGATTCCCCTGAAGAGCCCTGCCCACATACATTGCAGAGTTTAAGACTGAATTTGATTCTAAGGGAAATGCCGAGTGGGACCCAAACATTCAGGGGGGTATAGAATGGAGGAAGAGAACCAGAATATTGAGGTAGAAGGAGCTGGAGAGATTGGCACAGATCTGTGAGGGCAGTCTCTTTCTCCAAAGGAATTCTACCTGTGTCTATTTAGTCTTAGCTGGCCTCCTTGCAGAAGGCGAAGATAATTGGGATTTGCTTACCTTAGTCTGGAACATCCATCTCCCTTTGTCCACCTCAATGTAAAACGTCACAGCCCCAAAACTCTGCAGGTTATCCAGTGATTAGGCTCTTCTCGGTGTCGAGCTGACTTCCTGGGAGCAATTACATCAGTAGACAAAGACCGAGACCCAGCAGGTAGCAGTGAGACGGACCAGGATGCACACATCTTTTATCCTTCTTATGCAAGAGTTGGTCATTTCGGTTTGTCTGTTATTCAGTAAACCTTGTGGTTAGATCAAGTGAGTGTGAGGGTTCGTCTCTTCCTGGAAACTTTGTCTGGCGCATAGTAGGTACTTAATAAATGTTAATTGATGGATTGATGGATAAGGACTGACTTTGTAAATACAGCCTTTTAATTTTTGTTAAGCCACTGTTTTTGTCACATAGCTCTCTGTTTTGTGCCCATTCAAGTCCCATGTTACAACAAAGCCTCCAGTGTGTAGTAGTAACACACCATCGACACATACCAAGGAAAGAGTCATTTAGAATTCAGCCAAGGGAATTGGACCAGATGAGGTCGTTTTGCCATGTTGCAGTCCCACCTGGCTGTGACTGTGTAACTGTTTTTACTTCACTCACACAAATCACTTCTGAATGCATCACTCTTTGAAGAGGTATTTTTATAACAGACAAGGGATGTGTGTGTGTGTGTGTGTGATTGTATGTACACTCCATTTGCAAACTTTGCCCAGGGTACGCAACTCCATCCAGCTCTGTATTTCTCTCAGAACCAAATTCAGCCCTTAAAACTAAAATCTATGGGGATACGGCTCTGCAGGAGATAAAAATAAATATCTATGATTTTTTTAAATTGCGGTGGCCACCATAATAAGAGGAGGAAGACGACTGTCACATCTGAACTTGACAAAAATCCTGGGAAGCAGGAATTTACAGGTAATGCCGCTCCATTTTAAAGATGAAGGAATTGAGGTTCTTATCAGTTCAATGACTTGCCTAAGAAGACACAACTAGGTAGTGTCGAAATTGGAATTTGAACCCATGTTTTTCTAAATCCAAATCCAATACCCTGCTCATTATGGCACACTGCCTTTCTAAGAGGTCTTTGATGACTAGTAATAGAAAAATGTCTTCCAGAGAGACCTTTATGGGGGAGTGGGATACTAATGTGAGATCTCAAGGCTGATGCATAAAGTTCTAGTTTCAGATTCTGACATCCTTAGCAGAGTGCTGCTTTGCATATAATAAGAACTTGATAAATGCTTTATGCATTCATTCATTCATTCATTCATTCATATATGGCCCTCCAGGATTCAGCCCCAGCCTATTGTTCCAGCTTTATTCCTTTACATGGACACAATGTTATGCCCCCCAACTGTACTACTTATTGTAGCTAGAAATATCCTAAATTTGGCATCGGGAGACCTGGAAAGAAATCTGTGCTCTGCTGCTTATCACCTGTGAAACAAGTCCTGCCCTCAAGGAGACAACAGTCTACCTGAGAAAGAGAAAACATCTTTATATAGCTCCTTTGATGTGCTCTGAGATTGGAGCCTCCACTGGCCAGGCCCCCATTACATAGACATATGAAAACAATCACATGGTGATTTTGAGAGGGAGAAGGGTCAGGTAGAGTCTCAGGTAAAGGATGGCACATGGGCCAAACCTTGAACAGAAACTGGGGCTTCGGAGAGACTCAACTTCCCTGATAGTAGACTCAATCCCCAACATAAACATTCACCTCCCTCCTCATAATATACAGCCCTCCTAAATGCAGACCAGACTTCTAAGAGCCCTTCTAAATGTAAATGTTTAGATCGTATGCCTTAGAATTTTTTTTTTACATCTGCACCTTTCCTCAGATTGGTTCTTCCACCTAAATTGCCTCCTCCTTCATTTCTTCTTATAAAAATTCTATCCTTCCTTCAAGGCTCAACTTAAATGCTGCCTCCCACGTGAAGGCTTCCATGATATCCCTCCCTGTCTTCCACAAGCTAGAAGTTTATTTCCCCCATATGATCTCATAGTCCTGTGTACTGATCTTATGGACATATTCTCATAAATGTTGGATTTGTCTTTATAAAGGTTTATCATCACTGCTAGACTGTAGCCCCTTGAAGATAGTGGCCTGCCTCTTATCTATCTTCTCATCTCTCCCCAGTGCCCAGAACACCAGCAAATGTTTGTTGTTGAAAGTTTTTGGACAGAGCAGCTAGGTGTCTCAGTAGATAGAGAGGCAGGCCTGGAGATGAGAAATCCAAAATTCAAATCTAGCTTCAGACACTTCCTATATTTGTGTGATCATGTGCACTTAACCCCAGTTGCCTACCTCTTAGTCTTCTGTTTTGGAATCAATATTCAGTCCTGATTTCAAGACAGAAGGTTAGGGTTTAAAAAAAAGTTGTTGGGTGAATTATAAGCTCCCTGAAGGCAAGGATGCCATTTTATTCATTTCTCTAGCTCCCTTAGCTCCTACCATAATAGTTTGTACATATAAGCGTTAAATCAATTTTAAAATGAAGGAATGAGAGTTCATTGGAGGAAGCTGGTAATCTCTCATTTCATCCATTGCTATGAAGACAGAATAGTTATGAGATTAACTTAGACATTTGTTCAGTCATTTTTAAGTTGTGTATGACTCTTCATGACCTCATTTGGGGTTTTCTTGGCAAAGATACTGGAGTGGTTTGCCCCATTTTACAGATGAGGAAACTGAGGCAAACAGAGAGTCCTCCTGACTCCAGACCTAGCACTCTATCCACTATGCCACCTACTGCCCTAAGACATAGGTAGAGCTAAAAATATGTCCCAGAACTGTTCAGGCACTAGTCTATTTCCCAGGACCGAACTTGAGCTAAGCAAATAGGCAATGGGGTTCATTCTTCGTTGCATACTGATTCCCATCCTCATATCTTGGCCCCCTTCTTTAGGCTCTTCATGGTTACTCCCATTTGCTGTTTTCATCTTCTTCCCTAGAACCCAACCCTATGTCTCATGTTCAGGCCAAATCCCCATAGGTTGCAATCCCCATCTCCATTCTCAACCCCCAGCCAGCCTCATTTATGTCAATTCTATTCCTTTCTCTGTTTCCTATTGTCAGTCCTCATCCCTGTGTCCCTCCTCACTGCCCAGTTCCAACCCAAACCATCTTTCTATCCCTAGTTCTTCTTGGAATCCTGAACTCCCTTCAAAGCTCAGTTTCAGTACCACTAACCTTCTACAAGAAGCCTTTCCTGAACCCTCCACTTATTAGTATTTACCTCTCCAAACTTATTTCATTTTTATTATGTGTATATTTTGTATTCTCTCATATCCATGTGCATTGTAGTCCTCCCCCTTCCCAGTAGACTACAATCCTCTTGAAGACAGAGACTCTATTTTCTTTTTTATCTTTGTATCACCAACACCCAACACAGTGCCTGGCACAAAGGAAACACATAAGAAATACTTATAGAACAACAGATCTAGAACCAGAAGGAGGATCTCAGAGGACATAGGGACTATTCTGATAGCTTTATTTTGGAAGAAACTTTGAGTAACTTGCTCAAGGACACTAGATTTGAACCCAGATCCTCAGACTCTGGATCCAGAGCACCTTGTCCGCTGGACCACACTGCCTCCTTATTCATTTCAAGTGAGATTCTAGTTATAAGCTTTATGGTTCTCTAGTTGGGATCTAACACCAAAAGGGAAATCAAGAGTCCAGAGAAACAGAAAGAGAAGCCAGTAGCATCATGGGTAAGGTGCCATCTCTTCATTCTCTAAGCCAGTCTTTGCCATTCATTAGTGCTTTGGAAAAAGAATCAGATAGCTGAAGTGATGGCTCAAGCTAGGAGGGAGATGGGGAGATGAGATAGTTAAGGGAACAAAGAGGGATACTTTGCTCATAGATATAGACACCACTGACGACACATGAGCACTTGATTATGCCAAAGCAAGACTGGCTTCACATCTTCATGCAGTGACTCATTTGCTTATATGCTGGAGTCCCTCAGACAGCACTCTTTTTTCAGGGAATACTCAGACATTGAAACCTTTTGCTTATTCCCCAGAAGATGATGATGGCTCCTCTGAACCCTAAATTCTCTGGGCTTCTCCCAGGAAAAAGAGCAGCCCTTTCTATTCTATTCTTTTCTCCAGAATCCCATGACTTAATTCTCCTTTGGAACCATATCCAACTGAGTGACCCCATTCTCTCCTCTGGGATCAAACAAAAAAGGTCTAATCCTTCTTCCATGTGACTCTTCTTGAAAAACCTGGTGATGCCATTAGGTTCCCCCCTAAATTTTCTCTTCCCAAAATTAACTATTCCCAGTTCCTTCAACCAATCTTTATATGACATGACTTAAAAACTCATCACCATCCTGATCCTGTGGATTCAGAACTGGAAAGGGTTCTAGAAATCAAAAAATGGTTGATTTTGAGTAGTAAAAAACCTCAGAGGACAAATCTTCCATTGAGAAAACTAGGTAACAAGCACAGTGGATAGGCCACTGTGACTGGAGTCAGGAAGATCTGAGTTCAAATCTGGCCTCAGGTATTTATTGCCTGTGTTATCTTGGGCAAATCACTCAATTGGCTTTTGGTCTCAACTTCCTCAACTGCAAAATGGAGATAATAACAGCACCTACCTCATAGCGTGCTTAGGATCAAATGAGATATTTGATGTTTTTTTTTTTTTAAAGCACTTAGCAGAGTCTGTCACATAGTAGACAACATATCCTTTCCCTACTCATATTCTTTGTTGTTCATTTGGTTCAATCATATCTGATTCTTCATGACCCCATTTGGGGTTTTCTTGACAAAGTCATTTGCCATTTCCTTGTCCAGCTTATTTTACAGATGAGGAAACTGAGGCCAACAGGGTTAAGTGACTTGCCTATGGTCCCACAACTAGTAAAAGTCCAAGACCAGATTTATTTGCTGCACCATTCTATTTATGCCACTTAGTTGCCCCATTTTACTGAATAGGAAACTGAGGCCCAAAAAGGAAAAATGTCTTACTCATCCCAAAGTTACCTAGGCAGTTAGTGGTAGAGCCAGAACCCTAGGTTCTCAACTCTAAATGCAGGTTTTTCTATGTTATATAATCAAGTCCTCAGAATTAAAGATGCTGAGGACTCAACAGACTCCTAGTCCTGGGGAGCTTCCTGAGGAATAAGAGATAATTCGCTTCCACCTTTAGGTCAAAAGATATCTCTTAGTCACCTCTTACTCATAGTCTTCAACAAATAGCATCCTTGGCACTATCTTAAGCACAATGAAGGTGTCCAGAAGAAATAGCATTGGACCAGGAGTTCATAGGACTGTGCTGAGATCCTGGAGACTTAGTTTAAGTCTAAACTATGACAATTCCTAGCTGTATGACCTTGGATGAGTCACTTCCTAACTTACAATGTTTTCTCATGTGTAGTAAGAGGTGTTTAAGCAAGATGATCCCTAAATTCTCTTCCAGATTGAAGCACATGGCATATAGCAGGTTCTTAATAAATGTTTGTTTCCTTCCTTCCTTCTTTCTAGAAGTAGAACTCATAATTCTTCTGAACTGAAATTGGTAACAATAGTATTTATACAGCAGTTGACAGTTTGCAAAGTGCTTTATAAAACTGATCTTCACAATAACCCTGTGAGGTAGGTGCTATTATTATCCCGATTTCACAAATGAGGAAAAAGAGCCAAAAAAGGTTAAGTAACTTGCCCAAGGTCACACAAGCAATATCTAAGGCCAGATTTGAAGTCAGGTCTTCCTCACTCCAAGTTCAGTGTTCTACTCACTGTACTCTGTTTAGTCATTTCATTCATGTCTAACTCTCCATGACCCTACTTTGGGGTTTTCTTGGCAAAGATACTGGAGTGGTTTGCCATTTCCAGTTCATTTTACAGATGAGGAAACTGAAGCAAATGGGATTAAGTGACTTGCCCAGATAGCTAGTATCAGAGGCCAGATTTGAACTCATGAAGTTGAATCTTCCTTGATTCCAAGCCCACTGTACTATTCCCTGGGTCACCTAGCTGCCCCAGCACACCCCACTACCTCCTTCTAATCTAGTTGGAGAGAAAACAATAATGAAGTCCAAAACAATATGTAATGGGCTTCTAATTGTAAGGTAGTAACCAAGAGAGGATTTCGGACTAGATGATCTTTAATGACTTTTCCATCTCAAAATCCAATGATCTTCTAAATCCTTCAGAAGTTCAAAGAAAAGGAACCCAAAGAGGGCTAGAATAGTCAGAGAATGCTTCACAGAGGAGGCAGAATTTAAGTTGTATCTTGAAGAATGGGGTAGGTTTGAAGTAGGCAATGAGAATGGTTTGCACGATTGGCACAAATTTGATTTCGTATTTCCAATGTAGGGGAAAGGAATATGCTTCCAATGAAGTATGAAGTGGGAAATAAGAGATTTAGAGATAGTCACCATGGGAGCAGCATGACAAGTTTTTCTTCTCCTGTTCAGCTTCTGGAGAAAACCAATGGGAATCAAGAATCTGCCTGCCTTGTAGACCAACTCAGTGTGTCAAAGGCATCTTCAATGAGCTGGTCCTCAGCCAAGGCATTGAAATTCATTTGCCCATACACTTGGCAAAATAACCTTGATCTCCTTTCCCCTGGATCTTGAGAGCAACAGTTTTACCTGACTAGAGAGTAGACCCTCCATTGAGCACCCACTGATGCTTCATTATGACCAAGAAATAATCTTGGGGGCTTATAAACCATATGAGCAACATACAACGTTGAACAAGTCTTACCAAGGAGGAACAGCTTTATATTTTTCACCTGAGGTACAGTTAGGTTCTGAGAAGTGTCATTCCTCTTTTTATTTTTTCCAGTTAATCTACTTATTGATGCATAATTGTTTGCATGTTGTCTACCCCATCAGATTGTGAGCTTCTCAAAAGTCCAAATAAGCTCAAATACAATAGGTGTTTAATAAATGTTTAATTGCTGGATGACTACTAGTTTGGCCCAAAGGCAAGGAAATGAATTCTTGTGGCCATTGCAACCCCCAAAACACTATCTCCTAAGTCCATGTTGGCAAACCTATGATGGCACACGTGCCAGAGGAGGCTTCTCCCTTCCTCCTCTCCACTTGTGCCTGGAGACATTTCTTACATGACCTACCCCTCTGCCCAGCAGCCCAATGGGAAGGCTTCCTCCCTCCCCTATCTGGGGTAAGGCAAGGAGGCTCACATGCAGCATGAGGGTTGTAGTTTGGGCACTCAAGTCTCTAAAAGGTTTGCCATCATTGTCCCATGTTGTAAAAGGATGGCAATTCACATCATCAATATAGGTAACATGAACTGATGAAGGTATTATTTTGATTGATGAAAGTAGAATGTCTTAGAATGTTGAAATTAAAAAACAGCAAGAATTTGGGGTTTAAACAGTTATTCTTTCTCCTAAAATTTAAGGCTCACCTAAATAATAAATAACTAGATTTGTGTCTTGGATCCCTTTGGCAGTCTGAGAAAGCCTACAGAGCCCTTCTCAGACTGATATTCTTAAATGAATAAAATAAAACATCCAGGACCACAAAGGAAATCAATTATATTGAAATGCAATCAAAATATACATTTCTTAAAAATCACCACCACTGACCTAATCCAAGAAGAAACCAAAAGCTTAGCCCCACTGGATCACAATGCATTTAAATTTCTAATTTCTCCATTTTCTCAGTTTACCAAAATGTCACCTCCTAGATTACAACAGTTTTGAGATGGGAGCAGATAGCTGAGCCTGGTGAGCTGATGTAGGAATTATAATGAACTAGAATGAAAAAAACAAACCAGAGACACTTTGCTTTGGAGAAAGAGGACTGGTTCTCCCTATCTTGCCCAGGCTGGAAGTACAGTGACCACTCCCAGGCCCAGTCCCCAGATTGGTCAACCCTAAACCTTTAACTGACCTAGACCAGTTTGCCCTTCCTTTGGGCAGCCTGGTGGCTCTCCATTCCCAGGAAGTTCATCATATTGATGGTAGTAAAGACATTCAATTTGCTGTAAACTCATTGTAGCTTAGAACTACTGAACTCAAGTGATCCACCAGCTTCAGTTTCCCCATTTGCGAACACTACAGGGATGGACACAACAACCAGTTCGTGTTGTTTATAAAGTCAATCATTAGAAAGTATTTCTGCTTTTCCTCAAAAACAACTGATACCTTCTTTACAACAGTAGCAGGAATTCTCTTGAGAATGAAGACCACAGTGGCCAACCTCCAGAAGTAAAGTGGCCAGACAAAAATGTGGATAAAATCAGGGGAAAGCTGTATCTAAATGTGAGAAGTCTTCATATGGACCTAAGGCCACTAAGTTATGCAGTGGAGTGAGTAAGATTCATTTGAATTCCCAAGTTCAAATCTGATCTCAGACACTTACTAGCTATCTTACCTGGACAAGTAACTTATCCTCTGTTTGCCTCAGTTTCCTCAATGTAAAATAACTACAATATTAGCACCTACTTTGCAGAGTTGTGAAGATCAAATGAGACAATATTTGTAAAAAAGAGCTTAACACAGTGTTTGGCACATGGTAGGCTCTATAATGATGCTTCTTTTCCTTAGAATCCAACAGTTAATTCAGAGGGAACCAAAAGGATTGCTGTGCCTCAGGATGAAGCTCAAAAGGGCCTCAAATTTCATAGGAAACAATTAGCACTATTCAATTATGAGAAAGGGACATTTGGGCTTTTTCTCCTAGGCTTAATATCAACTGCCACATTGCATGAAAGCTAGATTTTTGGCTCAATAATTCACCCAGAAAAAAAAAGACTTGGTTAATTTTGTTTAAACCAACAAAAGATGTCTATTCTTATCTTACTGCCCTATTTGTTTTCATCTTCTGCTTTTTGTGTGTTTGCTCTTGTCTTGTGGCTACAAATTTGGGAAGTGGTTCCAGCCTCCCAAAAAAGAACTAAAGAAAAAGGAGTCAGGAGATGTGAGTGCAAATGTTAGCTTGGACACTTGGACACTAGTTGGGTGTTCATGGACAAAGGACTTGACATCTTGGATTTTTCAGTTTCCTCCTATGTAAAATGAGATGGTTAAACTTACCCACAGGTTTTTTGTGAGGAAAGATCTCCAGATGCTACATTCTGTGAATCAGGCACAATGTCCACACTGATAAATAAATACAGGATAATTTGAGGAGGGAGAGATGATAATCTTTGTGGGTATCCATGAAAGTTTCATAAAGGAGGGAGCTTTAAGGAACAGAAGACTCCTGAGAGGCAGAAATGAAAGTTATCATAGGCACATGATAGAATGGCAAGCCCAGAAAACATCTAGCAAAATGAAATAAGATTGGGAATGGTAGATTGGGACCAGATTGTAAAGGGCTTTAAATGCCAGGCTGAGGAATGTGTGCTTTATCCTAAAGGCAATAGGGAGTCATTGAGATTTTTTGAGCAAGAGAGCAACAGACTTCTGAAAAATAAAAACTACTTTGGTAGTTGTGTGAAGAATGGATTGAAGAAGGGGTAAGGACAGAGGCATTTAAGAGTAGTTACAATGGCCAAGGTGAGAAGTTTGGACTGAGATAGTAGCCACATAAATTGAGAGAAGATAGTAGATGTGAGATGGTCTAGAAATATCATTGACAAGATCTGACAATTAGATACAAGGAGCAAGGGAGAAGGAAGAATCTAGGCTGATTAATTATCAGATTATAAAGCTGCATCACTGGAAACACATGCTAATACCCTCAACAGAAATAGAGAAGTTTGGAGGAAAGGATGATATGTGGTAGATATATTGAATTCAAGGTGCCAATATGATAGTCAGGTGAAGATGTCTGTTAGGCCACTGGTGATGGAGAACTGGACTTCAGGAGAGAGATTAGAACTGGAAATATTAATTTGAGTGTCATTTTTATAGAGATGATAATTGATTCATCGCCATTGACCATGATGAGGTCATCTAGAAAAAGAAGACAGCCCAGGAGAAACCTCTAGAGAATACTCATGCTTAAGGCTCCAGAAGGGGATAATAGCTCATCAAAAGATTTGGAAGAAAAGAGGACAAATTAGTAGGAAGAGAGGATAGAGGGAGGGAAAGAGAGGGGTGAGGGAGAGGAAGAGAACAGTGTTAAGGAAATCAAGGAAGGGAAAAGTATCCAGGAGGGTGATTGGCAAATGATGTCAAAGGCTGCAGAGAGGGTGAGAAATAAGAAATACCATTTTAATTAGCATTTATGATATCACTAATAAGAGTAGTTATGTAGGATGGAAGGAAGTCTAGACTAGTGAAAAGAGAAGTGGATTGGGAATCAGGATAACATTGTTGAAGTCAGAAACTCTGGCTCCATTTCATTACTGTCACTGCATGTGTGATTTTGTGTGTCATTTTATCTTCAGGCCTCAGTTTCCTCACCTGTAAGTAGGGGGTGGGATTGGACTGCAGGATCTCTAAAATTCCTGCCTGTTCTACTTCCGTGATCCTTTACTCCCAGATATGACACTGAATGACTATGTAACCTTAGACAAGGCTTTTTAACTCAAATTTACAGTCTTTTTCAATTGAAAAATTGAAATAATGTTTTTTACTTGCCTCACAGTATTGTGATCAAATGAGTTAGGCTAAAGAACCTTAACATGCTAATTAAAAGAACCTGCAATTACTAGTTTTTAATCATGATTATAGAAATATTGGTAGTAGGGGCTTGAGGGTTGATTGTATATATAGATAAAATGGAGCCAGATCTAATACATGAAATATAATATATATAGTGAAATATGTATATAGTGAAATATAATAAGAATAAACAGAACGGGCAGCTAAGTGGCTCAGTGGAGTGAGAGCCATGTCTAGAGACATGAGGTTCTGGATTCAAATGTGGCCTCAGAGAGTTCTTAGCTGTATGATCTTAGGAAAGCCACTCCACTCCCATTGTCTAGCCCTTACTGCTCTTCTGCCTTAGAACTAATAAATAGTATGGATTCTAAGATGGAAAGTAAGAGTTTTTAAAAAAGTAAAAATCTACAAAGCACTGAAGTTCTCTTACCCTCAAAGTGTGAAGGAGAAGTATATGGTGGGCTACAAATAAAGAATTTTGCCATGGATGGAGCAGCTGGATAGCACAGTAGATAGATAGAGCACTAGGGTTGGAGTTGGGAGGACTTTGGCTCAGATTTGGCCTTAACTACTTCCTAGTTGCATGGGTGAGTTACTTTACTCCAACTGCCTAGCCCTTGCCACTCTTTTGTCTTAGAATTGATCCTAAAACAGAGAATAAGGGTTTAAAAAAAAAAAAGAATTATGCCATGGAATCAGCATAAAGGATGTTGTCAAAGAAATGTACAACTGAAAAAGAATGGGCAGGTTATGTGGTTAGATTTTGGGATAACCAATGGACCACCCATTTGTTCTACTGGTGCATTCATGATGTCAAAAGAATTTTTTAAAAGTGTATTAGAGTGTAACCCCCCGGGATGAGAGTTGGGCAGGAGGGCATGTTTAGCATCATCACTGGATCCACTGAAATATAAGAGTAAACATAAAGTCTTCCTTCATGGGTTTGAAAAAACAACTGCCCAAGTAGAGAATGTGGAAAGTATGGCTAGACCTGAAAAATATCTGACAGTTTAAGTGGACTGCATGCCCATTATGAGTCAGTGGCATGACAGAGCAGTCAAGAAAGCTCCTGCCCCATTAGCCTGTCTTAAAGGAATCACAAAGTCCAGAATGAATGTGATGGTAAATCTGTTGTGCTCTAACCTAGACAGACCACAGAGAGAGTAGTAGGCTTAGTTCTGGGCACCATATTGTAGAAAGGACATTGACAAAACTTTCATGGTGTTGTGGCAAAAGCATTGGATTTCTTCAGCTATAAAATGTAATTGGAGGAAACGATCTTTACAGTCACTTCTAGAACTAGATCTTTTGATTCTACTTAGGACGAGTCCAGAGGTGGATGGCCAAAATGGCAAGTACATGAATTCAATTCATGCCAAATGAGACTTAGTTGAAGAACCTAGGAATCCTTAGCCTGAAGGAAGGAAGAGTTTGGAAGCAGTATGCATGATAGCTAACTCTCTTTGGTTACTTGAAAATATTTCATGTGTGATATCAGTTAAACTTGTTCTACTTGGCCCCCGTGGACAGAACGAGGAGCAGAAAGTCAGGTTTCAGTTTTCAATAAGGATTAATTTTTTAATGCTCTGAACTGGCTAGGAGAGGAATGGGCCATCCAAAATGGGATAAAATTCCCTATCATTGGAAACTTCATTCAGAAGCATTTAGGTGGCTCAGTGGATTGAAAGCCAGGCCTAGAAATGGGAGGTCCTGAGTTCAAATGTGGCCTCAGAAACTTCCTAGGTGTATGACCTTGGGCAAGTCACTTAACCCCAATTGCCTAGCCCTTGGCACTCTTCTGCCTTGGAACAAAAACAATATTTATTCTAAGACAGAAGGTAAGGTTGTTTTTTGAAAGAAAAGAAAAGAAAAGAAAAGAAAAGAAAAGAAAAGAAAAGAAAGAAAGAAAGAAAGAAAGAAAGAAAGAAAGAAAGAAAGAAAGAAAGAAAGAAAGAAAGAAAGAAAGAAAGAAATACTGGATGGCCATTTGTTAGGGATGTAAATAGATAACGGTTTGGACAAGATGACCTTTGAGTTTCTCAGTCTAACGTTCAATGTGAAACTCATATCTTTTTGTTTTTCAAACCAGATGACAGTCACCTTTTCCTCCCCCACTGACTGCCTCCTTGAGTCACTACCCAGATACTAGGAACCCAGGAGCCTTAGCCAAAGCATGAGGTTGGAGTAGTTGCCATGATTCTCTCCTCCTGTAGGCTTTGCCTATACCCCTGCTCTCCAGGAAGGAACTACCCGAGGCCTCTTCTAGAGAACCAAAATTCTAAATTATTCCCAAAAAGAAAAGGGGTTGCAAAATCTCTCCATGTTCCTTCTCAGCTCTGACGTCTGGTGCCTAGAGAGAACACTGTTCTTTGGGAAATCTGTGATTGTTCTCACTCTGTGCCTTAGGAATGAATCAGGTTTTGCCTGATTACTCAAGTGTGCTATTTGAGATTTTCTGTGGGGCGTCTGAGTGCAGAGGATGGAGAAGAAGAGATAGACCCCTGCTGTATCTGCTACCTGCACAGGCTTGTTTGAAAAATAGAGACACAGACGTGAGAGGCATGAATAAATAGCAGAGGAAACACGGTGAGCAAAGTCATTCTGCAACCCTCTCCTTCAGTAAGAACAAATTAACCACAGCCAATGGACAGGAACCATTTAGTCCAACCTCTAGCCACACTAAGAACTTGTCACTTGAGTATTTTTGCTTCCACAACTTCTAAAACAACCTGTTCCACTGGTAGCTGTCATCCCTGTGGGTTCTCTTCCTCCTGATAATGATACTTCCATAGTCTTCTTCACTAGATATTCAAAGCCCTCCTCAACATGGCACCATCTGACATTTGCATCCTTATCTCATACAGCTGACCACCATGCCACAAACTCTGCTTTTATTTCAGCCAAACTAAGCTGAGTCCAAATAAGCCTTTTAACCCTTGTCTTCCATCTTAGAATCAATGCTGTGTTTTGGTTCCAAGGTGGAAGAGCACTAAGGGCTGGGCAATGGGAGTTAGGTGACTTGCCCAGGGCCATACAGCTAAGAAGTGTCTGAGGTCAGATTTGAAGCCAGGACCTCCCATCTCTAGCTGCCCCCAGGCCCAGTACTTTCATACCCCCATCCCTTTGTTGACACTCTTCCCAATACTTAGAATGTCCCTCTGCCACCATAGCTGACATGCAAATTATTATTAATAAATGAATGGAGAAAACATTTATTAAGTACTACTGTATGCCAGGTGTGAGTCTAAATGCTAATTAAGTGCTAAGCTGTAGTAGTCTTTGCTCTCAAGGACCTCACGTTCTAATTGGGGAGATAACGTTCTACTTGGGGAAAGATTTAACTGGAGGGAGAATGGCAAAGCCTGGTGATCCATAGGATTCTGCAGGAGGGCAAAGGGTGAGGCTCAGTGGCCTTTAGAATGCATCATCAAATCAGATGGTGGTGCCAGAGGTCTAGAGTGCACAGTGTCAGGCCAAATGGTAAGACCCAGCGGTCTCCAGAGCAGATGGTAACACCCAGTGGTCTTCCACCTCAACAGAAGGATTGTAGTTTGTGCTCATCTAAGTGGTATAAACAGCTCTGACTGCCCACAGCTGAGATGGAAGACTGGAGAGGCTTAACCCATAACCTTTGAGAAGAAAGGAATGGCAGATTCGAACAAATAATGTTCTATGAATTAAGAGAGAAATTAGCATCTGTTCGAGGAGAGTTCAGAGGATCAAGGAAGGTTTCATAGAAGACCTTGAAAAAGTGGATAATAAATGGAAAGAGTGATGGATTTAGAGTCCCAGATCAGAGGTTCAAATCCTGCCTCTATTACTTACTTGTGTAATTCTCCTCTCTCCAAACTTACTTTTCCCTTCTGTCAAATGAAAGGTTTTTCCATCAGCAGTCCCCAGTGTTCCATTTGGTTTAAATTAAAGTGCCAAATTTCTTATATAGTGCTCAAAGGTTTTCAAAGGACTTCTTTTCAACAACCGTAGGCATTTGGGAGTACAGATATTGTTCCTAGAACCATAGAGCTCAAGTTGGAAGGGTTGTCAGAGGCCATCTAGCTCAGCCTCTTCACAGAGAGTGTCTGAGGCATGATTCAAATGAACCCATGGGTCTCCTGACTGAGTCTAGCATGGAGGCGATTCTAACAAGTGGGTAGAGAGGTTGCCGGGAAGCAGGCAGAGAATGTGAGGAAAAGAAGGGGGTTCTGTGTACTGATAATGTGAATTTTTATACAACTGCATATCCACTGAATACCAGCTGGACATGGGATATTTATAGAAGGGAGCTGACATTTAATTTAAACAATTCTTTTCTTAGGAAGTTAGCTCAGTTGTCAGTAAATTCTGCTGCTGACATTTCCTCTCAATTTATGATGCCTGCCTCTGTTTTTCAGCATATTTCAGAAAGTATGTTTTTTATTCAGTTGGGCAGGGGGAAGAAGTGCATTCTGGCATGGTTGCATGCCATGATTCTACTCTTTGACCACTGGCACAAGCACAAGATGTGACATTAAAGAGAGAAGACTATTTTGAAATTATTGGAATCTGTCAGTGTTCCCATTCTCTTCTTCCTGCTATTGTAATTTTGACTGAATCATAGGATCCTTCTATTCTTAGGATTTAGAGCTAGGAGGGACCTCAAAGGCCTGCTGGTCCAACCCCCTGATTTTATAAGGAAGGAACTGAAGCTTAGACAAGTTAAGTACTTTAAAGTAATATAAGAAGTAAGTGTCAAAGCTGGGATTTGAACCTGCTTGCACTATTCTCTCTTGCTTCTCCAATGTCAAGTGGAGAACACAACTGGCTATCAACGTGCATGTGCCATTGCCAGAAGTTCAGCTGGTGAGTATTTTAAAGCTGTTTCTTATAGTAAATTGAAAAGTGCCAAAGGTATTGTTTTGGGTCACCTAGGGGGCACAGTGGATAGAGTCCCAGACCAGGACTCAAGAAGGCCTGAGTTCAAACCCATCCTCTATACTTACTAGCTACGTGACCCTGGGCAAGACACTTTACCCTGTTTGCCTCAGTTTCCTCATTTGTAAAATGAACTGGAGGAGGAAATGTGTGATCCCGGGCAAGTCACTTAACCCTGGTTACTGAAGTGGGTAAATAAACACACAGGGGTTTCTAAGGAGGAAAAGGGATGTAGGAGGAGTGAAGGGTGATTGTTTGACACACAGTTACCCATTAGAAATCTCACCAAACACACAAATACAGGACTTGGGAATGGATGGTGACAGTTGGGAAGCAACTGTCACTTCAGACCAACTCAGCCAGGGCTTTCCTATTAAATGACAATGAGCCCTTTGGGTTGTGGAATGAAAGAGGAGGAAGTTATAAAAACACAATTTAATAGCTAACTTAAGGGTAAAAGATGTGGGGAAAGGTCACCCTAAAACTAGGTATCTAAGGACAAAACTCAGGGACTGGGAACTGGGTCAGGATAGCCTAAAAGGCTGGAAGGTGAATGGATATCTCACAACGTGAGTTCACTTCTGTTCCAGCAATGATCCAGCACAGGTCCTCAGCAAAATTAATCCAAACAGGTAAAGACAAGGAGCTTGAATCAGACTGGGATGTCCACCACCCAAGCCTGATCCTCCTGCTCAACTTGAATTTCCCACAGGCGGATGTTTCTTCTGGGAGACAAATCCACTCTCCTGGGCTCTCCACTAGAGGCAGTTCACCAGCATCCAAATGCTCTCAAGCCATAACAGAGTCTCTCAGGAATGGACTTCCTTCCTTGCCACTATTCCATCATTGGAACCTTTAGGTCTTATCTGATAGCCTGGGTGCTAATTTCACTAAATGCTAAATGTCTAAACTCTTAATTTTCCTCATAATATTACCTCAGTTTCCTCATCTGTAAAATGAGCTGAAGAAGGAAATAGCAAACCACTCCAGTATCTCTGACTAGAAAACCCCAAATGGAGTCGTACATGACTTTTAAAGACTGAACAACAAAAACCAGGGCTTTGTATCATGTTGGGCATTCATCATCAACAGATGTGAAAGGATTATGGGTTCCATTTGTTCCAGTGGCGGGGCAGGGTGGTGCAGTACAAAGTGTGCTGACTTTGGAATCAGCGGATTTGGATTCAGATCCTAGTTTTGCCACTTACTACCTTTATGATCTTGGCTAATCACTTCACTTCTCTAGAACTCAGTTTCCTCCCATTAGTAAAATGAAAAGATTGAAATAGCCGACCCTAAGGTTCTTTCTGGGGCTAAATCAATGATCCTGAGCTTGAGGTGGCATATATATATATATCTTTAAATATGCATATATTAGAGTGGTTGATTTCTTGGTCCATGATATAGGTTTGGTCTATTTTGGTGATCTTCTGGCTTAAGAACTTATTAATAAAGGGCAGCTAGATTGCTCAGTGGATAGAAAGCCAGACCTAGAGATGGGAGGTCCTGGGTTCAAATTTGATCTCAGACACTTCCTAGCTATGTGTTCATGGGCAAATTACTTACTAGTTTTCTGCATTGGAACCAATGCATAATAAGGAAGTTAAGGATGAAAGAAAGAGACAGAGAAAGAGAGGGAAGGGAAGAAAGGGAGGAAGGAAGGAAAGTAGGAAGGAAGAAAAGAAAGATGGACTAGGATGGATAGAATTAGGACTCAAAAATAGCTCATACTGGAACCATGAGCTTGAGTCTATATTTGTTGTTATTAAATTTCATTCTGTTAAAGTCTACTTAGAGTAAAAAAATACATATATCAGTTGCCTAAGAATAGGATAAGGGCAGGGGGCAGATGAGAAGCGGCTAGACAGTAATTCATATGATAAAAACCTAAAACTTTTGTATTCTCCAAGCTCAGGATGAGTTTATCATAACTACCAAATTAGCTAATGTCTTTTTTTTTTGCCAGACTTGAATTATAATGTTGTATAAGAGTATTGGGAAAAGATCCTGGTCAGGAAATTTCTCCTACCAAATTTATCTGCAACCAACAGTCTTTTTTTTTTTCTTAACTCTTACTTTCTGTCTTAGTAACAACTCTTTTTTTTAAACCCTTACCTTCTATCTTGGCATCAATGCTGTATATTAGTTCCAAAGCAGAAGAGTGCTAAGGGCTAGGCAATGAGAGTCTAGTGACTTGCCCAGGGTCACACAGCTCGGAAGTGTCTTAGACCAGACCTCCCTTCTCTAGGTTAGGCTCTCAATCCACTGAGCTACCCAGCTGCCCCCTTAGTAACAACTCTTAAGATAGAAAGGCAAAGGCTAGGCAAACAGGATTAAGTGACTTGCCCAAAGTCACACAGCTAGGAAGTATTTGAGGTCAAATTTGAACCCAGGTCCTCTTGACTCCAGGCTTGGCACTCTAGTCACTGTGCCACCTAGCTGCCCTGCAACCTACAGTCTTGAAGAGATATCTGGGCCACTGAGAGGCCCACTTTGGGCCCAAAGTAACATAACCAGTATATATTAGAGGAAGGACTTAAAACCAGGTCTTTTTGACTCCAAAATCACGCTCTGTCCTGTATGTTGAGGGTTCTGAACTTTATTGATTACATCTGGAATATCGTGGCTAGTCCTGGATACCATATTTTAGACAGGATATGACAAAGTTGGAATTCATCGGGGAAGAAAGAACATGCAACCCTTCCATTTAATCTCCCTAGGCTCAGTTTCCTTAACTGTTAAATGAGGGAATTAGACAAGATGATCTCTAAGGTTCCTCCCAGCTCTAATATTGTGATCTTATGTAGAAATTACATGAACAGGAGATAGTTTTCCTAGAGAAAACTCAGGAACTATCTTCAGATATTCAAAGAGTTTTCCCATAGAAAATGCCTTAGAGCCAACCCTGAAGAGTGCAGGTTATGGGTTCAAATATGGCCTCAGACATTTCCAAGCTGTGTGACCCTCAGCAAGTCACTTAAGCCCAATTGCCTAGCCCTTACTGTTCTTCTGCCTTATAACTAGTTTCAGTTCTAAGACAAAAGCTAAGGATTTATTATAAAATAAAATAAAATGCCTTATTCTACTTAACCAGGTCTCTATTCACTATACCGAGCTGCCACTCCCCATGAACATAGTAGACACTTAATAATACTTGTCATAATGAATCACTTCATCTGTCAGCCTTTGTTTCCTCAACTGTAAAATGGGGATAATAATAGCACCTCCACCCCTTGAGCTATTTCAAGGATCAAATGAAATAATATTTATAAAGCATTTAGCTCATTGTTTGGTACATAGTAGTAATGTAATAAAGATTTATTTCCTCTTCTTCTCTTTCCAATGAATGGGATGTGAGCCCTTATCATTGTCACTATCAACATGAACATAATTATTCCATCATCATTTATGGTTCCTTTGTCAAAATAATTATCTCTTTCTCTCCCTTTGAAAATGGCCTTCAGAGCCCATTTGAAGACCTCAGCAAAAAATCAGTCTTATTTTATAGACAAAGCTTGATTTGGGCCACAAATGGGATTCTTTGGGTTAATCATCTAGCTTATACACCAGAGGTGGTTCTGAATGATTTTCAGCTATTTATAGAAATCAGTTCCATGGATAAAAAGAAGCATCTAGGTAGCATAATAGATGGAGAACTGGCTTGAAATCAGGGAGAATAACATCAAATCCTGACTCAGACATTTTCTAGTTGTGAGACCTTGGGTAAGTCAATTGGCCTCTCTCAGTTTTTTCACTACACAATGGGGATAATAAACGTTCCTACCTGTCAGAGTTTTGGGGAGGATTAGATGAGATAATATATGTAAATTGCTTCACAAATCTAAATGTTAACTATTATTGTGTATATACATATATATATATATACACACATATGTTTGTATGTATGTATGTATTGGGGGGTAACTAGGTAGCTGAGAGTCAGTCCCAGAAATTGGTCCTGGGTTCATATTTGACCTCAACACTTCCTAGCTGTGTGGCCCTGGGCAAGTCATTTAACTCCCATTGCCTAGCCCTTACCACTCTTCTGCCTCAGAATCAATACAATATTCATTCTAAGACAGAAGATAAGGGTGTATGTGCGTGTGTGTGTGTGTGTGTGTGTGTGTGTGTGATCCTTGAATGCATGAGGATGCTCTGGATTTTGAATGGATTTCTCATAGAAGAGTTCCCAGGTCATGTTGAACCTTCAAGACAGTCCGCCAGTGATTTAAAGGAATCATAGGTTTAGAATGAGAAGGTTCCTTTAGGCATCTGATCTATGTTGCTCATTTTTAAAATGAGGAAACTGAGGTTAAATGGCTTACTGAGGGTCACGCCAAGAGAATCAGAGGAGTTTGAACTCCAGGTCCTGTGAGTCCCTATTTAGAGCTCTTTCCATTACACCATGCTGGGATAGCATTCATTTGAATGTGTAAGAGCTGGTACATTTTTTTTTAAAGTGACAAATTATTGAGTGGTCACACCTTTCTGACCTCCAATTACATCAGTCATCAGTGATTTGGCTCTAAACACCCCTGAGCATAACTGGGTACTCATTAAATCAAAGGCACAGAATATTCTTTAAGACCCAGGGAGGTCAGTGCTTACCTTGCAAAGGCTGGGAAACATCCCAGAGGACCGGGAGCTCTGGTGACTAAAACAGGATCTTTCTCCTTAATGCCAACCGCTACCACATTGAGAAGTCTGTATCAAGGTTAACCCTAGATGCTTGAGCCATAATTCAGTAGAGAAGTTACTTCAGTGACTCCAGTGTTATCCTTGGAACAGCCCCGATTTTCCAAGCTCGATGATCTGGGTTGACCATGAGAGTCAACAGTTTGACTAAATGTTGACCTCTTCTTTTGTAATGCCAATGCTATTGATTATTAAGTCCAAAACTGGAAGGGGTACTTGGAGATCATTTAGTCCAAATCCCTCATTTGGCAAAAAAGGAAAATGTGAAATGGAGAGAAGCATTGCATTTTTCTTGGCATACTATCAATAGGATCAAAGACTTGGAGCATTATAAGCATAGAATCATTGGAGTTGAAAAGTGCCATTATTGAAATTAAGGTAAACTGAGGCACAAAGTTCCAAGTTCATTTTTTGGTAAGGCTAACAGTTATCAATAAATAGGTTTTCTCAGCTCCTCAGCAAACCAAAAGGTCATAAAGTGAGGCAAACTAGCCTCAGAACAACAAACAGGATGCATCACAGATAGGAAACTTTGGTTACAAAATCTAGAGTATTGAAGATGATGAGGAACAATATGATTGTATGGAGCATAGAATGCAAGGCTTGCAACAAACCCTCCTTCCATCTTGTCATTGGTGGTGTCCACCTGCATGGCAAATTGGTGTCACAGTGATATCAAACCAGACTTTCTCCAAGGACAGCCACTGTTGCAGAGATAAAAGACTTCTTGGCTCCCACCTACATTTCACAAAATGTATTAGTGAGATAGCAGATCTTCCTTCATGTACGTCGGTGTGCAAGACTCCTTAGTAAAATAGTGTCTCTCTCCTTAGTTGTAAAAGGGCAGTAAGAGGTGGAGTGAAAATATATTTCTTTGAATTAGGGTGATTTGCAGGACAGCTGAACTTTTGTACTTAACTCAGAAAGGGAAAAGGAACTTCTCGACCTAACTCAAGACAAAGAAATGTGATGTAAGCCATTTTATAACATGGTGGTGGTGATACAGAATAGAATCAATTACAAAATGGAATCAGAAAAAATTTGATACTCTCAGGGGGTCTTCAAAGACCATCTGTTTCAATGCCTTCACCTTACAGATGAGGAAACTGAGGAACAAAGAACTTAGGTGACTCACCAAAGGTCACAGAGGAAGACTTTGAAAGTTGGAAGGAACTACAGCCTTCTAGTCCAACCAATATACAAACAAAATCCACCCCTTACAATGTGTTTGGCATTAGCCTCTGCTTAAAGACCTCAAAGGAGGAATAAGGAACCTCCTCCCTTTTGAGGCTGGTCCTTGTACTCTAAGACAGCTCCAATTCTGGGGAAATTTTTGTTTTGCTTTATTTTACAGCTATTAAGCCTACATGGGCTTCTTTGTAACTTCCAGCTCATTACTCATGGTTCTGTCCTGTAGGGTCAAACAGAACAAACCTCAATGCATCTTCTACATTAACAATTCTTGAATGAAGACGGTTCCACCCACCAATAAGTCTGCCTTTGGCAAGCCTAAACATGACTTCACATGTCATGGATTTAAGACTCTTCGATATCCTGGTTGCCCTCCTCCAGACACTCTCCAATTTTTCAATCTCCATCTTAAATCGTAATACCCAGAATTGAACACAATCCCCCAGGTAAGGTCTCAGGTGGGCAGAGTATAATGGACTATCAACTGGAAACTCTGCCCCCTCAAGTGTAGCTAGGCAGCTCAGTGGATTGAAAACCAGACCTGTAAATGGAAGGTTGTTGGTTCAGATCTGGCTTCAGATACTTATTAGCTGTGTGACCCTGGGCAAGTCATTTAACCTCCATTGCTTAGTCCTTACCACTCTTCTACCTTGGAATCAATACACAGTATGGATTCTAAGACGGAAGGTGAGAGTTTAAAAAAAAAAAAAAAAAGGAAAGAAAACTGCCCCTCGGTTCAGCCCAATATTCATTTAGCTTTTTGGGTGAAGGAGATGCTACATCAGGCTGATGACTCTACCCAACATGCCATCTACAAAATCCCCAGATCTTTTTTCAGAATAACTATTCTCTTTCTATGCCTTCTCCATTTTATACTTGTGAAATTGTTTTTTGTTGTTGTTGTTCCCAAGTGTGTTTTCCTATCAAAGTTCACTTTAATCTGATTTGATCTGTCAGACTCTTTTTGGTTCCTGACTCTGTGGTTTTAGCTATCCCTCCCCCTTTTGTATCATCTGCAGATATGATGAGCATAACACCTATACCCTATCCAAGTGATTAATAAAACTATTAAGTGGCATAGGACCAATCACAGATCCTTGGACTATTCCCCTGCAGACCTCCTGTCATGTTGACAACGAGCCGTTAACAACTACTCTTTTGGGTCCAGTTTGGTTTTTTTGCTTATTTGTTTTGTAAACCCAAACCTTCCATCTTAGAATCAACACTGTGTAATGGTTCCAATGCAGAAGAGTGGTAAAGAATAAGCAATGGAGGTTAAGTGACTTGTCCAGGGTCACATAACTAGGAAGTTTCTGAGGTCAGATTTTAACCTAGGACCTCCCATCTTTATGCCTGGCTCTCAATCCACTAAGCCGCCAAAATGCCCCCTGGATCCAGTTTGCAACCAGTTCTAAGTCCATCTAATAGCCTTAATACTCAATAATAATTGATAAATTATTGATTAAGATCATATTATATACCAAGCATTGATTAAATGCTAGAGATAGAAATACCATTAAAAAAGCCAATCCCTGCCCTCAGGGGGTCTATAATCTAATGGGGGAATAAAACACATAATAGGAAGCTGAAAAGAGGGAAAGAGGCCTGCCCTCCAGTGATAGGGTCCCATCAGAAAAGCAGAAAGTACTGATGTGTCAATGTTGGAGCAAAATCATATTGTTTTAATGATGAATTTCCTGGGGAAAGAATGCATGATGGAGGAGTCTAGAAAAGTCCAAAAACTATGTAACTTGTGGAAAATGGGGAAAAAACTGGGCTGAGCCCCCTTTTTGGAGAGAAACCCTGGAGCCCATGGTCCTCCAGTATTATCTTCTAATTAATTTTATCTTCATCTTCTCCACAAAAGTAATGAAATACCTTTTTGAAAGCATTGCCAAAATCTAGGCAATCTCTACCAGCAGTGTGGCCTTCATCTATTGGCTTGGTGCTTCAGTTAAAAACAGAAATGAGATTAGTCATACGTGGCCTGATCTTGATGAAACCATGCTGACTTTTGGTAATCACCACTTCCCTTTTTAGATGTTGGACAAATATTCTTTAATGGTCCCTTTGAGTCTTTTCCCAGGAACAGAAGGCAAGCTAACTAGCTATAGTTTGCAGGCTCTCTCCACTTCTCTTTTTGAAAATCAGGACATCGTCTCCAATCTTGTGATACTCTATCAAAATATCACTGAAAGTAACCTCAGCAATCATATCTGCAAACTAGTTTTTTCAAGACCAAAGATTCACTGGGGTCAGGGAACTTGAATTCATCAAAGGCATCTAGGTGCTTTGTTAATACTATCTTTCTTATCTTTGGTATTAAATTACCATTAGTCATTTTTGTTCCATAACTTCCCATGTAAAGGTCATTCTCCTTTGCAGAGAAAATAGAAACAATATGAGTTGAACAGCCCTGCCTTCTCTCCAGTGACTGTGCTTATCATTCACATACCCCTGACAAAGGCTCAAAGGCTTCAGCCCAATTTTTCCCATCTCATCAGTGTCCTCTGTCCTTTGTCCCCCTTTCTCCCCTACATAAATAACCCTTTTTGTTTTCCGTAGCTTACCATTTTATTTGAAAACCTATGTTGTTTGGTAAGCTCCTTGTCCAACCACATTGGTTTCTTCAAATCATCTCATTTTCCCTCTTTGTTGGAATTGTTCCCCTTCATGTCTTTGGAATTTCATTCTTGAGCATCTCCCATCTTCTCCTGAAGCATTTTTACTCCTTGATATCCTTTTGATCTTTTCTTGAATACTTTGAAATCTACTTTCTCAAAATCTAGGGTTCATGTCAGCTTATACCTATATTTCCTCTCCTTTTCTGGCATAAACTCTAGGATGGAGTCTTCATTCCCCACCCACTCACACAAGATCTCATTATTTCTACCTCAGCAGCCAGAGCTCTCTATGGAACAGATGAGAACAGGTATTTGTTAGCTTGGCCCTTGTGTCCCAAAGAAAAATGGGCAACTAAAGAGGAGTGCTCTTTGTCTAATGAATTTATTGAACTGGCAGAGCCTAGTTGGGGAGTCCAGGACAGTTCCACATACCCAGCCTCTTCCCTGGATGATGTTAGAGATCAAAAGGTGGTCTTGCCTGGCATGGAGTCTGGATACAGAGATGATAGAAAGTAATGACTCGTGCTTTTACATTCTTAATAAAGAAACAATTGGGGGAAAAATACAGATCCAGAATAGAATTTCCCATTGTTGGTTCCTCTCCTTTTTTTAACCCTTAACTTCTGTCTAAGTATCAGTTCTATGCCAGAAGAGCTACAAGGACCAAGTAATCAGGGTTAAGTGGCTTGTACTGGGTCACACAATTAGGAAGTGTCTAAAGCCATATTCAAACCCATCTCCTCCTGACTCTGGATTTAACTCTCTATCCATTGTGCTATCTCTGCCCTAGTTCCTCTACTTTTTGAGGGGTGGAATGATCAGCTAAACATTATTCCAGAAGTCAGCTGGTCTACCAGTCAGAGGGAAGAGAAAGAGCCCAAAAATGCTTAGATAATTGAAGTGTCCCCCACTCCCCTCACTACTATATCATGTTTCTATGCTAGGTTTTTCATGTGTTTCCCAAACTTATCTATTTCTTCTTTCTATCCAAATGGTCTGTAGTATACTCCAATGAAAAGATCGCTTCTTTTTCTCCGTTCTTTGACCTTCATTCATATTCTCTCTACTATGATTCCTCCCATGTTCCCAGATTTTCTCACGTCAGTAGATTTTATTAATATAAACTGCCCGTTACCTACCATTTCTTTTGAATAAAAAATATATCTGTCCCAAGCCATAATTCAATCATGGTTTTCATCCCACCAAGTGTCAGTGATAATCATGAGACCAGACTTGCCCAGTCCCTCTTGTTCATTGCCTAAACTTTTACCACATACAGGTTGACACTTGAAGCCATGGATTTTACCAGTTTTACTACTGACTCTTTGATCTTGCCTCCTATGGATTTCTGGGTATCTCACTTCCCTCTTTTATAAAATGAGGATGTTGGACTAGATGGGCTCCAAGGTCCCTTCTACCTCCAAGGCTATGATCCTCCTGCCCTCCTCCTAAGTATAATTACATGAGCATCCTGTTCTGTAAATCAGGTCAAGTACAAGCCTAAACCTGCCCATCTTCTCACTCCTTTCCTGAGTTTAAGATGCACCAGAGAAAAGGACAAAAAGAAGGAGATAATGTTCCTGTGACTGGGGAAAAGCAAAAAGTCATAAAAACTGAAGTATATGACTTGAATTCTTTGTGGAAGACAACAAGGACCTGCTAAAGCCACCAAGAGTAGGAGCAGAGTTGCTATGGGGAGGATGTAAAACAGTTGGCTACAGTGATGATGCATGGTCCTTGAAAGTGAAAATATCTTCAAGTGATTTTAGCGCATACACCAGGTCTTCATAGTGCTTTAAAAGCTAGTTTTCAATAGAAATGTGAGACCTTTCTATAAGTGGCTCTGGGCCTTTTATGATGTGTCTCCAGTATTTCAGAGAGAGTTATCAAGCATTTATTAAGTCCCTATCGTGTGTCAAACACTGTGCTAAGCACTGGATGCTAACCCCTGAATATCTCAGACAGGAACTAGTTGGATGTGTGGTATAGTAGGAAGAGTATTGGATTTGATGTTAGAGGCTCTGGATTTGAATCAAACTTTGCTCCCTGCTGTGTAACCTTTAGCAAATCACCAAAGTTGCCTGAATACAGCCTCTTCCTCATTTGTAAAATAAAAAGGGTGGACAAATTGATCTCTAAGCTTTAAATCCTTTTATCTTATATCTAGCCACATGCTGCCCTGACAGATATTAAAGGACCCACTGAGCCAATATTGAGTGTCCCCCTTCTGCTCCACTACTTCATGGAGAGAGGGGAGAGGGAGCAGCAAAGTGTAACAGAAAGAATACCAGTCTTAGAGTCAGAATGTAACTGCTTTGTGCCTCAGTTTCCCCAACTATAAATGGAGATGGTAATCACTCCATCTTCAGGGATATTCTGGAGCCAAAAGCTGATAGTAAAATTTTTACATACGCATTTACACCTCATAAGTGGGCAAAGACTACAAGTTAAGCTTTGATTTATTGTTTTAAATGTCTAGATTTAATAAAGTAAGGGAGAAATGTGAATAATGCATATTTAACTAAAAGTATGTTATGGAGTACATTTTTCCAGATCTTGATTGTTTTTTCTTTTTTCCTTTTTATTTTGAATATTTTCCCATAGTTACATATTTCACATTCTTTCCCTCACCCCCAAATTCCCCAACCCCACCCCCTTAGCTGATTCACAATTCCACTGGGTTTTACATGTATCACTGATTAAGACCTAATTCCATATTATTGATACTTGGACTAGAGTTATCGTTTAGTGTCTATATCCCCAATAATATCCCCATCAGCCCATGTGTTCAAGCAGTTGTTTTTCTTCTGTGTTTCCCCTCCCACAGTTCTTCCTCTGAATGTGGCTGGCTTTCTTTCTCATAAGTCCCTCAGCCTTACTCTGGATCCTTGCATTGCTGCTAGTAGAGAAGTCAGTTATGTTCTATTGTACCACAGTGTATCAGTCTCTGTGTACAATGTTCTCCTGGATCAGATCTTGATTGTTAACCACTTACCAACACATCCTTGATTACTTACCCCCAAAGACTTCATGGAGAGAAAATATTTTGCAGACTTTATGGTAGTATGAAAATGTGAGTTGCTATTTAAAGGAATAATCTTTAGAATAAGAGATTCAATATTTGTTTTCTTAGCTACCACCCTGCTAGGCTGTGAGTGATGCTAAAAGAGTAACCATAATCACCTAGCCACCCTTAGAAAACATCTCCCTATCCTCAAAGAAATTATAAGCTAGTTAAAGAGGTAGTATATGACTAGTAGTACATATTCTAGTTGAAGAGGTGGTATAGAGATTAATTTGTCTACCCCTTTTATTTTACAACTCCAGTAGCAACTCTAAGACAAGAGAGGATGTGACATTATGTTGAAATGCTCTGATTATATTGAAAAATTGAGTAACATGGATTGTGATCATAATTGGAATTCGTAAGAGGAAAAGATTACAGAGGGTTCAAGTAGTTAAGAAGGCTTCTTGGAAGAAGTAGGACTTGAGTTGGATTCTGAAGAATGGTAGGACTGGGCTAAACAGTCCATTCAAGTCAACAAAAATTTATGAAAACGCCTACAATGTACCAGGAACTAGGCTAAGCCCTGGTGATACAAAAAAGAAGCAAAAGACAGGCTCTTCCCTCAAGAAGCTTAATGGAGGAGACAATTTGTAAACAAATATATTCAAAGCAAGCTATATGTAGGATAAATAAGAAATAATTAGCAGAAGGAAGGAACTGAAATTAAAGGGCAATTGGAGAAGGCTTCCTGTAGAAGGTGGGATTTTAGCTGGGACTGAAAGGAAGCCAGGAAGGTCAGTAGTCAGAGCAGAGAATACAGCATTCTGGCATGAGAGACAGACAGAGAGAATACCTAGAGCCAAGAGATGGAATGTCTTGTTCGTGGAACAATTTGGAGGCTATTATTACTAAATCTGAGACTATGTATTAGTGAATAAAGTATAAGAATCCTGGACAGGTAAGAGGGGTCTAGGTTATGAAGGGCTTTGAATGCCAAACAAAGAATGTTGTTTGTATTCTCTTCCGGAAGCAATATGGAACCACTAAAGTTTATTTGGTGGGGAAGGAGGGGGCAAGAAACACACACAGGACCATGATGAGACCTCACTTTAGTAAAATCATTTTATTGACTTGTAAAACCCAGTTGAATTGTGCGTTGTCAAAATATTTTTTAAACCCTCACCTTCCATTTTAGAATCAATACTGTGTATTGGTTATAAGGCAGTAGAGTGGTAAGGGCTAGGCAATGGGGGTTAAGTGACTTGCCCAGGGTCACACAGCTGGGAAGTGTCAGGCCAGATTTGAACTTAGATCTTCTTGTCTTCAGACCTGGTGCTCTATCCCCTGTGCCACCAGCTGCTGATCATGTATAAAGAAGAAGCAAACCAAATTCTAGGGCAGATGGTTACAGAAAGTCATTTTTAAGTGGAGGCTAATCAAGGAAAGCTTCCTGGAAATGCCTTTTCATCTCACACACTGAACCAAGGGAAATACCACTTGTGTTAGTCAGCTGCCTGCTGCGTCCATCTTAGCCATTTACCACCATCAGGAGGTACCATTGCATGTTCTGGGGGAAAGCCTGGCAGGAAAGCATCAGGATAACTGTCCCTAGAAAAAGAGAACCAACGATAGATTTATCTTTCCCTTTCACCAGATGATTGAGACAGCTTCTTTACACCAATCATTGATGCCCTTGTTCTGGCAGCTGCAATCTTCCCCAAGGGATGGCACTCAGAGAACTCAAGTGAAAGGTTGCCAGGCAGGAAAGGAAGGCAGAAAACCCTCTTGCCCACTCTGGCACCTCTCCCCCCTTCCTAGACCCTTCTTGCTTTACTCACAGATTAAATTGGTTGTTGTTGTTTCATTGTTTCTCAGTCATAGCTAATATGTATCTGAGATCACATTTGAACTCAGGTCTTCCTGACTCCAACAGCATTCTATTCACTACACCACCTAGATGCCCTCCCTATTAAAGTGATTAGTTTGGGGCAGTGAGATGGCTCAGTGGATTTAGAGCCCAGAGTTGGCAAGTCTTGGGTTCAAATCTGGCCTCAGAAACTTCCTACCTGGTGACCCTGGGCAAGTCACTTAACCCCTATTGTCTAGTCCTTTACCTCTCTTCTGCCTTGGAATCAATACTTACTATTGATTCTAAGACATAAGGTAAAAGTTTTTTTAAAAGACAAGTAGCTAATAATTTTAGATATTATCCCTCTCAAAAGTGTTTTCATTTAAGAAGAAGTTCTCAAAGATGAAAACATAGGGAAAAGGGGAGGAGTGGGAAATGAGACTCAAAGAAAGAAACCTCTCATGGTGGAATTCCAAGGAGAAGACAATGAAATATTCTGGAGCCAGGATCCCTTCAAATTAGGCTGAATTAACTGCCTTTTCTGCGTATATACAGGAATCTAGCCCAGTAGTTAGTAGTAATCTACTCTGCCTATAGTTTCCACTGAGCCCACTACTGTGTGTCCTTAGTAAATGTTTATTTCATAGAATTGGCTTATATTCACATTTTCACTGGCCGAACAATCAGCCTTAGTCAGTTGATGGTCCCTGAAGGCCAGTCTTGCTAGCAATTACAAAAATCTATTTTCTTAAGAAGTTATTCTTGAAACCCACCTTAAACCACTCCTCTAACTTTGCTAAACCAAATCTAAGCTAGTAGTGACCATAACAAGAATTATGTGTGTATGTTTTTATTGTTTCACTTTGTTCCCTAACTCTTAAGAATTTCCTTGTTCCTATTCCCTAAACAGAAACTCTGCTAATGAATTTCCTCCCATCACAGGATCTCAGGCAATTTTAAAGTTCCATTAGCTTCTCTTCAGGATTAGTGTCTATAACACATTCCACTTACTGAAGAGCTCCATCTTTCTGGCAACTTTCTAAGGGCCCCCCCATGGGAATTCTCCACCCTGTTGGTGTGGAAAGCAAATCTTTAGATCTTCATTAACCAACTGTCTGGATGTCCTGCCAGATCAAAAGGAGAGGGAACAATAGCCAGGCTCATAAAGTGGTATATTTAGAGCTAGAAAGGATCTTGAATGCCACCAAGTCCAAGCCCTCATTTTGCAGATGAGGGAAATGAGGTGCAAGAAAGGTAATTGACTTGCCCAAAGTCACACAGCTAATGATGGTTTCAAGTAGGATTTGAACCCAGGTTTTCCTAACTCCAAGACCATTACCTTGGGTCTATATGTAGACTTGAAGGACCTGAGATCAATATACCAAAGCAATTAGCATTCTTGAACATTCTAATAGAATTTGAAGGTAGGGGCTATCATTTGATTTCTGTCTTTGTATCCCTATTGCCTAGCAGAGTACTTTGTATATATAAACCTCTTAATAATTGTGGAAAGTAATTCATAATGGAGAGTCTGAGTTTCCTATACAATTTTATTTTTCTGTTAAAATTTGGTGATGTTTGTCAAGTTTGTAAAAAATAGAACAACATAGTTTATTTTTTAATCTTTTGGAAAAAATTTTTCTTGAATAGAATGTTTGGGAAATTAACAATGTTTCCAAGTGATGAACAGTTAATTGTTGACCCTTTGGTACCAAGAAGAAATCCAACCAGTGTAATCTAAGCAGAATTTAATAAGCACTTGCAGTGCATCAGATGCTGTGCTAGGTTCTGGGGATGCAAAGACAAGATCAAAAATCCCTTCCTTGGGGCAGCTAGGTTGCTCAGTGGATAAAGAATCAGGCCTGGAGGTAGGAGGTCCTGGATTAAATTTGGCCTCAGACACTTCCTAGTTGTGTGGCTCCCAGCAAGTCACTTGACCCCAGTGGCCTACCCCTTGCTGCTCTTCTGCCTTAGAGCCAGTACTTAGTACTGATTCCAAGATAGAAGGTAAGGGTTTAAAAATAAGTCCCATCCAACAAAGAGTTTGTTTTCTACTATACATGTATAGAGGGGTATAAATACAATGTGATTATAAAAGGGAGAAAATGTAGCTAGAGGATCTAGCACTTCATCAGAGCTTTGAAGGAAACAGATAAGGATCCCAAGAGGCAGAGAAGAAGAGGGATTCTGTCCCAGGCAAGCAGTGGGAATGGAGAGAATAGCTAGTGGGTCATATTGGCTAGGAAACAGAGTTGGTGAAGGGAAGTGATATGGAATCAGATAGGAAGACTAGTGGAGGCAGATTGCAAGGAGCTTTCAATCTCATGCTGAGAAGTTTGTCTTTTTTTTGTCATAGAAGAAACCAGGAAGGTTTTAAAAAAAGAAAACCCTTCCTTACCTTCTATCCTAGAATCAATACTGTGCATTTATTCTAAAGCAGAATAATGGTAAGGACTAGGCAATGGAGGTTAAGTTAAGCGACTTGATCTGGTTCAAATGCCACCTGCTAAATCTAATGTTCTTGGGTTTGTTTGTTGTAAGCCCTTACCTTCTTTCTTGGAATCAGTGTTCTAAAACAGAAGAGTGGTAAGGGCTAGGCAACTGGGATTAAGTGACTTGACCAAGATCACACAGCTAGGAAGTGTCTGAGGTCATATTTGGACACAGGACCTCCTATCTCCTGGCCTGCCTCTCTATTCCCTGAGCCACATAGCTGACCCTAGTCTAATGCTCCTGTAACAAACTGTGGTTCAGACAAATATACTAATTTAATTCCTTAAATGCAAAGCTGGAAAGAAAGGGTGTGGAAAAGGGTATGGAAGCTTTTTTTGGAAATGAAGAGCTTTTATTACCCTCCCAGGCTCCCAAGACCATGAAAAATTCAGTCAGTTGTGCTCCATTCCAAAGAGAAATGCCTTAGTACTACTAAGGATTAGTTCTTTCTTTGTACCTTGGACAGCTGCCATGAGGAACCAAGGAACCAATTACTTGTTCCTGGATAGGAAAAGGGAGAGAGGGAAGATGCAATTGTCCATCTACTTATAAATACCTTTTACATTCTAGACATCATGCCAGGCCCTACAGATACAAATACAAAAAATAAGAGAACTACTCTCAAGGAGCTTACATTCTAATGGCGAGACATGTAATAAGGGACTAAAGGCAGGTAGGGAGATAATATGGGACTAAGGCAGGCAAGGTAATAAGCAAGGTAATAAGGGAATAAAACAGGTAGGATAATAAGGGAATTAAGGCAGGTAGGGTGATAAGGTAGTTGTAATAAGGGGATAAGGCACAGTGGATGGGGTTTGTAGATCTCTAAGTCAGAAAGTGGGAAAGGAGGATACAATGATGGATGTATTAAATTGAGGTGGTAGGAGGTGTAAGGAATGACAATTTGAGTATCAGGGTTGATTGTAAAGGACAGAGGGATACAAGGTATCTCTAACAGCTGCCTAGGGAAAACTTCAAGTCGGGGAGGGACACAGGAATGTGAGACTGAGAAAGGACCTGACTAACTCAGCCCTGAGAGGTTTTTGTTGCCTTTAGGGTTAGGAAAGTTGCATACAATGATTCAGGAAATAATTTGTATCAAGGGTAAGCCCTACTTGACTACAGGGAAACTAAATCTACAAAGTTTGAAAGCTACCACCCAGGTCCACCCTCCTTCCAAAAACTCACAGAAATTCAGGAAGGGAAAATGATGGTTGGGATAGGGAAGGTCAGGGAGATCCAAAGGAAATAGCTAAGCTACAAATTTTAAGAGAAAAGCTGCAGAATCTAGGCCAGGTTTTCAGACCAAAGATAGAGCTCAGTTGGCCCTCCTACTCTCATTGAGTCTCCAGGATCAACTGCCTCTCCTCAGGGTTCTAAACCCTTTCCAACTGTCAGAAATTCTGCAATAAGACTTTGCAGGGTTGATTTGCACCTTCTGCACCACAGACAGCAGAGACATATTTAAGGAAGTTTAGGCAAAGAACAATACCTCAATCAAACAAGGGTTCCTTTGGTCCAAAAAGAATATCTAGTTCATAGAATCACAGATTTTGAGTAGGAAGGGACCTCAACACTTATTTAGTTGAACCTGGGATCTCCCATCTGTAGGCCTGGCTTTCAATCCACTTTGCCACCTAACCATCCTTCACTTATCTAGTTAAACACACACACTCAAGGAATCTGCACTGTGTACAGCTCTAATTCGAAGGAATTTTTCCTGTTATCAAGTCTACTTGTTCCATTTGGCAACCTCCATCCATGGCATCTAGCTTATTGGGCACTTATTATGTGCTCCCCAGGTTGTTGTTGTTGAATCATTTTTCAGCCATGTCCAACTCTTCATGATCCCATTTGGGGTTTTACACAGGAGAAATGTGAAACCTAGAGATGGCTTGACCAACATCACACAGACATTCATCATGAAGAGGCTGGCTGATAAAAATGAGAGACAGTGTTGGATAAAAGAATGAATATGGTATGGGGAAAAGAATATTGGAGTTGGAGTCAAAAGATCTGGATTCAAATTCTGGCTCTGATACTTATTCACTATATGAATTTGAACAAGTCATATGTTTCCTGCTCCTCATTTTTCTTATCTGTATGTAGAAATTAGGCAACTAGATGACACAGTGGATAAAGTATCCAGCTGGAGTATGGAAGATTTGAGTTCAAATCTGACCTCAGACACTTACTAAATGTGCGACCGTGTACTAGTCATTTAGCCTCTTTTGCCTGAGTTTTCTCATCTGTAAAATGATCTGGAAAAGGAAATGACAAACCACTCCAATGTCTTTGCCAAGAAAACTCCAAATGAGATCACAAAGAGTCAAATATGACTGATTGACTTAAGAAAAAACTATGGAAATTTGTTCCACACACCCATGAAGTTCCTAGAATAAATAATGTCATTATTTATATTACATAAATATATAATATTCTTAAATTTAAATAAATAATAAAATAGATAGAAGTTCAGGATACTCTGTAGGTCACTATGTACTCAAAATCATATTTTTAAAGCCTGTACCATGGTAGTTAACTTTTTTTCCCCTAATGAGCCAAAGGATACAGTTCAAAGCAAAGACAGCTAGATGATATAGTGAACCAGACACTGAGCTTAAGGTCAGGAAGCCTTGTCCTTTCAAATCCTACTTTAACAGGTATGAAACTTAATGCTTTAGGTGAATCACTTCTTCATGTGTAAAATGAGGATAATACTAGAACGTACCTATCTCACCAAATTTTCGTGCAGATCAAATGAAATAATGTATATAAAGTGCTTTGAAAACCTTGTAACGTATGTGAAGCACCATATAAATGCTGGCTATTATTATTATTAATGAAATCGCATGTTTCAGAAAAGTTCTAGGAAAACATCCTCTCTCTCAAAACTAGGGATCCACTCTCCCACCATCACTGAAGAAAGTGAGCATCAAAGAGACCACACTATGTGGGGGCATACAGGTGTCAATAGGATACACCCATTCTTCTAACACCAATATCTTCTGGTGATATCATCCCACTGCTCCCATTGGGCTATTCCCCACTGGATGTGTTTTGTCTGCTTGGCATTTCTTCACATTACCAGCTTCTGGACTTTGTCTAGAGCCCCCTGCTGACTTGTCTTTTCCTTTGGATGGAGAAGACAGCCCACTATTCCAGATAACTATCTCACTTAGTATCAGACATTCCCAAGATGCTCTCTGACTTAGCAGGCATCTGAAGCTGGACATAAGGTAGGTAAACTAAGGAGGCAAGGTCAGTTTACTCTGCCTGCCTAGATTTCATTCCTGATGTTATTATGCCTATTTTCCAGCTTTAGGGTTATATTTATTTTTAGGGTTATATTTTGGCCAATGAAAAATTCTCTGACTCCTTTCTTCTGAACAGCATTCTCCTCATAAAGCAACAGAGCTCCAAACCATGAAATAATGCCATCTATGAATAATTCAAGTATATATATATATATACATATATATATATATATTATCCTTATTTTAGAAGTGAAGAAACAGAGGCTCAGAGATGCTATGTGAATTTTCTCTGGCCACAAAGATAGGGAATTTTGGAGCTAAACCTTGAACTCAGTTCTTCTGGCCCTAAATCAACTTTTTTTCTCCTATACACTGCCAGGCTCTCTTTTACTGAAGCGTTCTCTTAGCTTCCACTTCAGAGCCAGACCCATGGCAAGGAGCCAGGCAGCCTTTGGCTCCTGGAAAGAACCTCTCCAGGGTGGGAACTCACTATATTTACATAAAATGGTTTGTTAATCATGAGCTCAGCTTCCTTCACTCAGCCAGCAACACTTTCCCTGGAAAACAACAGGAGATGGAATGTATTCTCTGGGTGTCTTGCAGGTGGGTTGGCCTCTTTTCATCAATTATCTAAAGAGCCTCATTCAGTCTGGGCTGGGCCCTCAATAAAATGCAAAGTTTGCTAGGGCTTCCACTCCCTCTCAGGTTTTCTTCAACTGATTCCCACAGGACCTTCTTTTCTGCTATTTGCTGTGATGCAGAATTAAGGATTTAGCACTGGAAAGGTCCATAGAGACCAGATAGTTCAACCCTCTTTCCCCACCCCATTTTATAAGGAAAGCATCAGAGAATGTACATTTTTTTTAATCTGGATCTCTTGAAGGCTAGGATATTGGTAGAACCCAACGGGCATGAGTTGACCCCATACACACTAGCCAGGAGGAAGTTTGAGTGCAGACCTGGGACAGTTTGAATGAATTTAGGACTTTTGAGGGAGTTCTTGAGATTCCAGAGAACCTCCTTGTCAGTGACTTTTATTGGATGTTATCTTTCTGAATTGTTTTTAAGCACATTGAGAATTAGTTCTCCATGTAGCTGTTGTATATTGTTTTTTAGTAAAAGGACAAACCTTTGTGATCTGATTGATGCATTAGACCATCTGCAGAATAGAGACCTGGACAAAATCTGTGATTTCTATGGGGTAGGGAGGAAAAGCCCTCCACCAAGCAGATCAGCACCTGCTACACAATATATAATCTTAGTGAGAGCTGTAGGGGCCCTGAAAAGTTAAAGGACTTTAACAGAGTCACACCACTGGAATGTTCATGAACTCAGGTCTTCTAACTCTGAGCCTGGCTCCCTAGCCAAGCCTCTACACTGCTGCAAACAGAGTATTAATGATGATAAGGATCGCCTCACAGATCATCTCCTGCTTCTTAAAACTTTAAAAAAAACATTGTAGTTATATATAAATACCAAATGGGTCATAAAACAGGGAGATCCAAACCCATGAAAAATATATTTGCCTGTGGGATGCCGTGGGAGGTGTCTTCTTCAGAGTCCAAATTAAAGAGTAATCTCATGCACCATGGGAGGTTTGCCACATCTCCTCATATGATGCAGAATTACAGGATTTAGCCCTAGAAAGGTCCATAGTTCAACTCTCCTTTCCCCACCCCATTTTACAAGAGAATTTTTCACTGGCCAAAATATGACAATAATGCTGGAAAATATGCATAATATCATGAAATCGGGCCCCAGATGACTATAGAGCCTTCCAAATGAATGACCCTAAGGAGGTCAGTTGATTAATAAGCATTTATTAACATGTCCAGTACTCTGCTAGCTGATGGAGCTACAAGTGGAAAGGAGGTAACGTTCTCTACACGGAAGGAGCTTACATTCTAATGGGCTGTGGTCAAGGGAAGTATGCACACTGGATAAGCCCAGAGAGATAAAGAATGTGAACTGCCCGGCCAGCCCTTAGAGTTGGTCCACCAGGGCACATATCTTGGACCGACACCAGGTGCAGATGGACAATGGGCTGGGCCCAGAATTGACTAAGAGAAGAATGATTGAATGAAAATGAAATTGTGAAAATGAAAAATGAAGAATGATAAGAGAAGAGCCTGACATTCAGAAAATGAAGCAGTGATTTTTTTAAGTTTATTTAATTAATTAATTTATTTCAAATATTTTCCCATGGTTACATGATTCGTATTCTTTCCCTCCCCTCCTCCCACCCCCCTCCCGTAGCCAACGAGCAATTCCACTGGGTTTTACATGTGTCATTGATCAAGACCTATTTCCATATTATTAATATTTGCACTGGAGTGATCTTTTAGAGTCTATATCCCCAATCATATCCCTGATGCAGTGATTTTAATGACCTCAAGTATCTCTCTGAAACAAAGGCCTTTCTTCTGAACAGAATTCCTTATAAAGCAACAGAGCTCTGAACCATGAAATAATGCCATCTATGAATAATTCAAGTTATGGGTGACTCAAAGGGCAATGGAGACTCCTGGCAAGCATAAGCCAAGCAGCAGGCAGGATATTGCCAATGAAGAACTTGCCTCAGAAGTAGTATCAAAGACATTATCAGAGAAATGGGCATGGGTAATGGCAGCAAGGGCTAACCTGTATAGAGTTTATCTACTTCATTAGCCAAGGTTCCTCCCAACTCAAAAATTCTGTGAAAATTCTGCCTCCTTGCATGTTGTATGAAAGCCTTTGAAAAGGATTAATGAGAGGATATAAATAGAAAGGACCCAAGAGGGCATGAAGGCAGAGGGTCATCTGGAAGGATTGCCCACATCTTGAGTTCACAGTTAAATGGAAATATCTAGGCTGCTGTCTGTCCTTGTAAAAGAGGTGCTTCTCTCTAATTGTGTCCTCACAACTTTATGTGAAAACTATAATGAGGTTCCCTCACACTTCCATCTCCCTTATTTCAGTAATAAGAGGATATATCTGCCTGAAACTGAATACTGTGCCATAGCAGCACAAGGGAGTTCTTGTGAAAGCATGATATATTCATCACCAAGAAACTCATCACACAGGGCAATCCCTGCCCTGAAAGAGCTTACATTCCACTGGTTAATGACTCAGGAATAATAATGCTATTGTTTCAAATAAGGCAGGAACCCTCCAGCTGGAGATACCCTCCAATTACTTCTGCATCTCTGACTGGAGGGCTTGGAGGAAGGGGCAGAAAACTCCTCTTATAGCCTCCCTCTTAGAGAGGACTCAAAATCCCAGCCAGCTCTTCTTCACTTGCCATCAATTTCTCTGCTAAATTTCAACTCCGTCATCATTGTGGTCCCTCTGACATCTTCCCCTTTTCAGCTTCCTTTTTATGTATTTTCTTTCATTAGGTTTCAAGTTTCTTAAAGATAGGAGCGGTCTTTCTCATTTGTATCTCCGGCTTTTAGCATGATGCCTGGTACATAGTAGGTGCTTAATAATTTCCCCCATTAGATTGTAAGCTCCTTAAGGCAATAACTGCCTTTCTTTTTCCTGTTTGTATCCCCTGCACTTAAGAAGGAAGCAGCTAGGTGATACAGTGGATAAGAGTGTTGGCTTTGGAGCCAGGAAGAACTGAGTTCAAATCCAGCTTCAGACACTTGCTAGCTATATGACCCTGGGCAAGTGACTTAACCCTGTTTGTCTCAGTTTCTTCATCTGTAAAAGAGCTGAAGGAAATGGCAAGCGATTCTAGTATCTTCACCAAGAAAATCCCAGGAGATCTCAAAGAGTCAGACACCACTGAAAAAGAATTAAACAACACTTAGGACAATGCCTGGCCTATAATAGGCCCATAATAATTAATATTTATCATATAATATTATATTCACCCACCCCACCTTCTCCCCAAATCTGTCCTCCTCAAATTTCTGCTGAATCTTTGATCCTAGATTCTGAAAAGTCTCTTGCTTCCAAGGCTGTCAGATAATTCAAGGCATCATTTCAGTTCAAATCAACAACTACTCACTATGGGCCAGTCGGTCCACTAAAGGTCTAAAGGGGACTGATCCGTCTACTAAAGAACTAAAAGACAGGAGATACAAAGACCAAAGTCCTGAGACAACCCTTGCCCTGAAAGAGCTTCCATTCCCTTGGTTGTTGACTCAGGAATAAAAATGCTATTATTTCTGGGAAAGTAGGAAAGGATACTAAATTTGGAGTTAATTACCTTGATTTGAAATCCAGATTATAATACTTATCTCTCTATCTAATTGTGTGACCTTAGGCAAGTCTTTTTACCTCCAGAGCAAGGTTATTTCATCTGTAAAACAGAAATTTGAAAGGATGCATGCGTTAGATTAAATGTTCCTTAAGGTGACTTTGGATTTTGAATCTATGATCCCATAAGTCTGTGAGGTTTTCTACTGCAGGAGCCTGTCTGTAGTCTCATCTCTCCACTCTCTGGGTTTTCTTTGGAAGGTTCTCTTGGCAGGCTTTTATAAGCATTATGAAATTTGTATACAAAGGTGTGTCTAGTCCCAGAGTGCTATTACTGGGCTGGGTCAGGGACCTGGAGCCAAGGAGGCTGAACAACTTTAAATTAAGTCACTTTTACTAGCCTGGACTTTCTGTGGCAAATAGACATCTCTGTGCTATTTAATAAGGCACCGACATAATTGTTTCAGCCAATCAAAAATATTTAGTCCCTTGTAAATCTGATTTCAAATAGATTATGGCTGAGCCCAAAATTAAATAGGAAGAGAAGAGCCAGGTGGATTGCTTTGGGGAAGTTGCAAAGTTCACTTAGTAGCCTCAAACTTCTCCCTCAAACAAAAGTTCCTTTTTTAATAATTTTCTGTGTTTCTCACTCCCCCAGCACACTGGATGTGTGCCAACCCCTACCTCAACCCCTCAACTTATGGGAGAGCTGGTACAAGAGTAGCATATGCCAGGCAGTTATGGGTGTGTTGAGGTGTGTATCAATCATTGGCGAAAATGCCCACATTTAAGAGATAAGAGACAGAGACAGACAGAGAGGAATGGAGGGAGAGAATGGGAGAAAGAGAAAGAGACAGAGACAGACAGACAGACAGACAGACAGACAGACAGAGACAGAGTGGGAGAGCACTTTCTGGTTCACATTGAAGAACAATTTTCAAGGGAAAGATTCTTTGATTCCAAGAGCCTGAGGAAATCACCTTGAAGAGGTCCAAATTAAAGTAAGCAAGGAAGGAGGGGAGTGGATTCTTCTTTGGAGAGTATTACATGTTTGAATGTCATCTGTTCTCCAGAACGGCTGAACAAAAGCAGAATATATTCTCTGAAACTCAAAGCCCTTGTCCAGAATTTGCCAGAAATTTGCTATGGGATCTTAAATGAGTCATTTCCTTTTCTAGACCCATTTCTTTCTCTGTAACACGAGGGGGCTAGATAAGATGACTGCTAAGGTCCCTTCCAGCATTAGCCATCTGGGAAACTAAGACTGAATATTCTTCAGATCTGTATGTAGACCACATGGTGGGTAGGTGAGGGCTTGTGTGTCTCCTCCTTTCTGTTCCCACAACCCCTACCACAAATCCTTAATATATTCTTCCTGAACTAGTACAATAATCTTCTAGCCTTGCCTCTGCTAAAGTTTATCCTTTGTGTGTATATGTTACATATAGATAGTTTGCAGTTAACATATAGATGTTTTAAATATGTTCCCTCCTATTGAATTACAAACTCCTTGAGGTCAAAATCTATTTCTGCATTTTTTTTGCATCCCTCACACTTAGAAATGTGCTTGTCATATATTAAGCATTTAATAGATGCTTACTGGTTGAGTCTGTAATCATGGGTCTGGTCACATTTCTGGTCATAGTTCTCTGCTCAAAAACTTTCAATGACTCCCTTTGATCTATCAAGTAAAATTCAAATATCTTTTGCTGGGGGCAGCTGTGTAGCTCAGTGGATTGAGAGCCAGGCCCAGAGACCGGAGGTCCTAGGTTCAAATCTGGCCTCAGACACTTCCCAGCTGTGTGACCCTGGGCAAGTCACTTAGCCCCCATTGCCTAGCCCTTACCACTTTTCTGCTTTAGAACCAATACACAATATTGACTCTAAGATGGAGGTTAAGGGTTTTTTGGTTTTTTTTTTTTTTGGTTTTTTTTGGTTTTTTTTAAACCCTTGTACTTCGGTGTATTGTCTCATAGGTGGAAGATTGGTAAGGGTGGGCAATGGGGGTCAAGTGACTTGCCCAGTTAAGAGTTTTTTTTTAAAGTTAAACTAAAATAAAATAAAAGGGAACTTAGGAGCCATTGACTATGTACACACATACACCTCACAGATAAGAAAACTGAGGCCCAATGACTTGCCAAGTATGTATCAAAAGCAAGATTTGAATCTAGGTCATTCTCACTCAGAGGCCAGCTCTCCATTTACTATGTATACTTCATCCAAAGTTTGTATGCTGACCACATCACTCTGAACATAGCAGGCACTTTAAAACGTTTCCTCTTACCTTCCTCATTTCTAAGCATTTTCACAAAATTAGAATTAACATGATGGGATTATCCCTCCCTATTGGAGGCAGAGGGATGTCTTGCTGAAATAGAGTCTCCTACAGTAGACTGGAGAATTGGAAGAATTGAGACAACTATAAAGCTGGTTTCAGTAAAAACAGAAATATTCAGATAGCAGAAAAGATCCGTTGGCTTCAGCCATCTCAGTAACGAACCTGGTTCTCATCTGCTCTTCTCATCTGTTCACATTGACACAATTATTATCTGTCAGTTAAATGGCAGTCAATTCCCTGTAAAATCTACAGAGCAAGGAACTATGCAGATAAAGTAATAAAAGTCAGAGCTATTTTAAGAATATTTCATCTAGAATATGAATCTGGGTACATCTGAATGGGATTTTATATTTACAGAATGTCATTGTGTTAACCGAGACCCTCATTTAAGAGACGATGATCCTGAGACTCAAGGAGGACAAGGAACTTGTCTAGTGGGGTCACCCAGCTCTAATGTCAAAGCCTGAAGTAGAATCCAGGATTCATGGTCCAGAATGGTCAACTTCTGTGCCCTTGAAATTCATAATAATTGAAACTATATAGTTTTAAGTTTGCAAAGTTTTTTTTTTGTTTTTCCCCCCAAAGAAAAAGGATGCCTCTATTTTAGGAGAACTTCAAGGTCTCAGGGAAAGGAGTAAGTTAGCAAGCTGCCTCGGTGACATGGGAATTGAACATGTAAATGGCAAAACAGCCAAGGACTATGAAGTAGGAAGCTTTAAATGATGCGTGGCAGGGTGGGAAGCCAGATTCTCCTAGACTCCAGTAGGGAAGTAAGGCATAAATGGAAGTGGAGAGACGTAAGTACAAAATAAGTGACTTTAAATGCATTATCTCATACAGTTTTTGCAATCACTTCATAAGGTGGGGACTCTAAACATTACACAGCCAAGAAAATATATTCAAAGTATTTTTCTTTGGCACCTTGAAATGTCAGAAGTGGGATTTAAACCTAGGTCTTCTTGACTCCCAGTCTAGGATAATATCCACCATGCCAAGCTGACTCCTCTTATTCAAGCACTTTATAAACCAGTAGGAGGAAATGCAGGGATGATTTGATTTGCTATTCTCCATTAGAAAGTGAAAAATAAAAACTTTGCTTACTCCCTAATGTCAAAGATATTCAGTCATAAGTATTCATTCATTTTCTTTGGTAATGTTTCCCTCAAAGTACAACTTGAAAGTGCTTTTGGAAAGCAGACAGACTGGAATGAGGAGAAATTGGAAGGGGGTGCAAAGAAGTATATCTAGATTGCAGAAAGAAAGACTTCTGAAGAATTGGAACTGTCCAAACTTGGAATGGGCTACCTTGGGAGGTAGCAAGTTCTCCCTTCCTGGATGTCTTCAAGCAGTGATTAAATGAAGTCTTTAAAAAGAAGGTTCTTGATGAGATAAACCATTTGAGGGCAGAGACTGTCTCATTTTTACTTCCAAAAAATGTGCCCTCACAAAGAGACTTAATTGGAAAACCACCCTAGAACAGTTTCAGTAAAGCCCAACTCTGTGGCCCCAGTGGGATTTTCTTGGCAAAGATAATGACGTAGTTTGCCATTTCTTTCTCCAGTTCATTTTATAGATTAGAAAATTGAGGCAAACAGGGTGAAGTGACTTGCCAGCATCATTCAGCTAGTAAGTGTCTGAGGCTAGATTTAAACTCATGAAGATGAGTCTTGCTGATTCCAAGCCTAGTGCTTTATCCAACAGGTCACCTAGCTGCCCACCTGACACATAGAAGCTGTTAAATAAGTGCTCATTTTTTCCATATTACATGTGTTATAAGGAAAGAGAGCGTATGAGCAGGATCTGCTGAAAAGAGCAGAGGCAGGAAAAGTTTTGGAATTCTACAGAAGTGACTGGGCTGTTTCTAACAGACAGATGAGCCTTGAGTCTTGTCTTGTCAACTGGGGTGGACCTCGTGAGCTTGGCTTCTCTCCGGTGGCTTTACTTCTGCTTCATCTTATCATCATACCTGTTCCTGTGGTCATCCTATTTCCTGCTGGTTGAGAGCTACATCTACAGAGCTGCTTGAATCATCTAAGCCAGTGATGGGCAAACTTTTTAAAGAGGGGGCCAAAGGAAAGGAAATGCTCATCTGTCAGTCTGTTTCTAGGGCAACTCTTTTGAAGTTTCATTGTATTGTATCCTACTCATTGTATTTGTCAGATTAGGAATAATGTCACACTGCGGGATAAAACATTTCAGGGGGCCACATCTGGCCCACGGGCTATAGTTTGCCCATCACTGGTCTTAGGCATCTGTCCGTAAGAACCTCTCCCTGAGCCATGTTCCTGCTTAGCTTCTAACCTAAATACCTCTTTTACCATTCAAGGGGGGATTTGGGTTAGAGGAGGTTATTTATTTTAGGGCCTGGGTCTTCAGGTAGAGAGGTAAAAGACAGTGTAGCTAAAATCTCTCTGAAGGTTTCCCGTGAGGGAACAACTAGATTTGTTGAGGAGGGTTAGTTAGATACATTAGATAAGATTTTCCAAATTCCCTTCCCTACCTTCCCTTACCTTAAATAAACCAATCCATTCCTATGTTTATTAACCCTGCTTGGACTGCATTTGTTATCCTGTCACCCATATCCTGTTGGCCTTCCCAAACCCTGTGTATCTTCTGATTCTGGCCCTGAGTAACCATTCCTTGAACCTATCAACATCCCATCACCATCACCCTGGTATTCCAGCTACCTATTTCACATGTCAGTTCAATTTGCAATAATCTTTTTCTGACATTTTGTAGTCTACATTCTCTTTCTCCCTTCTGCCCCTGCCCCTTCTCCAAGGCAGCAGGTAATATGATATAGGTTATACGTGTGTAATTATATTATCATATTTTCCATGTTCGTCATGTTGCAAAGAAAAATATGTATTGCTTACACAAAAGAAAAATTCATGAAGAAAATAAAATGAAGAATGGCATGCTTCAATCTTCATTCAGACTTCAGCAGTTCCTTCTAGACCAGGGGTCGGCAACCTTTTTGGCCGTGAGAGTCATAAGCGCCACATTTTTTAAAATGTAATTTCATGAGAGCCATACAGTGCTCACAGTGCGGCTCCTGTAACAGTGCCTGAAAAAAAATTGACTTTATGGCTCCTGCAGAAAGAGCCATATCTGGCCCTCAAAAGAGCCAGATATGGCTCGAGAGCCGTACGTTGCCAACCCCTGTTCTAGACCAACAGATATCCTTTTTTTTGTCATGAGTCCCTTGGAATTGTCCTGCATCCTTGTCTTGCTGATAATAGTGAAGTCATTCACAGTTGATCATGATACTTTATTGGTGTTACTGAGTACAATGTTCTCCTGAGTCTTCTTACTAGCCTTTGCATCATTTCATATAAGTCTTCCCAGGGTTTTTTTGCAATCATCTTGTTTGTCATTTCTTATAGCACAATAATTGTATTTATGCCATTACAATCATATACAACTTAAACCATTCCTTGATTGGTGCACATCCCTTCTGTTTCCAGTTCTTTGCTACCACAAAAAGAGCTGCTATAAATATTTTTGTACAAGGGAGTCCTTTTCCTCCATCTTTGATCTCTTTGGGATAGACATAGCAGTAGTGTTGCTGGTTCAAAGTGTATGCATAGTTTTATGCATACTTTGGGCATGGCTCCAAATTGCTCTCCAGAATGGTTGTATCAATTCACAGCTCCACCAATTATTATTATTAGTATTTGTGTTTATTATTTATTATTATTTATTATTTTATTTATTATTAGTATTAGTATTAGTGTTTCAGTTTTTCCATATCCCCTCCAACATTAATCATTTCCCTTTGTTGTCATCTTAGCCAGTCTGAGAGCTGGGAAACAGTACCTCAGAGCTGTTTTCATTTGCATTCTCTAATTAATAGTGATTCGTAAATAAATGCTTATTTGTAGACTTGAGTTACAGGTTGGGCTAGACAGTCTCTTGAGGGTCTCTCCAACTCTGAGATTCTGTGATTCTGGAATGAAGTAACTATTCTGAGCCCACTGGGGTGCTAAGTAAAGCACTTTGTCCACACAGGTAGGATAGAATGAATGTCAGAACTTCCCTTCAGTGAGTCATCTGCACTCCACCCCAGCATCCCTTTGGATCAAAATGACCTGGATCCAACTCACTGAATAAATCAAAGCTTATAGAGGAGGAGAGGCAAAGTCTGCATTTAGGTGAATTTTTTTAATGTTCTGATGTTCTTATCAACAGATTCTTTTTTGTAAAAGCACATTTGGAAATAAAAACGACAGTGTCAGCAACAAGAGAACCAGATGGTTACATGTATTTCTACAAGTACACTATTTATTCACTTAACAAGCATTAATTAGGTGCCAACTATGTACAGTGAACAAAGCACAGTGGACACAGAAATAAAACTGAAACAGTCCCTACTCTTACAGAGCTCCTATTATACCAAGTGTTAGGAGAAGGAGAAAGAGGGGAGAGGCATAAAATTTTAAGAAATATCAACATATAGCATAGCTGGGTGACTCCATGTATAGAGAGCAAGACCTGGAGACAGGAAGTCCCGGATTCAAATCTGACCTCAGACACCTCTAGCTGTGTAACCCAGGGCAAGTCACTTAACCCCCATTGCCTAGCTCTTACTGCTTTTCTGCCTAAGAATTGATGCTTAATATAAATTCTATAGACAAAAGATAAGGGCTGAAAAAAAGAAATATAAATCTACTCATTTATGTATACATATATACATCATATATGTACATACATATATACCTCTGTGTGTGTGTGTGTGTGTGTGTGTGTGTGTGTGTGTGTGTGTGTGTAATTTGAGAAGGAGAAGAAAACCAGTTACTGGGGGATCAAGTAAGTCTTCCCATCGAAGGTGTTGCCTGAGCTGAAAAAGGAAGCTCAGATTCCAAGAGCAGAGGAGAGAAGGAAGAACATTCCAGATGTGAGAAATGGTCTATGTGAAGATCTTCGAGTCAGAAATGGAATGCCAAGCTCAAGCCCAGTTGGACTGGAAGGGACTGTGAAACAGGAAATGTCTAGAAAGGTAGAATGGAGTCATCCTATGAAGGGCTGCAAAATGCCAAACTTAGGAGTTTGTAGTTTATCCTTGAAGCAATGAGGAGCTACTGATGATTCTTAAGTTAGGAGAGTGACCTCTGCTTTATGAATTTCACTTTACAAGCCACGAAGAGAATGGATGATAGAGGGAGGAAACTAGAAGCAGGGAGGCTTTTAGGAACCTGCTGCTGTTGGTCAGGGAAGAGGAGATAAGAGAACAACTAGGAGGATGTGAGTGGAGACTAGAGAGATGCGAGAGATGTTATGGAGGTAGAACTGGCAATTTAGACTTGACAACTTTCTGTTATGGGGGAATAGAGGTGGCAAAAGAAAGGGAAGGATAGAGTTTTCATGATATGAAATTAGGAAAAATCATAGAATGATGGGATTTAGAGTTAGAAGGGAGCTTAGAGTTTATTTATCCCAATGCTGTTTTATTGATAAAGAAATATGATCTGGGTTCAAGTCCCAGCCTTGTCACTTACTCCTCATCTAGAATCTAAAAAATGGGATTAATAATTCCTGTCCTGGGGGCAACAAGATAGTTCAGTGCCTTGAGAGCCAGGCCTAAAGACAGGAGGTCCTGGGTTCAAATTGGCATCAGATACTTCCTAGCTGTGTGACCCTGGGCAAGACCCTTAACCCCCATTGCCTAGCCCATACCACTCTTCTGCATTGGAACCAATACACAATGTTGATTCTAAGATGGAAGGTAAAGGTTTAAAAGACAATAATAATAATAATGCCTGTCCCCTATATCCCAGAGAAGAAAGTGATAAAAAGGAAAGCCCCATTCATACCAAAGTATTTATATAAAACTCTCAGATATTTTTCAGCTGAGCTTTCATCCGGCCATGATTCTCCCTCCTTGTACCTGAAAAGCTGATTTTTTTCTTTCATTCTGAGTGTAGAATTTTAACATTTACTTCTTTTAGTTGTCATTGTATTCAATTTGGTGCAACCTCCTAGCTTGGCAAATCCCAGAAAGAAAGGGCTAGAGAGACCTCCACTGGTACCTCATTTTCTCTGAGAACACCCAAACAGTTCTCATCCCCTGAGGTTTCTCTGACCTCAGCTACATCACCATTCAAATCCTGAGAGCCTGAGAGCTGCATTCTCGCTTAGTCATAGAATGTCACAAGGAACCTTAGAAATAATTTAATCAAACTACCTCATTTCTCAGAGTAGGACCAAGAAGCCCAAACAGAGCAAGTAACTTGTCAGGAATCAAATAGCAGAGGCAGGACTGGTTACTCCCAATCTAGTGCTCTTTCTGTAATGCCAACAGCCCAGACTGGCCTTCAAATACAACATGGCATCCATTAATGGTTTCTGATCTGATCTTGGAACTTTGTTGGCCAATCTTAAGCATCAGCAGCTTCAGATCACTAGTTCCTACAACTTCTATATCCTGCATATAATTACTAGCCCCAAAAGCTACAATTCATCCCACCTACTACATGCTTGCCACCTACCCTGACTATCTCCCATTTGTCTGGGGGACTGACTTAGTCATTTGAATCCAGCCCAAAGCACAGAGTTAGTTATTCCACGGAGTCTGAGTCCAAAGCCAGGAAAGTAGTTCCCTGGTAAATGGACAGGTAAACGGAAAAGTAAAAAAGAATCTGACCTGAATAAGGTTTAAGAACCAAAAAATCAGAAAACATGACGCTGGGCAGTTCTGACAGCCAGTGGCAGAGAAAATGAGGTTCAAGGAGAGGGAAATTTGGTCTCTGGAGGAGCTTGGGTACATGGAAGCAAAATCTAATATTTGGTGAATTGGGGTACAAGGTAGGAACTTTGTCACATGGGAATAAGGCAGAAACCCAGGAACTGGAATAATAATAATAATTATAATAATAATAATAATTCACATTTTTATAGAAACTTTAAGCTTTGCAGAGCTATTTTCTCATACTATGTCAGGAAAATAGTACAAGTACTATTATTCCCAGTTTATAGAAAAGGAAATTGAGATTCTGAAGTTCTCCATGATTTCATAAATGGTGAGGCAGAACTCAAAGGCAGAGTTCCTAACACCAAGTTTAGCAACATGCCACCCACCCCATAGAGCTATAAGGTTCTAGTAAATGGAGAGCAGGAAGACTCAAGGTTAGAACAAGAGGAGAAATGATATTGACTCATTCACACACAAATTATTAGAGCTGGAAGGAAGTTTAAAGATCATGTATAAAATAATCAACTCTTTTTTTTAACCTTACTTATTTCCGATTATACTTTCTTCCCCCAACCCTGTCATTGAACCCTCCCTAAGATCAAAGAAAGCCAATTAAACAAAAACAATACAGGAGCTTCTACTGGCAGTGTGTGAATCCTTCTCTTCCCATAGTTCCTCACCTCTCTGCCAGGAAGAGAGAGTTCTGTTTCATCACCCATTCTCCAGGACCAAGAGTCCAACTTCCTTTTAGTCATATCATGTTTATATTATTACCACTGTGTTTGTTGTTCTCCTGTTTCTGTTTATTCTTGGTGTCAATTCATCTCTGAATTTCTCATTTTTGTCTTTTCTTTTTTTTTAAACCCTCATCTTCTATCTTGGAGTCAATACTGTGTATGGGCTCCAAAGCAGAAGACTGGTAAGGGCTAGGCAATGGGGGTCACACAGCTAGGAAGTGTCTGAGGCCAGATTTGAACCTAGGACCGCCTGTCTCTAGTTCTGGTTCTCAATCCACTGAGCCACCCAGCTGCCCCCTGTCTTTTCTTATTAGAGGATAATACTCTACATAGCTCAGGGCCTGAAAAATATTTAATAAATGATTATTGATTGATTTATTGATTGGTCATTCTCTAATCAATAATTTTTCACTTTGCCACTAAAGAAAAGGCTGCTATTTTGCTCTTTTGTGGACCTTCCTATCTGGATTTGACCTCATTGTCAATGAATGCTGTCTTTCACAGAGGAGGAAACTGAGGGGCAGAGAAATTAAGAGATTTGCCCAAAGTTGACATAGTTAAAGAAATGGGACTGAACCAAGATTTTCTAACTCCTAAGCCTATGATCTTTTCAGTGCATTGCCCCTACTCAGTTTTGAGTTGATAAGTGACTGACCTGGAAAGGCTCTTTATGTTCCTCTGATCCAGAAGCCGGACTGATCCTAGATTCCGGACAAGTGAAGGTTAAAAGGTTCTATCAGAGGAAACTGGGAGAAACAGGGAACCAAGGCAGCCCATTATAAACAAGAGAGAATTAGCATCAAATATTGCGAACCTTTGAAGCTTCTAGGTGGCGCTATAATGGATAAAGAGCCTCAGATGCTTCCTAGCTAGATGACCCTAAACAAGTTCATTAACCCCTTGTTTCCTCTGTAAAATGAGCCAGAAAAGGAAATGGCAAACTACTCCAATCTCTTTGCCAAGAAACCTCTAAATGAGGTCATGAAGAGTCAGACACAATTGAAACAGCTAAACAATAATTGTGAACCCTGGGTTCAATGCCAGTTCTCGTAAGCCTGGAGCTATATATATCGCATGAAAATTAGAAGATTTGATAATAGTTCATTAGCAGGGGCAGCTGGGTGATTTAGGGAATAGAGAGCCAGACCTAGAAATGAGAGGTCCTGGGTTCAAATCTGACACTAGACTCTTTCTAGCTGTGTGACCCTGGATAAAACCCTTAATCCCTACTGCCTAGCCCTCACCACTCTTCTGCCTTAGAACTGATAAACAAAAGGTAAGCAGGGGTTTTTTCCTTAAGTTAATTAGCATATGGTAAATTTTTCACTGTTTTAAAAAAAAAGTTAGTATGCAATGAGCAGAGGGAACATTTTCATTTTAGGAGCACTGACCACATCAGAAACATAAAAGATTACTTGGGTTGAGATCCAGAAGGAACTTTTGGAAATCATCCAGTCCGGGGGTTCTTTTTTTTTTTTTAAATCAATTTCAATCTGGTTTTTTCAATCAATCAATCATTCAATAAACAATTATTAAGAACCTACTGTTTTCCAGGCACCAGGATGGGGGCAATATCAGAGGAGAGAAGTAGGTGTATTAGAAAGAGGATGCAAAGATGGAATCGACAGGCCTTGGTAACAGGTTGGATATGAGAGGTGAGAGAGAGTGAAGAATCCTGGATGATGCCTAGGCTGTGGGTCTGAGGGCCTGAAAGAATGTGTTACCCCTTACGGTAATAAGGAAGGTGAGCTGGAAAGGTTTAGCAGTCTAGTGAAGCTTATAGATCACTCCTCAGGAAAAAAAATTTCTTCAATTTTTGCATAATAGTACACGTATAATCCAGATCAAATTGTTTACTATCCCTCGGAGTGGGGAGGGAAAGGAGAAAAGGAGACAATTTTGATCTTATAATTTCAGGAAACAGATGTTGAAAGTTATTGGGAAAATAAAATAGCAAAAAGAAATAAAAGAAAAATATTCTTAAATGCATAAAATAAAACACATAAGATTACAAAGGAAACCAATTCTATTGAAGTGCAGATACAAAATATTTTTCAAATTACTTCACAGACCCCAAGTGAAGAACCTCTGATTGAATCCAACCCTGTATTTTTACAGAAAAGGCCAGAAAGGTTTAGCAACTAGTTCAGAGTGACACAGCAATCAGAACTGAGATTAAAAACAAGTTTTCTATGGTTCAATGGGGGATGATTGGGGATATAGACTCTATGATCACTCTTTTGCAAATATTAATAATATGGAAATAGGTCTTGATCAATGATACATGTAAAACCCAGTGGAATAGGGGGAAGGGAGAAGAGGGAGGGAAAGAATATGATTCATGTAACCATGGGAAAATATTCTAAATTAATTAAATAAACTTTAAAAATAAAAATAAAAACAAGTTTTCTATGGTTCAATGGGGATATGATTGGGGATATCAACTCTAAATGATCACCCTAATGTAAATATCAATAATATGGAAATAGGTCTTGATCAGTGACATGTAAAACCCAGTGAAATTGCTCATTGGCTATGGGAGAGGGGTGGGAGGAAGGGAGGAAAAGAACATGAATCATGTAAAAATATTCTAAATTAATTAAATAAATAAATGAAAACTTTAAAAATAAAAACAAGTTTTCTGGGGGAACTAGTTGACTCAATAGATAGAAAGTCAGCCCTGGAGATTGGAAGTCCTGGGTTCAAATTTGACCTTAGACACTTCCTACATGTGTGACCTGGGCAAACATTTAGCCCCCATTGCCTAGCCCTTAACACCTTTCTGCCTTGGAACCAATAGACTGTTGATTCTAAGACAGAAAGTAAGATTAAAAAAATCATAATTCAAGCTTCCTGATCCCAAGCCCCAGGTTTTTGCCAAGACATTAACTACATTGTACTGCTGCTCCTCATTTCTATCAAGAACCTTCCTCTTAACCTCCATTGCCCAGCCTTCTGCCTTGGAACCAATAAACAGTATTGATTCTAAGATGGAAGGTAAAGGTTTAAAAAAAAAAAAAAAAGAATCTTCCTCCTGCCCCTTTTTCTCCTCTGGAGAAAATAATAAACATTAATGGCTCCTTTTCCAATGCAACCATATTCAGCTCAGCCCTTCATAAACCAAGCCCTCCACGTGGATATGATAGAAACAATAAACATCTGGGAATAGTGTTTGCTAAATGATTCCTGGAAGGAGCTACTACCGAAGCTGCTTTGTGCCCCAAAGTGCTGCCATATTTAGTCATGTGTACTTATCCAAGCCCCTACTCCAATCCCCAGAGAAATGTCTGGGCCATCCCCAACATTTGTTGACCAGGAAATATCCCTCCCCTAGTGCCAGGAGATAGCCAAGTTTTTCTGCTCTAACAAAGCTCAAAGTCAATATCCATTCATTAGACTGTGACAGATCTTAAGCTAGGATTGAGAATAAATTATGACTTTTTTATGACCTCTGAATGTGCTCAGGGTAGGGAATGGAGGTGGAAAGGAAGGTGGAGGCAAACAACCATGGCTCACTTTATTGCTGATGGTTTTGTGTTTTTTGTTTTTTTGTTTTTTTTAAGAAAGCTTTGTTTAGGTGAGCAGCCAGTTTTATATCTGTCTAATTAATGGCAGAATCAAGATTTCACGATGTGGTTTTTGTGTTTCCATTCCACAATGTTTTATTGTGAGTTAGGCATTACATGTATTTCTCCAGGTCTAAATGTTTACATTTTGAGAGGCATTGCCGTCCCCAGTGCTCCCACGAATGAGGTCTCCAAAATGGGAGCCAAAACCTGACCCTAAAGCATGTGTCATGAGCCAGTCTGAGAGTGGGAAGATGAAGAGATTGCATCGCACCCTCCCTGAAATAGTCAATCCTGAGGATTTTCTCTAACACAACAATAGGTACCCTTATCCATCAGGAATCTCCCATTCTACCCTTCCCTAAGTGTTGAAACCTCCCAATCTGCTTTCCCTTCTTAATCAGGAACAGGACCTTCAGGGCAGTTAATAACCTAATTATCACCCAGACAGCCAGGACAGCAGTTGTACATGTGTCATTGGGAAATTATACCCAATCTCATTCTACCATATCAGCCCTTATTGATGCCCTTTGGAAAGTGAGCTTTGTGCTCTAAAGGACTAACTAATGTGTAAGAACCCTGCTCTCCCTTTCTCCTTGGGGTGGGATGAATTGTACAGAATGATCAGATAATTCTTTTAATTTTTCTAAATATTTTCCCATGTTTACATGATTCATATTCTATCCCCCCTTCCTTTCCCCCTCCCAGAGCTGACAAGCAATCCCACTGGGTTATACAAATGTTATCACTTGATACCTATTTCCATATTATTTATTTTTGCAACAGAATAATCTTTTAAAACCAAACCCCAAACCCTATATCCATATAAAGTAAATAATTGATAAGTCATATATTTTTCTTCTGCGTTTCTACTCCCACAGTTCTTTTTCTCGATGTAGATAGCATTCTTTCTCCTAAGTCTCTCGGGATTATCCTGGATCATTGCATGGTTATTAGTAGCAAAGTTAATTACATTTCATTGTCCCACAATGTTTCAATTTCTGTGTACAATGGTCTCCTGGTTCTGCTCATTTTACTCTGCATCAGCTAATGGAGGTTCTTCCAGTTCATGTAGAAATCCTCCAGTGCATCATTCCTTTCAGCACAATAGTATTCCATCACCATCATATACCACAATTTGTCCAGCCATTCCCCAGTCAAGTGACACCCCCTCATTTTCCAATTTTTTGCCACCACAAAGAGTGCAGCTATGAATATTTTGTACAACCCTTTTTTATTATCTCTTTGTGGTACAAACCCATTAGTAGTAGGGCAGGCAGTCTTTTAAAGCCCTTTGGGCATAATTCGAAATTGCTTTACAGAATGGTTGGATCAATTCACAACTCCACCAGAATGACCAGATAGTGATAGATTATAAACCTCATTACATTATTTTCCCAAAAAATTCATCCCTCTTCCAGTTACTCTATTGTCTCAATCATGTCTGACTCTTTCTGACCCCATTTAGGGTTTTCTTGGTAAAGATACTGGAGTGGTTTGGCATTTCCTTCTACAACTCATTTGACAGATGAGAAAACTGAGGCAAACAGGATTAAGTGACATGCCCTGGGCCCTACAACTAGCAAGTGTCTGAGATCAGATTTGAATTCTGGTCTTCCTGACTCCAGGTCCAGCCACCTAGATGCTTCCAATATCAATTCTACCTCCACAATATCACTACCATTTTTCCTTTTCTCTCTACTCAGGCAGCTGCTCTTGTGGTTGAACCCACATTGAGGCCCTCATCATCTCTTGCCTGAATTATTGCAATAAACCTTCTGATTTGATTCCCACCTTTGAGTCTTTCTCTTCTCCAACTTACCCTCTACAGAGCTGCCAAAGTAACATTATCAAAGTATTGATTTGAATATGTAACTCCCTTGCTCAGAATGCACCAGTGGCTCCCTCTTGCATCAAATGCAAATTCCTCTTTTTGACATTTGAAGCCCTTCACAGTTTGTCTCTGGCCTATCTTTCCAGGTCAGTCATACATTATTTCCTTTTGGGTGCTCTGCCTTCATTGGGAAACTGCTCCTCTTCCATTTCCTTATTCCCACCTTCATGCCATCAATGCCTGGAATGCCCTAGAACAGTAGTTCTCAAAGTGTGGTACAAGGATACCTAGACCTCCATGAGGCCCTTTCAGGGGTCCAAGAGATCAAAAATATTCTCATAATAATATTAAGATGTTTTCATTTCTAGTGAAATGAAAAGCAAAAGCTTTTGGGGCACCCAAACAGTTATGCAGATTCAATAAAGAATATTTTATTGCGTAAAAAAAAAAAAGCTTTTGGGGGGAAGGGGATCCTCAGTAATTTAAGAATATAAAAGGGTCCTGCAACAAAAAGTTTGAGAAACCAACATGAGACTCTTTCTTTACCTCAGCCTTTTAGAACCCCTGGAGGGCTTCCTTCAAAGGCCACCTCCTACACGAGGTCTCTCCTATCCCCTCAGCTGTAGGCACCTTCCCTCCACCCAAAAAATATATTGACTTTGCATATATTTATGTTTATTTTTATGTGTGTACGAGTTTCCCCATATAGAAAGGAAATTCCCAGAAAACAGAGATTTGTTATTTTTATTTTTAATCATTGTATCCCCGTGTCCATCAACTAGGGAATAACTGAACAAGTTGTAGTTGTTTGTCTGTTTATTTGTTTGTTTTAAACTCTTATGTGCTGATAGGAACATGGAGAAACAGACCTAATATTACATTGCTAGAGCAGCTGTGGATTTTTTTTTCTTTTTAGAAAATAATGGAAATATAGATTAAGAGCTGAAAAGCTATTTGTGCTCATTTGCCTAGAGTTACTAGGGCTAGGCCCTAAGGGAATTATCAAGAGGATAAAAAACTATGGATGTATGACAATATTCATGGAAACTTTATTGTGACAAAATAGCTGGAAATAACGCAAATGCAATGAATGGGAGAGATGGCTGAATAGATTGCGATATTTGAATGTAATGTAATGTATTGTGTTATTGAAATGACAAATATTGGAAATATAAAGAAAATAAGAGAAATATAGGAAGAGATGAAAAGAAAATAAGAATAATGTGTTCCATGATTACATTAAAAAAAAATAACAGCCACAAAATCAACAGAAAAAAGTATCCAAGTAAAACAAATCAAGGTAAAACAAATCAAAAGGGAGTTCAAAAGCAGAAGATGCTTATATTAGCACACATACATAGTTTATACATTTTTAAACAAATTGTAAATAATGTGTAATTCACAGTTCTGCACATAATTTTTTAATACATATGTTTAAATGTTTGGTGGTGGAGGTGGTTACTAAGTATATAGTAAAAAGAAAAAATTCTAGCTCGGGTGCTAAAAAAAAAAAGAACAGCCTTCCTTTCTTAGAATCAATACTGCATATTCAAGGGAGAAAAGAGACAAGGGCTAGAATATGTAAGACTAAAACTGAATATACAATACTCCTAGTATTATATTTTTATAAGATTTAATAACAACAAAGTGAGAGAAAGGGGTTCCTTAAGCCAAGTGAGCAGAGCAAAGAGCCAGAGACCCAGCCGCCTACCACGTAGGAGCTAAAACCAAAGTCCCAAAAAAGACTCACCCCAGCATGGTTTTCAGCAAATTTATAAACAAACCCACACCAGGGTGCAAGATCGGAACACAAGACAAGGAAATCTCTGGAAGAGTAAAGAATACTGGGAAATGAAGTCCCCAGGGTACAAATTTTTAAAACACACAGCCATGAGGATTAAGTGACTTGCCCAGGGGCACATAGCACAAGTTATATTTATTGACTCTAATGGAATACTATTGACTCTAATGGAATGCTATAAGAAATGATGAGGTGGATGTTTTCAGAAAAATCTGGAAAGACCTTCATGAACTGAGGCAAGTGAAATGAGCAGAACCAGAACATTGTACACAGTAACAGCAATATTATACAATGATCAACTGTGAAAGACTTAGCTATTCTCAACAATACTAGGATACCTTCAATGGACTCATAATAATAAATGCTATCAACCTCTAGAAAAAAAACTGATGGAGTCTAAATGCAGATTGAAGCATAGTATTTTTCACTTTATTTTTTCATGTTTTTTTATATGTATCTTCTTCCACAACATGACCAATATGGAAATATATTTTTGTATATCACATATACAAGTTATATCATATTGCTTACCATCTCAGGAGGGGGGGGGATTTGGAATTTTAAATTTTAGAAAAATAATATTAAAAATTATTTTTATAAGTAATTAGGAAAAATAAAATATTGAAAGAGATGACAAAAAAAATAAACTTCCATCATTCATCTAAGAAAAAAAATCATCATATCCCCAGTCCATCCAAAACCCAACATAGTACTTAGAACATAGAAGGTCTGTGATGAATGCTTGATGGCTGATTGATTGTGTGCTTTGAGCAAGATAATCTGCTATGGCTAAAGAGAAAAAAATGTTGATATTATCTCCCATTTACTCCTCTATTAGACTATAAACTCCTTGAGGGTAAGTACTCTAATTTTTGCCTTTTTCAATATACCCAGGTCTTAGCACAGTGCCTGGTACATGGTAGATGCTTAATAAATGTTTGATAATGGTGATATTATGCTAAACTGTGGGAATTCAAAGAGACAAAAAAACAGTCCCTGCCCTCAAAGAGCTTACAATCTAAAGGGAGAGTAACATGCAAACAAATATATACCAAGCAAGCTACATAGAGGATACATAGGAAATTATCAAAAGAAGGAAAAGCACTGGAATGAAAAGGGATTGTGGAAGGTTTCCTGTGGAAGAGGGTTTTAATTGGGACTTAAAGAAAGCCAGGGAGGTCAATAGTAGGAGCAAAGGAGGAACAGCATTCCAGGCATGAGAGTCACTTAATCTTTCTGTGCCTTAAGCAGTTCCCTAGGACTTGCCTCTCAAGTTATAGCTAAGCTGTGTGATCTTATGGGAGAGAGTTCTCAGACAGGGGGACCCCCACACAAATTTGTAAATATAGTCCAAGTAACCCTCTTTCCCTTCCCTGAGTGTCTCCTTCCTTTGGACTTTCTTTGGTAGTCCTTTGAACAAAAGCTACTAGTCTTATCTTTCATAAAGTTTGTTTTTTATCTTCCCCCAAATATTGTGGTTTCCAGAATGGGGTGGGGTATGTCTTCATTATTCCTGTACCCCCCCCCAGTGCTGCTTTGTATTGGGCACGAAGAAATATTTGCCTCATTGAAGTATATATACTAACAGAGAGCAGTAGTACCATCAGACCTGCTCTAGGACAAAGCAAGGAAATTGGCCAACATTAGTCTTTGAAGACTACCATGTCTCCTTGAATCCCTCCAATACAACTGAAAAAAGCATCAGTTCTGGAATTAGGGCTTGACTTTGAATTCTGCCACTGTTGCTTTTTATCTATGTGACCTTAGGCATGTCCCTAAACTTCAGTTTTCTCATCTACAAAATGAGGAGATTGGACTACTGGATTGAGCCCTGGAGTTGGAATCAGGAACTCATCTTCATGAGTTCAAATCTGACATCAGGCATCTGATGAGGACAAGCCTCTTCACCCTGTTTGCCTCAGTTTCCTCACCTGAAAAATGAGCAGGGCAAGGAAATGACAAACTACTCCAATGTCTTTACCAAAAAAATTCCAAATGGAATGACAGATACGCCTGAAAAACAACTGACCAGCAACAACAAAAAGCCTCCCTTGGCACTAATATTCTCTATGTTATGTTCAAAGGCACTTACAGTTCTAACATCCTGTTTTTCAAAATCCCTTCCAACTCCAGAGTTCTCAAGCCCCTTCCAGCTATAACTCTCCATATTCACATTGTCAAGTCCACCTTAGCTGAACATCCTTTTGTTCTAGGATTCTACACCCAGTATCTTGGCAGATCCAATGGTAAAACCATATGTAGAATCAGGAGACCCAGGTAATCAAGAAGTGATAGAGAGAATAATAGCAGTTCATATCATTCTGCAAATCACTTTCCACATATCACCTCATTTGATCCTCACCATCCTATCAGGAAAGTGTTCTGATTATCCTCTTTTTACAGATGAGAAAACTAAGACTCAGAACTATTTTGCCCAGGGTCTAAATGGGTAAGACAGGATTTGAACCTTGGGTCTTCCCAACTCCAAGTCTGGCAGTGCCTCTGTCCAGCTTGCTAGGGTGATAATGGCATCATTGGTGTCAGCAAGGAATTCTACTATGTGGTGGTGGTATGTTGAGAGAGAGAGAGAGAGAGAGAGAGAGAGAGAGAGAGAGAGAGAGAGAGAGAGAGAGTCTGTGTGTATAGTTCTCTGCTTCATACTATAAGGAAGGCCCTGGAGCATTTGTACTCAGGTTGGTGCCTCAGCAAATATAATTAACTCGATGTTCCTCTGGATGAATCCCAGTCTAATCTTTCAGGACTTGCTCCACTTAAGGCTCTACAGTCACTGATTCTTAACACACCCCTGCCTTCTCTCTCCTTCTCAGGCAGCTGAAGTGCCGCTTATCAACAGTCACACAGAAGTGCTGCTCATTAAACATAGAACTGGGTGACAAGGGAAAAACAGCCTGGAAGACTCTGGTTGTGTCCAGGTAGGGAGAACAACCAAATGTTTACTTGAGGATTTTTGTTTGTCTTAATCCCATTTGATTAAATTGACCAATCAGTCAACCCCTGAGGGTTGTATAGAGATCTATTCATTAAGTTCTCAGTGAATTGAGAACCTAACCTAGAGACAGGGAGGTCCTAGGTTCAAATCTGACCTCAGACACTTCCCAGCTGTGAGACCCTGGGCAAGTCACTTGACCCCCATTACCTACCCTTTTGTCACTCTTCTGCCTTGGAGTCAACAGTATTGACTCCAAGATGGAAGGTAAGGGTTTAAAAAAAATGATCAGACAGAAAAAGAGTCTATTGAATAGTTGTGTATAGGGTTAGCTGGGTGGTTCACTGAATAGAGAGCCAGGCCTAAAGATGGGAAGTCCTGGGTTCAAATCTGATCTCAGATACTTCCTAACTATGTAACCTTGGACAGGTCACTTAACCCCAGTTGCCTCAATTGCCTAGCCCTTACCAGTCTTCTGCCCTAGAACCAATACTTAGTATCTGTTCTAAGAGAGAAGGTAAGAGTTTTTAAAAAATAGTTATGCAGGAGCAGAACCTTATGGTATAGTGATCATAGGAGAGCTGAGATCCTTCCCAAAATAATGGCCCCAAAGAGGGAGTCACCAGTTGGCACAGGTTTCCTGGGGTAGCAATGCAGGAAATCAAGAGAAGGAGTTGAAGACCACATAGATCTGAGAGTGAAGTGTACAAGGATGTATATATTAAATGGCAAAGACCTTCCATTGAAGGTTGGGGTGGGTGAAAAGTGACTTGGGGTTGCCAGCGAAGATTTCCTAGAGGAGGTAGTATTCAAGTTGGGCTCTGAGGAGGGAAGATAACTGAAAAAGATGGTGGAGGATATTCTAGACAAGGAAAACTGATCAGTGAAGACCACAAATGTGTCTGAAGAATGAGTCAACCAACATACACGAACCAAAGTATTTCTGCTTTTCTTTGTATCATCAGCACTTAGCACAGTGCCTCGCACAACACAGTAGGCACTTAATGTCTGTTGCCTGATTGATTGACCTATGTAAGGAAGTAATATGTGGATGAGCCTCAGACAGGAAGTTAAGAATATTGGACTTGACACCACTGAATGTTCTTGAGCAGTGGACTGATGTTAGCAAAACAAATCCTGGGAAGATTAATCTGGCCATACTCTGCAGAATGAGTTGAAATGAAGAGAACCTGGAAACAGAAAGGCCAGTGATGGTGGTGATGAAATATATAGGGAATGGTTGGGTATGTTGGCACATGGCTGTATTCTCTCCACTTAAAAGAGGTGAATCACTCCAGTTCAAGCATTCTGATCCATAGTAGTAGAGGATGGAGACAGACACAGAGAGATACAGAGACAGAGAGAAAATAGTGTGCCTAGGGGAGCTGCAAAGGGAACCCAAACTATCACTCACAGCTGTGTGATTCTAAAGTGAAGCAATAGAGGGCAGCTGGGTAGCTCAGTGGATTGAGAGTCAGGCCTAGAGATGGGAGGTCCTGGGTTCAAATCCAGCCTCAGACACTTCCCAGCTATGTGACCCTGGGCAAGTCACTTGACCCCCATTGCTCGCCCTTAGCACTCTTCCACCTAGGAGCCAATACACAGAAGTTAAGGGTTAAAAAAAATTTTTTTTTAAATAAAGTGAAGCAGTTCAGTATGATGAAAAGCATGATGCTGTGCTGTAATCAGAGGATCAGTGCAGGGAACAGAAAATTAGACTGAAAAGTCAATCGTTTTCTGGATTCTTCAGAAAAAAGTTGAGTTCAAAGTGTTGATGTTATTGTTATGTCCCAGAGTCTTTGGGCCCAGAGGAAGCATTGTTTCTCTGACTTCTCCCCCCAAAATTGGCCTACTTGCTATTTCCCCAAATTCAACGTTCCATCCCTGCCTCCACGCCTTGTTTCATTATGTTTGGGTCACCCCTCTTACGAGCTTGCACAGGCCAAAGCTACACAGGGAAAAGCAACTGTTTAGATCTTTTTCCTTTTTTTTTTTTTTTTTTTGACCTTACTTTCCATTTTCGAATTTCATTGAAATATCATTTCCTTAATACCAATTTTTTTGAAATCCAAACCCAGATATTTGTTTTAACCCAAACTATCAGGTCAAATAAAGCATCCCTAATCTCCTTTCCTGCTTCTTGATACATCATTTCATTTTAAAAAACCAAACAAGCCTTGTCTTCTGTTTTAGTATCTGTTCTAAGACAGAAGAGCAGTAAGGGTTAGGCAGTTGGGGTTAAGTGACTTGCCCAGGGTCACACAGCTAAGAAGTATATCTGAGGCCATACTGGAACACAGGACCACCCCTCTCTAGACTGGGCTCAATCCAATAAGCCACCTGGCTGCCCCCTCCTATATTTTTATTTATTTTTCTTTTTTTTAAACCCTTACCAATACTGTGTATTGGTTCCAAGGCAAAAGAGCAGTAAGGGCTAGGCAAATGGGGGTAAGTGACTTGCCCAGGGTCACACAGCTAGAAAGTATCTGAAGCCAGATTTGTACCCGAGTCCTCCTGACTCAAGACCTGTCACTCTATCCACTGTGCCACATAGCTGCCCTTGGATACATTACCTCTGACTGGTATGGCACGTGTTCTCCCACGCTCATAATCTTGTCTGGGACTCAGGATTGAACATCCCCCTCAGGCCTCATCTGATACTAAGTTCTGGAGTTTTTAATGGAATCTCTTGGGTTATGGCTGTCACTGTTGGTATCTTCACCCTGATGGGCTACCAGGGACCATGGCTTATTGTTGTATTTCCCCTATCATTTAATAAACAGTGTTCTTTATACAGGAGGCACTTGGTGATAGGTAGCTGGCAGCTAGGAGCCACCATAGTGCATAGAATGCCCAGCCTAGAGTCAGGAAGACTCCTTCATGAGTTCAAATCTGACCTCAGACACTTATTAGCTGTGTGACCCTGGGCAAGTCATTTAACCCTATTTGCCTCGGTTTCCTTAAATGTAAAATGAGCTGGAAAAGGAAATGACAAACTACCTTTGCCAAGAGAGATCCAAATGAGGCCATTAAGCTTAGACACAATTGAAACAAAAAGCATTTAGTTAGCCCCTAAGATTTGCAAAGGGTTTTACATAGGTTTCCTCTTTTGAGTCTCACAACAAACATGTGATGTAGGTTCCTTTATTGTCCCCATTTTACAGATAAGCAAACTGAGGCAGATAATGATTAAATGACTTGCTCGACATTACAGAGTTATTAGTAAATGTCTGAGGCAGGATTCAAACTTAGATCTTTTTTGGCTCCAAAATGTTTGTTTCATGTGTTTATTTGCATCAAAGGCAGGAAGACCTCCTGAATGTTGCCACTGACTCTGTAGAATTTTACTTCTTCTTGGTCCCTAAAATAATGAGATTAAGCTCGATAGTATCTAAAGTGCTATCCAGCTCTAACATTCTAGGTTGATGGGATCTGGATGGTCTTTAATGAGGGAGGTAGCTTTCTCTAGGCTCATTTTAGCCCAAGTCCCGGTTTCCCCCCTTTCTAATACATGCAGAATTCTTCCGACTGACCAGACTTTTGACCTTCTGTACTTGGGCTATCTTGATCAAAGGACAGAAAAGGAAGATTATTCTTGAGATGGCCAGGCTGCGATTGGAGGGAACCAAATGTCAGGCCCTGCGTCTCCCCTTTCATCGCCAGAAATAAAATTCTCTACTGTATCCCTGCCAGGCTCCCTCATTATACTGGCATCACATTTAGTCTTATAGACCTCCTATCCCTTCTATGCTATGGTAACAGAGAGCCAAACATTGGGATTAGTTATTATGCTCCATTAAGGCTAATTAAGATGTAAATTAGTGCAGCTAATGAAGAAGCTAATTTGGAGGCAATTTCACCAGTGACTACTGACTGTCATCATCAACCTAAGTGGGTGAGGTTGCAAGTGGTTAACACTCACCCAGAATGGCAGCCTTAACTCCATGTTTGGAAAACTGGCCTCAGAGTCAACAAGTCCTGAGTTCAAGTTCTGTCTCTAACGCATGCTGATTGGGGGATCCACTTAACCCCTCAATGGCATAGGCATCGCTCCAAGACTGTAAGCTGCAGACCAATTGCCCATATGCTTTGGAAGAGGGAGTCTCCTTAGTGGGAGATCTCTGCAGCAATGAAACCATTGGTTCAGTCTAAAGAAGAATCAGCCCTTCAAGCATGAGCCTCCAGAAAGCTGCCATAGTCATCACCTTCGAGGCCAAAGGCAGAGCTAGAGCACAAGCTGCCATCCTATTGCCATCATTAACTAGCAAAGGCAACCTATTGGGAAGAGCACGAGCCAGGGCACAAAGAAGAGAAATCAAGAGATTGAACTTATATGCCAGCCTGGCCAGTCACTCTCCGTGTGACCTTAAGAAAGTCATTCAACTCTTCTAGACTTCCTTTTCCCTCTCTATAAAATGAGGGCATTATACTGCATCAGGGGTGCTCCTATCCTGAGCTCCTTCAATGCTAACTAAATTCTCCCTTTGACAGAAAGCCTTTTTGGAAGGCAGTTAGGTGGCACAGTGACCTGGAGCACCAGACCTGGAGCCAAGAGATCCTGGGTTCAAATCTAGCCTTAGATACTTCCTAGCTGTGTGACCCTAAGCAAGTCACTTAACCCCAATTGCCTAGAGTCCTTACCATTCTTCAATCTTAGACTAGGGAAAAAGGAAAGGATAGAAGAAGAAAAAGGAGAAGGAGGGAGGAGGAGAGGAGGAAAAAGAGAAGGAGGAGGAGAAGAAGGAAAAGGAGAAGAAAGAAGGAAGAAGAAGAAAAAGAAGAAGCAGCTTTTTTTTAATTCCCCTTAAAACTAATGCTTCTCTGTTGATTATCTCTAACAACTGATTGTGTCCAGATCTTGTTTGCATGTTGTCTCCTCCATTAGATGATGAATTTCTTGAGAATAAGGGCTGCAAATAGGAGGCAATTTGGGGTCTTAATTTTTTGTTTTTTTAATATTCTGACAAGTGTATTTCAGTATAATTGGCTTCTTTTGTAATCCTCTGGATTTAATTTTATGCATTTAAAACCATTATTCTGGGGGCACTTAGGTGGCACAGTGGATAAAGTGCCAGAACTGGAGTCAAGAGGACCTCAGTTCAAATGTGGCTTCAAATCCTTCCTTGCTGTGTGACTCTGGGCAAGTCATTTAACCCCATTTGCCTGGCCCTTGCCCTTCTGTCTTAGATTTGTTACTAAGATAGAAAGTAAGGGTTAAAAATTAATTGAAACCATTATTCTGAGAAGGGATTCATAGGCTTCACTAGATAGCCCAAGGGGGCTAGAACACAAAAAAAGATTTAAACCCCTGCCGAGACCCTCTGCAAAGTCAGTTGAAGATCTAATGTTTTAGAATTCAGTGAAAGGTGGTCTTCCTTCCCTCTCGAGTCCATAATCTTAAAAATAGGAGAGAGACAAGATTTGGAATTTTACATATATGTGTGTATACGTGCATACATGTGTGTACCAATCCCAAAGTACCAACCATTTGACACACACTGTGCTGAGTTCTGAAGATAGAAAGAAAGGTGTCTGTGTGTTCATATGTATGTGTGTGTAATTTATATATAATACATATCTATTTGGACACATTATATATTGTGTATAATATATTTATACATGTATGAATACATATATAAACATATGCTTAGATATGTATGTGTGTGTATACAAGTATACATCTATGCCTATGTAATAATGCATATATATGTGTGTATAAAAACATATTCATATATTCCCAACTGTGTATTACATGCACATACACATAGATATGTGACTGAGAGATTAAACAATTGTGTGTTTCTATGTATTTATGCATACAAGTGTGGGTGGAGGGGAAGAGGAGTCAGAGGGAAGGAGATAAAGACAGACAGACAGAGAGACAGAGGGAGAAAGGGAGAGAGACAGACAGATACAGAGAAAGGAAGGGAGGGAAGAAGGGAGAGAGAGAGAGAGAGAGAGAGAGAGAGAGAGAGAGAGAGAGAGAGAGTTCAAATCCAACCTCAGATACCAACTAACTTTGTGACTCTGGACAAGTCACTTAATATTTGTCTGCCTCAGTTTTGTCATCTGTAAAATGGGAATAATAATAGCACTTATCTCTCAGGATTGTTTTTAGGATCAAAGGTAATGATACTGCAAAGCATTTTGCAAATCTTAAAATACTATATAAGTCATCTATTATCTAATTTTTATAATTATGTTGCATTAGCATATGTATTAATATGTCATGAGCACAGATTCAGTGGCACACAAATGCATGAGAACAGAGCACGTCGGTAGCATGGTGGCTGTCTCCTTGAGCCACCAGAGTCTTCTTCCAGATCAGAGATCACGTTTTCCCCCGTTTGGTCTTGTATTCCTTCCAAAATGAGGCATAGTGACACTCAGTGTATGATGCTGATTCTCCAAGTTTCTGCTGATCTTTTGGCATTGGGGGGGGGGGTGAGTTATGTGGCCAGCATCATCTTAGCTACCCAGTTTTCTGCCTCCTCCATAGAAAGCATCATCAGTGTGCTACTATGGAAAAAAGGCTTGGTGCTAGAATGGGAGGTCTTGGGTCCAAATGGAGCCTCTTCACCTGATAAGCTGCCCACAGGGTGAGCTGCAGCTAGTTCTTTGGCTGATTGTTACATTTTGTAAACTATGCAAATTAGGGCTTGATTTATTATTTTGTTGATTGCCTAGACTTAAGAAAGTGATGGAGAAAATGTTAATAATGCAAATTAAACACAAGACTTTGTTGTGAACACTTTTTTTTTTTCAGAGAGCTGGTTGTTGCCCATTTGTCAGCATATCTACTATGTAGGAGTGACCTTGGGCAAGCCCTTTCACTTCCCTGGGCCTCAGTTTCTTCATATGTAAAATGAAGGAGTAGGACTAGATTACCTCTGAGATCCCTTCCAACTCTAGAACAACAGTTCTATGATCCTTTAATTTTGAGTATCTCAAACTAGGATTTCTGCTAGCAGAGTACTTTGGGAGTTCTTGTCATTGGTCTCTATCTTAATCAACTTCATGATTGAAGATAAATAAAAGCAAATTAGGCCCAAGTCTAAAGCACTGCTACTCTCAACTCAGTCAAGATCTGTAATTAAATATAACCATGAATTTAATGTTGACACAGAGCTGAAATCCCAAATAGGCTTCCAGGGAACACGCCTGAGGGCCTCTCTTTTCAGAATGGCGCTAGCTGTTATGGGAAGATAACAAAGGCAGGCACAATAATGTTGCCATTTCCCATTTCTTTTCCTTTTCATGATAAAATGAATGTTATCCAGACCCCCCCAAAAAGCCAGATGTTATATACTGACGTATGAAGCAATAACTCATTTCTGGGAAACTAGCCCATTTGCAAATTTAGAATCGGTAATTTATCAAAACAAGTAGAAAAGCTTAATTATGACTTAGAAACTGATATATCCTTCAATGGATCCATAAAATGGATTAAATTCAAAAAGTTAAAACAAACCCCAAAATGTGCTGTTTTTTAAAACCAGTTAATAAAGGGGCAGCCAGGTGGCTCAATGGATAGAGAGCCAAGCCTAGAGACAGGAGGTCTTGGGTTCAAATCTGGATGTAGATACTTCTTGGATGTGTGATCCTAGGCAAGTCACTTAACCCCCAATGTCTAGCCCTTACCATTCTTCTGCCTTAGAATCAATCCACAATATTGATTCTAAGATAGAAGATAAGGGTTAGGGTTTTTGGAGTTAATAGGAAAGGAATAAGAACAAGTATTCCTTTTTTATTTTTTTTTTTAAACCCTTACCTTCCGTCTTAGAATCAGTACTGGGTATTGGCTCTAAGGCAGAAGAGCAGTAAGGGCTAGGCAAAGGGGGTTAAGTGACTTGCCCAGTGTCACATAGCTAGGAAGTGTCTGAGACCAGATTTGAACCCAGGACCTCCCATTCCTGAGCCTAACTCTCAATCTACTGAGCCACCCAGATGCCCCCAGATTCCTTTTTTAACTTTTTTTTTTAAAGGAATAAGAATAAAGATGGACAGCTAGGTAGCACAATGGATAAAAACACCTGGCCTGAAGTTAGGACACTCATCTTCCCAAGTTCAAATCTCATTTCAGGTACTTAGTAGCTGTGTGACCCTGGACAAGTCACTTAACCCTGTCTACCTTAGTTTCTTCCTCTGTAAAATGAGCTGGAGAAGGAAATGGCAAACTGTTCCAGTATCTTTGCCAAGAAAACCCCAAATGGGATCATGGAGGGTCAGAGATTTCTGAAATGACTGACTAACAACAAAGGATGAGGATGGGGCAGGTCCTGTTCTTTCATCAGTAGGAAGAACTCCTGAATGAGGAAACTCGCTGTGCCAATACAAGTAGCACCTTCTCTGCACCTTGGAATCCTAAAGAGGGCAAATGGCTTAAGCAGTGAGCTTAAATGAGTTAAAGGACAAAAAGCACTGAGTTTTAAATAATTTGTCTAAAGTCACACCTATAAATTTCATATTAAAATTGTGAAAGTAGCAAAAATTGTCAGTATCTTTTTTTTAATCCTTCCCTTCTGTCTTAGGATCAATAGAAAGTGTTGGTTCCAGGGCAGAAGAGTGGTAAGGGCTAGGCAATGGGTCCCAAAGTTAGGATATGTCTCAAGTCAAATTTGAACCCAAGACCTCCAATCTCTGGGCAAGGCTGTCTACCACTGAGCCACCTAGCCACCCCCATCAATATCAAGCATATGCATGCAAAGATGCTTTAAGGACTCACCTGATGAGGGGCCAGATTGCCCAGTTAGTACTAATGCGCATTTCTAGAATCCTAACATTGTGCGGAAATGATTCAATAAACAGAAATAAAGTAACCCAGGGGCAGCTAGATGGCTCATTGGATAGAGAGCCAGGCCCAGGAACAAGAGGTCTTGGGTTCAAATGTGGCCTCTGGTACTTCCTAGCTCTGTGACCCTGGCCAAGTCACTTAACCCCCATTGCCTAGCCCCTGACATTCTTCTCTCTTAGAACCAATTAACAGTATTAATTCTAAGAGAGAAAAGTATGAGGTTTTTGGTTTTTTTGTTTTTTGTTTTTTAAACCCTTGCCTTCCATCTTGGAGTCAATACTGTGTATTGGCTCCTTGGTGGAAGAGTGGTAAGGGTAGGCAATGGGGGTCAAGTGACTTGCCCAGGGTCACACAGCTGGGAAGTGTCGGAGGCCAAACTTGAACCCAGGACCACCTGTCTCTAGGCCTGACTCTCAATCCACTGAGCTACCCAGCTGCCCCCTTAGAGAAAGTATGAGTTTTAAGAAGGAAGGAAGCTGGCCACTTACTTTCTGTTCCAGCCTCAGATCCCTTACCTTTAGCACCTATGGGATAAGGAGCCATTTAAAACAACTGATTTTTTTGGTGCCTACTATGTGCAATACATGGCACCTCATACAAGGGATGCCAAAATAAAGTGGTGAAAAGACCTTGTCCTCATGCAGCTTCTTGCAGCAATAGCAGACAAATGGAGATAGATCTGAAAGACCATAAGATCATCAATCTATGGATTTACAGTCAGAGGGTTCCAGGGTTAGGGGATCCAGAGGATTTAAAGATGGAATTTAATAAGGAACAAATCAGGAAGCAGTTAGGTGGCCTAGGGGATAGAAAGGTCTTAACTTGGAGTTAGGTAGATTTGAGTTCAAATCCAGCCCAAGAAACTTACTGTGTGGCCCCTCCTGTTTGCCTCAGTTTCCTCATCTGCAAAATGGGAATAATAATAATAGCACCTACCATGTTTTGAGTATCAAGTGAGGCAATATGTGTGAAGTGTTTTGTAAACCTTAGTGAGAGATATCATTATGACTATTCAGTAGCACCTGAGTTGAGTCTCAAAGGAAGAGGGGCCAATGAGCCCCTCTTTATGAGCATCTGTGTGCCTCCTAATGCCATCCCCACGTGGAGTTCAGAGCATGAGCTAATACAGTTCCCAGTCTGATTACCATTTGGAAGAAGAAGAATGTTTTGGTTGGCTAGGGAACTAAGATTGAGATGCTTACAAAAGGCAATGGCAGCAATGGGTTGGACCATCTTTCCTGGGGCTTCTTTGGAGTGGGGCAGAGTCCACGAGAAGAGAAAAGCCTTGAGCCTCGATCTCCCCCACTTGGTCACAGCAACGTGGCACCTGTTCCTTTGTGTTGTGTGTTTGTTCTTTCCTGATCTTGGGTAAAGAAATGTAGGACCGAGCCGTGATCTGGAGGCCTGGGAACTCTGAGATTTGCCATTTCCCAGAAAAGATATGGGAGAGAAAAGAGATCTCACTTTCCTTTCGTTTCTGAATCTCTGTCTCCTGGTTTTGCTTTGGTCTGCCCTTTTATAGAAGAAGACCCACAGGGTGTGACTTAGTTTCCTCAACAATTTGAATGCTCTTCCTGGAAGACCCCTCCAGGAAGGTCTTTTCACCCTTGATCTAAAGTCCTTGAGTGATTGCAGCTTGTTCTCCCCTCCTTAAGGTATTAAAGCATCTTTTCTCTTAAGGGACTTAGTTGATATGCTCCATTAACACCCAACCCTTAAAGAAGAAGTCTTAAGAAACCAGGAGGAAGTTCTTTGCAAATACTGGAGGCAGTCCTTGCAGAAGCAGAAAAACAAGAAATTAAATATTAAGTTCTTGAAAGATCAAGTGGGTCAGTAAAAGGAATTATTTGAAATTTGGAAAAACTCAGATCCCATGTGTGAAGGCTTTAAATCACAAGCTAAGGGGGCAGCTAGGTGGTTGAGTGGATAGAGAGCCAAGCCTAGAGATGGGAGGTCCTGGGTTCAAACACTTCCTAGCCGTGTAACCTCGGGCAAGTCACTTAACCCCCATGGCCTAACCCTTACCACTCTTCTGCTTTACATCTGGTTCAAAGACAGAAGGTAACGGTTAAAAACAAAACCAAAAATAAAAAAGATGACAAGATGTGATCCTGAGCTATTGGGTGACATTTTCAGACTTTAGGAAATTTACTTTGGCAGCTATGTGCAGAATGGATTGCAAAGGGGAGAGATTGGAAGTTGAGGGACAAATTAGTAGGCTGAGACACGACTGCAGGATATAGAAGAGGGAGCTCCATGTCTGCAGCCTCCAAAGTCTCCCTGGCCACCACTCAGCTATATGCCCTATGCTTGCACTCAGCATTAATCAACAGGACAACTCCCTACACTCACTCTCTACCCACATGCTGTGCCATCCAGTAAAGCACCTGGTGTTTTTTTAGTTAATAGGTGAGACAGGTTTCGCCCCTAACTTTGGTTATTGAGTCATTTCAGTCTGAGTCTTTGTGGCCCTATTTGAGGTTTTCTTGGCAGATAATAGAGTAGTTGAACATTTCCTTCTCCGGCTCATTTGTCAGAGGAGGAAACTGAGGCAAACAGGGCAAAGTGCCTTGGGTAGGGTCATAAAACTAGTATCAGAGGCTGAATTTGAACTCAGGTTTCCTTGACTCAAGGCCCACAATTCTGTCTACTACAGGACTTAGCTACCTGTAACTAACTGAATTTGAGCATCGTTTAACTTCCTTGAAACTCAGTTTCCTCATCTGTCAAAGGAGAAAGATAAAGTAAATTATCTCTAAGCTTCTTTCCACTTCAAATAATCTATTAATGGATTTTTTTTATATTTCAATCTTGAAGTATATCTTAAGTGGGTTTTTTAACCCAGGTAAATAAAAATCATGAAATAAGCTTATTTTCCATTTTCAAAGGGTTATAGATGATTCTTTAGTTTCTGAGTCTAATAATTTTCACCTGCATTTTTTAAAAGTATGTTACCGTTTTTTGTGGAGAGAGATTTCTTGTATTAGAAAAGGCATTACAACCTTTGAAGAAAGGCTGCCACCAAATTAATTCCTCAAGATCTCTTGACTAGAGGGTTGTAATTTTTGTTTTGTGAGTATTCATTCAGACACAAATCTCTGCCATAAAACCATTTTTTTTCTTGCCTGCCACCTAGTGTCTAGCCATTCGCTTTCAGATACCAGGTTTCTTTTTTTTTTTTCACAGAGTAGTTGCCCTTGAACTGTCTTCTGGTCAGCCTGCAGCCCCCACTCTGCACCCTAGAGCCCCTTCAGGAAAGGTTCCAGGCCTGGGAACGCTGTTCTGTCCCCAAAGCCCTATTAGAGCGACTGTCTTCAGATTCAGCCAGTCCTAGAAATCTGTGGCATGGTTGGGAATAGATTGATTTTAGAAAATCCAAGAAAAGCATAAAACCAGCTCGACTCCTCAGCAATTCCCCTTGAATGAGAGTGGCATTATCCTCCCCCACACCCCCATCTTCTCCACAGCATACACACTATTCACTTCTGAGATAGTCCCGAGCCAGTCCTGAACAACAAAAGAGAAGTTGAAAATCCAAAGAACAAAGTAGGGGGCAAAAGTAGTTAACTCCAAAAAAATGACTAATTCCAAGTGGTCAGGATCGAAGTTATGGGGCTGGTGGTTTCAGGAGGTGCCCTTGCTCCAAAACCAGAGGTCCTTGCCACCATCTTTATTTACATTCTTAGAATGAAGCTCCTTGAGGGTAGGAACTATTTAGGACAGGAGCTCTTAAACCCGAGGTCATACACATATGTATGTAGCATGTGTGTACATATATATTTGTGTACATATGCATATAGTTATTATGTGTATGCCTGTATGTGCATATATTGATAATGTTCCATATAATTGGTTTTCTTTGTAATCCTCTGTATTTTATTTTATGCATTTAAAATCATTCTGCAGGCACCTGGGTGGCTCAGTGTATTGAATTCCAGACCTAGAGATGGGAGGTCCTAGGTTCAAATCTAGCCTCAGATACTTCCTAGCTGGGTGACCCTGGGCAAGTCACTTCACCCCCATTGTTTAGCCCTTGCCACTTTTCTGCCTTGGAGCCAATATACAGTATTGATTCTAAGATAAAAGGTAACGGGTTTTTTTTTAATAATAAAATAAAATAAAATCATTCTTCTAAGGAAAGGTCCATAGACTTCATCAGACTGCCAAAAAGGATCATTTAATGTCATGTGTAAAGAACAGCAGCTAGTGTCTTTCCCCAAGAAAAAGCATGAAAAAGTGTATTGTAGTTATTTCTATATGTGTTTTGTAAATAGTTACTCACATACATGTCATCTTTCCAATCGAATGTAAATTTCTTGAGGATGAAGATCGTTTCATTTTTGTCTTCATATCCCTGACTTCTGGCACACAGAAAGTGATTAATAAATTACTTTATTTATCACCTCTAGTGATAAATATGTAGGTGGCACACTGAATAGAGTGCCAAGCCTGGTGGCAAGAAGACCTGAGTTCAAATCTGCCCTCAGACATTTCCTAGTTGGGTGACTCTGAGCAAATCACTTCACCCTATTTGCCTGTTTCCTCATCTGTAAAATGAGCTGGAGAAGGAAATAGCAAACTAGTCCAGTATCTTTGCTCAGAAAACCCCAAAAGGGATCACAAAGAGTCAGACACGATTGAAATGACTCAACAACAATGAGTGATTTCTTACTTAATGATTTGCCCAGGGTCAAACGGCTAGTAAGCAACAGAGGCAAGCCTCGATCTCAGATCTCATGATACCTAGCTCAACTCTTTCCCTCTGCCCCATACTCCATCCCGCACTGTCTCCTTGTTGTGGGAAGAAATCCAACCTGTTTTCAGAAGGCTACCTTACCCAAAGAATTGGCTGCTTACAGAAAATCATATAAAATAGAGGATGATAAGGCTGGGAGGCAGAGTCAAGAAGGAAATTGTCTCCTTGAGGGATAAGAGGGTTGAGTTTATATACATTTTACAGGCAAAGAAGGCTATGTGACAAGCAAGGAGTTTACAGAAAACTGGGGAGGAGGGTGTCCAAAGTTTGAGTAATGGATTGTCAGTGAGGTATGTAGTAGACATCTGCTGACGTATGAGGGGGCCATATCATAAATGTATGGGACATCGGGGTAGCTGGGTAGCTCAGTGAATTGAGAGTCAGGCCTAGAGATGGGAGGTCCTAGGTTCAAATCTGGCCTCAGACACTTCCCAGCTGTGTGACCCTGGGCAAGTCACTTGACCCCCATTGCCCACCCTTACCACTCTTCCACCTAGGAGCCAATACATAGAAGTTAAGGGTTTAAAAAAAAAAAGAAAACAAAAGAAATCAATAAATGTATGGGACATGCATGTCTTCTTTGTTCCTTGCAGACCTCAGTGTTTACACAGCCATCTCTTGAATGTACCAGGGTCAATATTCTCTGGCCATATCACATTCTTGAGGTCAGGGGCTGAGCCGTTTCTCATGTATCCCTTAGAACTTGGGGTCGTTAGGTTTTCTTAGGGATCCTGCATCCCACTACATCCTCATTATAAAACCCAGAGTCCAGAGTATCTCAATACCTGGGGTTGGAGGGAAAGGAAAGAAAGAGACAGACAGATTAAGACTGAGAGAGAAGAGATTGATGGGAGAAATTTTGAGAGAGAGACAGAAACTCAGAGCAGCTAGGTGGTTCAGTGATTAAAGAGCCAGATTTGGAGATGGAAAGTCATAGGTTCAAAAATGGCTTCAGGGGGCAGCTGGGTGGCTCAGTGGATTGAGAGCCAGGTCTAGAGATGGGAGGTCCTAGGTTCAAATCTGGCCTCAGACACTTCCCAGCTGTGTGACCCTGGGCAAGTCACTTAACCCCCATTGCCTAGCCCTTACCACTCTTCTGCCTTGGAGCCAATACACAGTATTGACTCCAAGACAGAAGGTAAGGGTTTATTTAAAAAAATGGCTTCAGATACTTTCTAGCTGTGTGACCTTGGGCAATTCACTTAGCCCCAATTGCCTAGCCCATATCACTCTTCTACATTAGAATCTATACTTGGTATCTATTCTAAGAAAAAAAGAAGGTGAGAGTTTAAAAAGAGAGAGAGAGAGAGAGAGAGAGAGAGAGAGAGAGAGAGAGAGAGAGAGAGAGAGAGAGAGAGAGAGAGAGAGAGAGACACGGATAGGGAAAGAGGAAGAGATTAGGACCAGGAGAAAAGAAACATAATAAGAGAGAAAAGGAGAGCAATTTTGAGAGAGACAGAGACTGTTAGGATTATTGAGATATTAAGAAAGAGAAGAGATCAGAGGTTTAAGAGAGGGAAAGAGAAATTTTGGGAAAGACAGAAACTGGTAGGAATAACATATATGTGTGTACATATATGTGTATGTATGTATGCACATATATGGAGAGAGACAGAGAGAAGAGAAAAGGGGATTAAAGAGAGGGAAAGGGAAATTTTGAGATAGAGACTGATAAGAATATTGAGAGAGGCAGAGAGAAAAAGAGAGACAGAGACCCAGACAGAGACAGAAAGAGAGAGAGATTAAGACAGAGAGAAGAGAAAGAGAGATTGAGAGGGAAAGAGAAATTTTGAGAGAGAGACTAATGAGAATATTGGGGGAGGGAGAGTTTAAAACTGAGAGAGAAGAGACTTAAGAGAGATAGAAACACATCAAGACAGAGAGAGACCTCTAGCTACAGGTCCTTTGTGCAGTATTTTAGCTTTGGAGATAAGAAATAAGTTTTTTGCTCCTGTCATGCTGTCTACGTGTGTGTGCATGTGTGAGAAAGGGTGTGGGTGGGTGACAGTTCTTTCCTCAGATCAGAGGAGGGTGGAAATGTATTCTCGAAGAGGATGTGTCATTTTCAAATGGATTATTTTCCAGCCTGGACACAATTTTCATTTCTCTCTAGTGACTCATGTAAGATGTTGCCCTTGGTTAGTTCTCGGCCTCTTATTGGCTAAGGGCACATTTTCTGGAGGTAGCTGAGACTCTGCAAAGTAGCACAAAGTGTTAAGTCATTCTTTTTCAAGTCTGGTCTGCTGGCTTCAAGGAGGCAATTATCGAAAAGCCCCCCAATTGGACAGCCTATTATTGTTACCGATACAGCATATTACTCACAAGTGTTATGTCAGGTCTTGCAGTATCTGTTGTCGGGACGTATTTCTCCCTGTCTTCTTGCTCAGAGGTCATTTCATCATGAAAAGGTCTCTATGCAGTTTTCACACACTAACATCCTCTGTGGGTCCAACCCTATGCTGGGGCTTTAAATGGTACAAAGAATTCAATAGCATGGACCTCGCCTTTCCACATTTTATAACCAGCTAAAAAAAGTCAAGCCATATAGCTGCCTCTTGCCTCTTAGAATCCCTACTCCTCTTTCAAGACTCAACTAAAAGCACTGCCTTCTACATGAAGTCTTTCCTGATTCCTAGTCCCAGCAGGTCCCAATGTCCCGCTGTGCTGCCAGTATGCCTCCAAAGGCCCCATTAGGGGCACCTGGATGGCCCCAGCTATAGCTGATGTCCCACGGACATGTTTTCCCATCCTCTCACTCACACGGGCTGCCATCAGACTCCATCTAAGGATACCTAGAAGGTAGGACCCCACTTTTCCCAACCCACTCCCAGAACCTACTCTTAATCTTCCTGCCAATGGCCCTTTTTTTTGCCTTTTCTCCTACTAGCAGGACATTGAACACCTCCTGCCGCCCTTGCCAAATGGAACCTCAAATCTCCTTTCCATCCTGACCCATTCTCATCTTCCTGATTGTGGTGGACCAGGGTAGATGCCCCAAGTATCCTAAGGATTCCTAGGGTTCAACATCAACTCTGTAGCTACATCCTTATGACCTCTGTGCCCTTCCATCACCCTGTAGCTAAATTCTCTTATGCTATTGCCTTCCCTAAATTAGAGAGTGAATTCCCTGAGGGGTGGAATTTCTATTTCTTTCCCCAGCACTTAATACATTGTAAGCACTTCATAAAATGCTTTTTCTTTTTTCATTCATTCATCACCTAACTTCTAATGCCTTCTCCCTCCAAAAGTTATCTGTCTTGTGTTATCTGTCCCTGATAGAAGGTAAGCTTTTTGAAGGCAAAAACTGTTTCCATTTTCTGTTCAGCACCTGGCACAACAAAGGCATTTAATAAATACATATCGCTTGTGCTTAGATGCACATGAGGACTAAAATAACAATATCAGAAATGCCACCGTCGGGAGCAGCTGGGTAGCTCAGTGGATTGAGAACCAGGCTAGAGACCGGAGGTCCTGGGTTCAAATCTGACCTCAGGTACTTCCTAGCTGTGTGACCCTGGGCAAGTCACTTGACCCCCATTGCCTACCTTTACCACTCTTCTGCCTTGGAGCCAACACACAGTATTGGTAAGGGTTTTTACATTTAAAAAATTTTTTTAAAAAATGCCACAGTCATTACAAAAGCTTCTTACTCTGTTCTAGTCTCTGGGGAAGATTAAAAATAAATAAGATAGAGTTGCTACCCTCCAGCTGCTTATAGCTTACTAGGGGCTATCTTAATTTCAGCTGTTATTATTGTCTTGCTTCAAGGTTTACAAAACAAACATAGACATTGTCATTTTTTAGGCGTTACAGATGAGGACATTAAGCCTAGAGAGGAAAAATGACTTACCCACTGACTCATAGCTAATAAGTGTCAGGATTCAAGCCCAGGTTTCTGTCAACTCCACACCCAGTGGTCTTCCCATTCTACTGTACTGCTTCTCAAGAGATACCAAAGCAGGGGGAGGGGGAGACTTTTTATTATAAAATAGACCTTAAGTCAGAGGTTCCTAACCTGAGGTCCACGAAGTGTTTTTTAAAATATCTTGATAACTATATTTCAATATAATTGGTTTCCTTTGTAGTCCTATATGTTCTATTTTAGTTTATGCATTTAAAAAATATTCTAAAAAATTAAAAGGTATTAAAAACTTTTTAATTATTCAGAGAAGGATGAACAGGCATCACCAAACTACCAGAAGGGGTCCTTAACACAAAGAAGGGGAAGAAACCCTGCTCTGTGTATGAAAAAAGGAAGATCCAAATGCAAAGAGTGTTCAGAGAGCAAAGAGGTTGCCTCTGGTCTAGAAGGTAATAAGTGTTTTGAGTTTCATGGACTTTCAAATGATTGTGAGCCAGAATAGCAAAGAAGGCTTTTTGGAGGAGCTAAGACTTGTACTTTAGTTGTTTTAGTCAGGCCCCAACTCCTCGGGACCCCATTTCGGGGTTTTCTTGGCAAAGAACCTGGAGTGGTTTGCCATTTCCTTCTCTAGCTTATTTTTGCAGATGAGGAAACTGAGGCAAAGAGGGTTAAGTGACTTGTTTACTTGTTTTGTCAGGTCTTGCGGGACCTATTGTTACTGTTAATAAGCGTCTAATGTCAGATTTGAACTCTGGTCTTCCTGGATCCAGCCCTCTATCCACTGTGCTACCTGGCTCTCCCAAGACTTGATACTTGAGTTCTGCATGAGAACCTGCTTTCGTACCCAACTCCATATCATTAAGAAAACAAAGCCATAAATAGGATGGACTACTGGAGCTTTGCCCAGAGGTCTTCAGTCCAGTGGACACAGGCAGCATCTTTATCAGGATGAAATAATAGAGCTTAACAAATACTGTGAGTGGGATCTTGCCCTGCTCTGCTTATCTGAATTGAATTGACATGGTTCTATGCCTCTTGCCTGGAGAACAATTGATGATCGTCGCCCCAGGTCCCAATATTCCTGGTTTCTGGCTCTATCTGTAGATCAGGAGAGGCAGAGGCATGGGACCTACCCTCATGTCCTAGTCAAACCCAGCCTGTGTCAAGAATTCATCCTGAGCTTGGGGTTGTGTTCAAGGCAGCCTCAGCTTCTCAGTATTCATTATCAGCCCATGCGCCCATCCTTTGAGCCCTCGGTTGACTCAGACAGGCTGTTTTCCTGCCTCTTACCATCTCTGGGGTTACAGAGCACACTTCTCTAGTGTATAGCCCCATTCCACAGCCAAGTCCCTCTTGGAGCAGCCACCTCATAAGACTGTCCAGCCAAAGGGGAGCCTATCTGAAGAAGAAGTGCCACTCTGGGGTCAGGAAGGGGAAGAGCAGAAGCAGAGACCACAAAGGAAACAGTTGCCATAGCAACCACTGCAGGGCATTTATCCACTGATGCAGGACTCTTCTAAATTGCCCATCACATGAAAAAGCCCCACACAGTCAGGCAGGAGATAGTAAATCACGGATCCATTTGTAGTGGGAGACTGAATGTGATTGTTTCATTTGTGCAAGATTCATTTTCATTGGTCTAAAACTGTGTGTTTCAGAAAACATTCCAGAGGCACATATCCCGGGGCCAACATACTGAAGCATTTGGCTCCTCCAAAAGGCTTCAGTCTTGGAGTCAAAAAGATCTGGGCTCGGGGGCAACTGAGTAGCTCAGTGAATAGAGAGCCAGGCCTAGAGATGGAAGGTCCTTGGTTCAAAGATGACCTCAGGATGGGGACATGATTGGGGATGTAGACTCTTTGCGATCACCCTAATGCAAATATTAATAATATGGAAATAGGTCTTGATCAATGACACATGTAAAACACAGTGGAATTGCATCCTGTGGAAGGAGGGGAGAGAAAGAACATGAATCATATAACCATGGGGAAATATTCTAAATGAATTAATTAAATGAATTTTTTCAAATTAAAAAAAAGATGACCTCAGACACTTCTTAGCTGTGTGACTCTGGGTAAGTTATTTAACTGACATTTGCCTGGCTCTTACCATTCTTCTGCCTTGAAACCAATACATAGCATTGATTCTAAGATGGAAGGTGAGGGTTAAAAAAAATAATAATTAAAAATTTTTAAAAAAAACAGAATCTAAGGCAGGATTCAAACTCACGTCTTCCTCACTCCTGGGTCCAGCATTCTATCTCCTACCCAACAAAGCTATCTCTAGACACATACCAGTGGTGTGATTCTGGGTAAGTTACTAGCCCTCAAACAACTCTCTTAGAGGCTAGTAGCTATCAGCAATGGTGGAGGAATTTTTCTCACCATGAGTTCTCTATGCAATAAAACCACCGATTCTGTTCAAAACACACACAACCACAATTATCTCCTTCAGACTCTAACTATCTTCTATATCTCCATTGTAAATGAAGGCATTTATGGCTAAGGAAACTAAGGAAACAGCTAGCTAGCACAATGGACAGAGCACCAAGCCTGGAGTTGGGAGGACCTGGATTCAAATCTGACCTCCAACACTTCCTAGTTCTGTAACTCTGGGCTAGTCACTTGACCTTAATTGTCTGACCCTTACTTTACAAGAACTGATACTATGACAGAAGGTAAGGATTTAAAAAACAAAACCAAAAAAAAAAAAAAAAAAGTAAGCCATAATCAGACAAGGAAAGTTTTAGACCTAGAGATGAAAGGAAATCCTAAGATATAGCAGAAAACAAGCGATGAGTCAGAAAGGAAAAAAAATGAATTATTGATTTAGTTAAGGAAAGAAGTAGAAGGAAACCTGTTTGGCAGGTAAGAGGGCTCTGAGTACTGGAAAAGGCTGTTTTATTTTCCAGAGAGTGTGGGGTGGGAGCAGGGGGGTGTCAAAGGATGGGATTGAATGCTTTAACTCTTCCGAGTTTATGTATGAGGATGTTTACTTAGCAGCAAAGGAAATTCTCCCTGCCTAAATACCTGGCTAAGTGTGATGAGCCTGAGGAGAATTTATGACATAGAGAATAAGAGCTGAATTTCTCCAGAGAAGAGTTCCTAAGTCCTTCCCCATCTCCTCCCCTCGTAGCTGTTCTGATTAAACCTTTGGACCAGAGAGAGGCAAAAACAAAACAAAACAACGACAACAAAAAAAATAAACAGGGAGCCCTGGGCCCTTCACCATAGGCTGCAGAGCATCTTGGCAGCATCAGCCCTTGATGGCTGATCTTCTTGGTCCATGTACAGGATATGTGTTCTTGCCAAAAGTCCCTGGAAAGTCCTGAGGGTCTCCCTAACAAAACGTGAGCCCAGAGGGTCATTTCAGGAAGCAGCAGGAAGGAGAGGAGTAGAATGGCCTATCCATCCCAGCATATACCCTCAAAGAGATGAAAATCTGGCCTAGCCATACAACTGAGAGAGCAAATTGATTTTTATAGAGGGGCCCAGGAGGATGGAAACAATGGCATTTTAATTCTCCTCCTCTTGTGCTGTTGACTCTATATTGTACTTGCCTGCTGTTATCTCTATGACATTGTTCTATGCTTCTAAAATATTAAATTTTGGTAGTGTCCCCAGGGGTTAGCACAGTTCCTGGCATTTTCATGATTAAAAAAAAACAACAACAATAACAACTAGTCATGTTTTGAGGTTTGCAAAGCACTTTATAAATACTTTGTTGGTCTACAACAACCCTGGGAAGTAGATGCTATTACTAGCAACATTTTACAGATAAGGAAACTGAGGCAATCCAAGGTTAAATGACTTGCTCTGGGTCACACAGCTAGGAAACATCTGATTCTAGATTTGAGCTCATATCTTCCTGACTCTATCCAATCTACCTATCATATAAGCACCTAATAAAATGCTTGTTGATTTGTGTTGATTGATTAGTTGACAGCCTAGATACAAATTTTGTAACCCTTTGAATATATCTAGCTTTCCAAGGACATTTAAGTGTTTGGTTTACAAATTAAACAAAGAAGTTAAAAAAAAAGAGTTAAGCTACTAGAGTTGCTGCTCTTTGTAGAATTGGGAGGGGAGAGAGGAGGAGAAAGTATCTCTGAAATGGATATGTATATCAACTTGGACATGATTTAAATTCTAAAAATTCATTCAATTCATACGTATCTCAGACATATGTCAACTACACAAAGGGAGTATACCTATTCAGGATACCCTGCCATTTGTGGAGAGGTGCTGATGAGTCCTAGAGAAGCTCTGAAATAGAAAAATTCACAAAAATCTGTTTTTGGTCTCAAATATTTCAAGGCAATTACCTGTCCCATAAGGACATTGGGCTTAGGGCTTCCTTCATGCAGTCTGAATTCAGCTACTTTTTTTTTTATTTTAAACCCTTAACTTCTGTGTATTGACTCATAGGTGGAAGAGTGGTAAGGGTAGGCAATGGGGGTCAAATGACTTGCCCAGGGTCACACAGCTAGGAAGTGTCTGGGACCGGATTTGAACCTAGGACCTCCCATCTCTAGGCCTGTCTCTCAATCCACTGAGCTACCCAGCTGCCCCATGAATTCAGCTACTACAATAGCCATCAGTGAAAGATTGGGGTCAAGTCTCAGATGGCATCAGAGATTAGAAGGGAGGGAAGAATAAAAAACCAGAGACCCCTCTCTCTACAAAGATCTCACTTTTTCGGTGTTCTTTCAATTCTGAAGACTTTAACATTTCAGAACCATCAAATGTCAGAGCAGAAAGGGAAGGTGGCTTTCATCTACAACAGTACCGAACATTCTAAAGATAAATACAGACTACATCCTTGGTTTGGCATTTAAAGCCCACCACAATATACCTTTCCGTCTTGATTTCCTATCACATTGAGTTCCAGAGAAAATGCTATCTTGTCATCGTCTCCTCCTCTTTCGTCTTCAACTTTTCCCAGAGCCTTGCTATGAGTTAATGATGGAAAATATTTGCAAATGGAAGGGGCATATTTGGGAATACCCTATATTAGAATATATGGGGGGGGCAGCTGGGTAGCTCAGTGGATTGAGAGCCAGGCCTAGAGACGGGAGGTCCTAGGTTCAAATCTGACCTCAGACACTTCCCAGCTGTGTGACCCTGAGCAAGTCACTTGACCCCCATTGCCTACCCTTACCACTCTTCTGCCTTGGAGCCAATACACAGTATTGACTCCAAGACAGAAGGTAAAAGTTTAAAAAAAAAAAGAATATATGGGAATATAATCCAAGCCTCTTGAATCTGATGCAAAGTGACCCTCTGACTTTACATTTTATAATTATATATATATATATAATTTTATAATATGAATTTTATAGTTCCATAAGGACATTGGGCCTAGGGCTTTCTTCCTGCAGTCTGAATTCAGTGCCATCAGCGAAAAGTTGGGGATGAGTCTCTGATAGCATCAGAGATCAGAAGAGAGGGAAGAGTCAAAAACCAGAGACCCTTGGGTCTTGACAAAAATATGTGAAAAGCATAGTCATTTTCCATTTATATTCTTAATGATAAGTTGATTGTTTTTGCAAGCAGAGAAGTGGCTTCCCACATGTAACTGCAAAATCCCAGTAGCTACTTGGAATTTTTAACTAAAATTAGTAGAACCTAATGGCATTTATTATTCATTCATTTATTCAACTTTCATAGTGAGTTTCCTCCCAGGATTTCACAGCACAGTTTAAACCATTTCTAATGAATAAGCATATTAGTAAGTTCTCATAGTGAAAAACAGCCAGACTTAAAAAAATAGAAAAGAATATACATGGAGAAAAACAGGAATTTAGAAAATGTCTTGAGAAAGATTTATCAAGAGGAAGAACCTTTAGCAACTTCCGACCCTGTGAAGCTCGAATGAGATAATATCTGTAAAGCACTTAGCACAGTGCCTAGCACAGAGCAGGTACTTAATAAATGCTTATTCCCTCCTTCCTTCCTCTCCCTCATAACCAAAGTTGGGGGCTCTTGACATACAAAGAAACTAGACCCAAACTTATTCAGAAGCACCTGTATGAACAGGGTAACACACACCATGGAATGCTGAGTATTAGAAAGTATCCCTTTGTCCAAAGAGTTATTCAGCACCTTTTATGAGCAAAGCAATGTATTTAGCCCTGGGAATACAAAGACAAAACAAACAGACAGCGCCTGTCCTCAAGCAGCTTACATTCTATTTGTAGGTTATAGCCTATACCCGGAGAAGTAAACATCCTTTTAGGATTATGGTACCTGAAATTGCCCCATTAGAGTTCATCGCCTGGGACACAGAATGGTAGAGTCAGAATTCAATTCAATAAATAGACATTAAACACCTGCTATATCCAAGAAGCAGCTAGGCAGTACAGTGGATAGAGGGACAGGCTTGGAGCTAGGAAGACTCATCTTCCTGAGTTCAAATCCCTCCTCGGATACTTCCTAGCTGTGTGACCCTGAGCAAGATACCTCACCCTGCCTACCTCAGTTTCCTCATCTGGAAAATGAGCTGGGAAAGGAAATGGCAAACTATCTGTGGTGCTGAACAAGTCATTTCACCCTGTCTGCCTCAGTTTCCTCATCTGGAAAAGGAAATGGCAAACTGTTCTAGGATCTTTCCCAAGAAAACACTAAATGGGGCCATGAAAAGTCAGACACAACAGAAACAAATGATCAATAGTAACAACATATCCAAAAGAGCCCTGTTCTAGGCACTGGGATTACAAAATTAAAAAATAACCCAGTCCCCACCCCACCAGAGAGCTTCTAATCTAATAATGGACATGTGACACCTGTTCAATTAGGCATGAGGTAGAATGTGATAAAAGCAAAGAATATATAAAGTAGACAAAATACTCTAAGGATGCGCAGAGGGAGAGAGGACCATTCGTTATAAGGTGGGTTAGAATCCAAGAAGATCTCGGTGAGGAGAGGGGGCACCTGAGCTGGGCCTTGAAAGAAGGGAAAGAGTTCAAGAGATAGAGATTTGGAAAGAGCACATTCCAGACATGAGAGACAACCTGTGCAAGTGTTGGAAGGTCAGGAGGAGGTCCAGGAACAGTAGCTCTGATTTGCCTAAAAAGTAAGGTGTATTAAAGGATGTGTTATGTCAGAAAGGTGGGTTGTGGTGGTCCTAACCTGGCAAGCTAAGGAACTAGTATGCTATCTTATGGACAATGGGAAGCCCCTTCAAGGCTTTTGAGCAGGGGACTAGTAGTGTGGTCAAGCTTGTTATTGAGAAATGTTATTTTAGGAGGACAGATTGCGGAGACAAGAAGAGAAGCTAGAAGGCTATTACGATAGTCCAGGCAAGAGGGTTGGGGCGTAGACCAGGCAGTGTAAATAGAGAGAAAAGGAGAGAGGTTTGGGATCAAAGAGATGTGTTTTTTATAAACATTGTAAAAATGCACAGAAGAAATTGGAAGGAAGTTCAAGGGCAGCTGGGCAGCACAATAGATAGAGAGCCAGGTCTGGAGTTTCGAGGTCCTGGGTTCAAATTTAGCCCTCAGACACTTCCTAGCTATGTAACTCTGGGCAAGTCACTGAACCCCATCTGTCTTAGAGTTGTTAGTGAAAAAATAAAGGAAGAGGAAGAGGAGGAGAAGGAGGATGAAGAGACAACGATGGCATAGACAATCAAGATAGTATTATTACCAAATTAAATTTTACACATATCTTTAAAAATATGTGCATATAATACAGCTTCCCAATTTCATATTACAATCTGCTTTTTCTTTGTAATATAGAAATGATTATGTTTGTTGATGTTTGCCAGGTTCAAATTTTTTAAAAGAAAAGAAAAAATATAGAGTAGAAATTGAATCAATAGGATTTGGCAATTAATTGACTATTGGGTCAAGCAAAAGAGGATGAATCAAAGGTGATTCTGAAGATGGAACTGATGTAAACTCAGAAAGCCTGGGATGAAGTCATAGATCACATATTCCCCCATATTCGAATTGGCGGTACTTGCCCCACCTATTTCACAGAGTCATTGTGAGTCATAAACATTATAAGAAACAAAGTACTACACAAAGGTTAGCTATTACACTTAGTAAAGTTTTTTTATAATCAGTTGGTTGATAATCCTGCAGTCAACAGACATGGTCAAACCCCATCCAAAATGTTTTTGTTTGTTTGTTTGTTTGTTTTTTTGCAGGGGAATGTTCCCCAAAACCCTTACCTTCTGACTTAGAATCAATGCTACTAATTATTGGTTCCAGCGAAGGGCTAGGCAATGGGGGTTAAATGACTTGGTCAAGGCCACACAGCTAGGAAGTGTCTGAGGCCAGATTTGAATGCAGAACCTCTCATCTCTAGGTCTGGCTCTCTATCCACTGAGCAACCTAGCTCTCCCTCCATCTGAAGTATTGCAGCCAATTCTGGGTCCTACCTTGGGAAGAATGCTGAAAAACTGGAGGCTGGTCTAAAGGAAAAAAACTGGGATGGAGAATGAAACCAAGTTGGTGGAATTAAGGATGTTTAGTCTGGGTAAGATAAAGTTTTAGGGGCAAGTGATAGCTATCTCTACTCAAAGTTTTGAACACTGTGAACACTGTCATGTGAAAGAGTGATTGATTTGTTCTGCTTGGTCCCAGAGAGCAGAGCTAAGATCACCAAATGAAAATACAGCTTTCAGGCCCATTTTTCTCTCCCAGGATCTCTCTTTATTCACACCACCCTGGACCCTCTTCATCCTTTGCCTGGATTATTGCAATAGCTCCATAATTAGTCTAGCTTTCTCTTTCCTCTCCAAATTTTTCTAAAGTATAGATCTGACCTTGTCGTTCCCTTACTCAATAAACTGACATGGCTCCCTATCCTTCTCTGCTCCTATTAGGGTAAAACTTTGGCCCTGGATGGATGATACGAGGGGCCTTTATGTTTCATGTGTTTATTTATACAAATCAAATCTGGTATCCTAGGATGTAGCCCCTATCCTAACAATCTTCTTTCTTCTTGTGGGCAAGATTGTCCTTCATCTAGATCAGATATAATCAACTCTTAAGTTCCTTTGCTGGACTTTAACACCCTTCACAAAGTAGCCCCAGTCTACTTTTCCAGCTTCATTCATTACACATTCCTCCTCTTCTCACACTCTCCAGTCCTACCAAACTTCCTTATAACTGTTCCTCATACACACAATACTCCATCTCTTCTCTCCACACCTTTGCATTATTGGCTCTCCCTGTGCCTGGAATGTACTTCCTCACATTCTCCTCTTAGAATCCCTTATCTTCTTCAAGACTCATCCCAAGCATCTCCTTTTACATAAAACTCTTACTGATACCCATGACTGTTGGAACCTTCCTCCCCCGCCCCAAAACTATCTCGTACGTATTCTATACAAAAACAAAAATAAAGTGGTTCCTGCCCTCAAGGAGCTTACATTCTATTGGAGAGACAAAATATACACATAGTGTGTGCAAAATTATCTCGTTTGTTTCTCAAAACAACTCTGGGAGGTAGCTGCTATTATTTTCCCCATTTCACAGTTGAGGAAACATAGGCAGACAAATTAAATGGCTTGTCCAGAGTCACAAGAAGTGTTTGAGGTAATATTTGAACTCAGGTCCATCCTGATTCCAGGCCCAGGACACTATCCACTGGACCACTTATTTGCCCTAGCAGAGCAGGGATAAAATGTAGCAGGAGTAATATAAAGTTATGCCTCAAGAACCCTTGAGATTTATAGACTTTAGCTGAGAAAGGTAGAGAATTCTCCTGACTGAGCGATATTTAATAAGAAAATACAGAGAAAGAGAACTCTGGACTATCTGGACTAGGTAAGAAACAGTCCTGCCTGTAGGAAGAAAGAAAGTAGTTAAGATAGGAGCTACATCCTATTGTACTAGATTTGACTAGTAAAAATAAACACGCACAGAGAAGAAATCAAAAGACCCATCATATCATCCATCTAAGACCAAAGTTTTGCCCTAACTTGAGAGAGGAGCAGAGAAGGATTACTGTGCATTTCTCAACATTGTGGCCTTTGTCCTGCCTGGCCTTCAGACTCCCAATTCTAGATAAGTAAAGAAAAAAATAACCTTTTTTTTAGGCTCACTAGACTTTGAATCACTACTTAGGCTTTCTTTGTAGGGATTCTCAATTAACATTTTATTTTTTAATGTTCTTCTAGTTATGTCATTTGCTTTTATATCTCATTCATTTCTAAATGTATCCCTCAATTCATCCCCCACCCACATCAAGCCATCTCTTCTAACAAAGAATAAAAATAATTAACAAGGAGGGGAAAGTATTTCAGTAAAATCATGCAGTATTCCGCAAGCCTAGTTTCCATCTCTATAAGGTGCATTTTTTCAGCTCCTATCCAAGATCATTATAATTCTGCAGTATGTCATTTCATTTTTTTATCTTTTTATTTGCATTGTTGAAGTGATTGTGTATATTGTTTCCCTGGTTTCCCAGTGCTTACCATAGTGCCTTCCCATGCTTCTCTCAATTCATCATATTCATTCTTTCTTATATAGAGTAATATTCCATTACATTTATGTATCACAATTTGTTTATCCATTCTCAAATTGATGAGCATCTTCTTTGTTTCTATTTCCTTGCTACTGTATAAGTACAGCTATAAATATTATTTTTGCACATGGACATTTTCTTTCTCTTTCGCTTCACTGAGGTAGATGCCTAGGAGTGGGAGCTCTGGGTCAAAGGTCATATTTTAGTTACCTTTTTAGGTGACTAAATTTTGGAATAATTCCAAATTGTTTTCTAGAATGATTATATCAATTCACAGTTCCAATAACACTGTATTAGTGTGCCTAGCTTCCCACAGCTCCTCCAGCATTGGCTATTTTTATCTTTTGTTATTTTTGCCATTCAATTAGCATTTTAACAGAAAACAGAGATATGATTGACAGAGCTCTCTTGGGGAGAAAAAAAAAAGAGAGGCAGCAAAAGAGACAGGAAGTCTTTATAGTTAATGGAGAATTAGGAAGTTCTTAATAGTACCATTAAAAACCCAATGTCAGAGGGCAGCTAGGTGGCTTAGTGGGGATGGAGAGCCAGGCCTGGAGATGGGGGGTCCTGGTTTCAAATCTGACTTCAGACATTTTCTAGCCGTGTGGCCCTGGGCAAGTCACTTAATCCCAATTGCCTAGCCTTTACTGCTCTTCTACCTTAGAACCCATACTCAGTGTCAATTCTTAGACAAAAGGTAAAGATTTTTTAAAAATGACAGACACATCAAGGGCTTCTCTTTAAGTGGGCATGATTTATAATCCATAATATCAGTTTCAAAAGTTAGAAACCTTCCTAAAACATTCTAATTTCTCTTAATTAAGGAACCCATTATGGATTTAAAAGCAGTAGAAGGCATTGGCCTTTGGATAAAGAAGATCTGGATTGAAATCTCACCTCAGATACTTATTAGCTTGTGGCCCTGGGAAAATCACTTCTCTTCTGTTTGCCTCAGTTTCTTCATCTGTAAAATGAGGGGGATGGAATTGATGGCCTCTAAGATATCTTCCAGCACTAAATCAGCGATCCTATTATCTATAATGTTGCAGTTTTGGTGAAGCACTTTATCTTTTCATTTTGAAGAACCGACCACCTAGAATGCCAATTTTCACAAGATAACTACCCATTTTGTGAAACAAGAATTCCTTTTATTTGTCCAACATTTTTCTCTTTTCACTTTTGACAAGCTCTTAGTGCTTGGATTCTAGGATTGGATAAACAATTCCATGCTCACCCTTTCTGTGCCCTTCATATTTTGTACATTTCAATTCCATCAATATTCCTCAAATCAACAAGTATTTATTGTCCTTGCTAGGTGTAAGGTGCATGATGCCAGCTGCTCCATGTACAAAGACAAAAATTAAGCCATTTCTTTCCTCAATGAGCTTACATTATTAGAATAACAATAATAATGATAATAGCTAGAATTTATTTAGCACCTTAAGGTTTGTGAAGCTCTTTACAAATATTATCTCATTCGTTTCTCACAACAGCCCTGAGAGGTATGTGCTATTATTGTCCCTATTTCAGCTAGGAAGTGTCAGAGGCCAAATTTGAACTTAGGACCTCCCATCTCTAGGCCTGGCTCTCAATCCACTGAGTCACCCAGCTGCTCTATTATCCCTATTTCATAGAAGAAGAAACTGAGGCAGAGAGGTTAAATGACTTGCTTAGGATCTCACAACTGGTAAGTATATGAGGCTGTATTTGAATTCACATCTTCTTGACATCCATTGGGCCACCTAAAGTGATGCAACAAAATATATGCTGAATCATTTCTGGGGAGAAAATTATAACTCAGAGGAATCAAGAAAAATCTCACATAGGAGGTGGCACTTGAAATGAGCTTTGAGGGAAGCTAGGAATTCCAAGAGATGGAGTAAGGAAAGAAGCATGGAAACTGGCCAGTGCATGGTTTGTCATATTGGAGAACAGCAAGAAAGTATAGAATGTAAAGGGGAGTCTTATATGATCAGCATGGAAAGTTAACGTGGTATCTCACAGGGACAGCCTTTAAATGCGAGCCCCTATCAGCCTTCATTTTCTAGAATGGAGTAATTTATTTAATCTTGTAAACTCCTTGAGGGCTAGGACTATCTTTTGTTTCTTTTCATATTAGCACCATGCCTGGCACATAGTAGGTAGTTACAAACTGTTTATTGAGGGGCAGCTAGGTGGCTTAATGGATAGAGCACCAGGCCAGGAGACAAGAGGTCTTAGTTTCAAATCTGGCCTCAGACATTTCCTAGTTTTGTGACCCTGAGCAAGTCATTTAACCTTCATTGCCTAGCCCTTAGTACTCTTCTGCCTAGGAACCAATATCTAGTATCGATTCTAAGGCAGAAGGTCAGAGGGGTTTTTTAACCTGTTTATTGATCAATTAAATAATCTTTCACATTTACTGTTTGGCTCCTTCATGGTAGGTCTTGTACAAGATACAAATATGAATAATACTTGCCCTAAAGAATTTATATAGGTCCTGATCAATGACACATGTAAAACCCAGGAGAATTATGCATCGACTACGGGAGCAGGGTGGGAGGAGGGGAGAGAAAGAACATGAATCATGGAACCATGGGAAAATTTTTCTTAATCAATTAAATAAAATTTTTAAAAAGAATGTATAGTTTCATTGGGAAGGTGACACATACACAAATGACTTTAATAAAGGCCAGAATGCGATAAAAAAGAAACATCAAACTATGTTTGAAGGAGGAAAAATATCACTTCTGGTCAAGAGTAGAGGGAAATCGTGGAAACCTTCATGAAGGAGATAGTGTTTGGGTTTTGTTTTGAGTAGGATTTTGACATGCTTCTTCTCACTGCCATCTCTCGCCACCTTTGTCATCTTAAGTTACTCTTCTTAGACAGTGGAATATAAAAGAGTACCAGAATGGTAGTCAAAGAACCCAAGTTCAAATATTGACTCTACCTTGAACTCTACTCTGTGTCATCTTGAACAATTTACATCCTATTCCTGTTCCCTTTCATGTAAAATTAGAGGGTTAGCCTGGATGACCTATAAGATGTGTTCATCAGAGATGACATATTGGCACTATGAGAGTTGGTTACCTTCTCTACCCACCTCTTACCTTTCTTGAAGGTCCAGTGGCCAAAACAATTCCCAGAATGCCAGGTGAATAAATCCAAATTCCTGTCTCCTATTCTCCCTGCCCTGTCTTCTTTGGCTAGTCTCTAGCTCTTTGCAATGAGAGTAGCTTTCTTATTTTCTGTTTTGCTTGTTTGAATGACTAACATGATCCCCATGTTGGAGAATATGACCTTTGCCTCTCCAGGTGGTTAGTTAGCAACTCATCCTTTGTCTTGGGAGCTCAAAGGCTGAGATGGGCATACTTATGGTGAGTCATGTGGCCCCATCCCAGAAGCTCCTGGCTAAGTTTGCAGCATTCTTCTTTGTGTGAGGTCTCATTTTTCCCCCTGGAGCACCAGGCCCTTGAGTTGGCCAGCAGCAAAGAGGAGCTAGCAAAACAGCACACAAGCAGCTATGCTCTCCAGACTTTTGGAGGAGAATCATTGCCAAGAAAGCCCTTGTCCTCTTCATCCAAGACCCAAGACAGTTAGTAATGATGGTCATGATCCAAGGCAGCCCTCAAGAAGCTAAAATAGGCCACCCAGGCAGAAAGCACCTGCTTCCCACCTCCACATATAATAGGCATCTTTCCCCTGGAAAGATCATAGAGGCAAGAATTTTTCCTGTAAAGTTCACATTCCCTGTTCTCTGGAAATCTTTATCATCACCCTTCTCTTTCTTAATCACAATCCCTTATATCCATATAAGACCCTTACCAATTTCTCTTTTCTTTTTTTTTAACCCTTACCTTTCATCTTAGAATCTATACTATATATTGGTTCTAAGGTAGAAGAGCAGTAAGGGCTAGGCAATGGTGGTTAAGTGACTTGCCCAGAGTCACACAGCTAGGAAGTGTCTGAGGCCAGATTTGAATCCAGGATGACTCTCAGTCCACTGAGCCACCCAGCTGCCCCCGACCCTTACCAATTTCAAAGCACAATTATATCCACTAATGACACTGAATTTCACAACAACCCTGTGAGGTAGACAGGATAGACACAATTATGCCCACTTGAGGCTCGGAGAAATGACGATGCAGAAAATAAGCAACAAAATGAAAACAAGAGCCTCGTTCTCTTAAATCTCAGTCCATGGCATGCATGCTCAAGGCCCAGGCAAATGCAAAGTAAAATTTGTATTCCAGTGGATATGAGATACAAATCTATGAGTCCGCTTGGTCAGTCATTTAACTAGTCATTTATTAAATGTCTACTATGTGCAAGACACTGTGGTAAGCCCTACGAGTATAAAGAAAGTCAATAAAACTGAACAGTCTACTCTCAATGTGCATATGGTCTAATGGTACATAGCCTAGCTTGGTCCAATAGAAAGGACAGAGGCAATATTTGAACCCTATTCACTGAATTCTTTTTTTTTTAAACCCTTACCTTATCTTAGAATCAATATTAAATGCTATTTCTGAGGAAGAAGAGCTATAAGGGCTAGACAGTTAGAGCTGTGACTTGCCCAAGGTCACACAACTAGGAAGTTTCTTGGGCCAAATTTGAACCCAATCTCCAGACCTGGCTCTCTATTCCCAAAGCCACCTAGCTGCCCACTCTGACCCTCTTATTTCAATGTCAGATTGATTCCATGGAAGACTCAGGTTGGGGTATACTGGTAAATGTTTACCAAAACCTGCTCTCAAATTAAAAAAAAAAGTATGCATAGCATACTTTTAAGTTTATATATATATACATATATGTATATGTATATATATATATAAAATTAACATTTTCCCCATCCCTTTCTTAATTCTAAACAATCAATAAAACAATCAGGACTTGTGTGATATTAGCTGATTTCCCAGGCATGAATGTTCAACTAGAAAATTGTACAGTTGGCTCTAGAGAGCTCTGGAGGTTGGCTCTGGCACATCTCTAGCCTCAGGGCTTCCTTTCTGGCTTCTGCATGGACTTTGGGAAGGGAAGTCCCTTGGAGAAGATTGAATTACTTGCCAGCTCCAGGAGGGGGAAAAGGAAGGGTGGGAAGGAGACAATTTGGATCATTTAACTTTGGAAAACTTATGTGGAAATTTGTTATGTATAATTGGTAAAATAAAATAACTTCATAATAAAATAAAATAACTAGAGACAGGAATAGGAGGAGAAATGGAGGTCTAGTGGATAGACAATCATGGAGTCAACCAGTTACACTAAGGGCCTAGAATAATTTGGCAGTGAAAAAGGAGACAAAGGCAGCAATTTTTACCCACTGAGGAGCTGATTATTAAAGTTTCAGGGTAAGCATTTACATCCCAGAAATTAGCAAATGCTACAAATCAATTGATTTCTTGGAGTTTTAATTGTCTAGACCAGTGATGGGCAAAGTACGGCCATCGGGCCAGATGCAGCCCCCTGAAATATTCTATCCAGCTGAGCGACATTATTTCTAATCTGACGAGTACAATGAGTAGGATACAATACA
>NC_058130.1:55616313-55656412 GCF_016433145.1 Gracilinanus agilis
CCCTTCTCTCTCTCTCTCTCTCTCTCTCTTTCTCTCTCTCTCTCTCTCTCTCTCTCTGTCTCTGTCTCTCTCTCCCCCTTTCTCCCTCCCTCCCTTTTTCTTTTCTTCCCTCTCTCCCTCCCTCTCTCTCTATCTCTGACTTTCTCCCTCTCTGTCTCTGTCTGTTTCTGTCTCCCCTGTCTCTCTTCCTCGATCTCTTTTTTCTCCCTCTCACATTCTCTCTCCCCATTCTCTCTGTCTCTCTCCCACCGATTTTAAGAGCTTATTAATAAAAGTTATTCATAAAAAAATCTCACCACAAGATCCTTTTACCCTAATGCTCATGGAACTCTTGGTTAAGGATTTTTTTTAAGATTTTGAACAGAGATTAGATTTAGATCTCTGACCTGATTAAATTCAATGAATTTCCATTTATACATTGTTGTCCTCCATTTGCCCTTCCCTGGCGTAGAATAAATATACAGATATTCAGCATAAAAGAGCTATGCTTGCTTTCAGGGTTTTTTTTTAATGTGAATATTGAGAAAAAATCATGTAGAAGTGCTTTTTATCATCAGGAAACAAATAGAGACAGCTGGGAAAGAGTGAAGTAAAACATGTCATAGCTTTTCCTCAATTTTTAAAGAGGCAAATTGCAACAGGCACCTTTAGTCTAAGTTCTTTGCTCCACTGAAGAATACCTAGTATTAGAGTCCACACTGCAAGAAAAGAAACCAGATGGAGTTGCTTCTGCTGTGCCTACTTCAAATTAAGTCAAGAAGCATTTTCTAAGTGTCTTCTCTGTGCCAGACACTGTGGCAAGTCCTAGGAATAAAAACAAAAACAGAAAAACACCTGCCCTCAAGAGGCTTACATTTTAATTCAGGCAATATGCCAACAACTACAAGTAAACAAAAATGGCATAAAAAGGATAAATTGATGATAAAATACCAGCATTTGGGGGGACTGGGAAAGTCTTATTTTAGTTGAGACTCAGAGGAAGCTAGGAAAAGAGGATGAAGAGGGAGATAATGCTGGGCATGGGAGAAGAGCCAGTGAAAAATGCATCATCAGAAAATGGAGGGTCTTGTGTGAGAAATAGCCAAAAGACTAGTGTTGCTGAATTAAAGAATTCAAGGAAGGAAGGAAGGTCTAAAAGCCTTGAAAAGGAGGGAACGGGCTGGTTTTGAAGGGTTTTCAAAGCCAAACAGCCTTTTATATTTGATCCTAGAGGTAATGGAGAGCCACTAGAAATGATCAGACCTTGCCTTAGAATGAGGATTCAGATGGAGGAGAGACTTGAACCAAACAAAGAAGAAGGCTATTAATGGTCCATTGATGAGATCAGAGCCTGTGCCTCCTAGGATGCTGGCAGTATCAGAGGAAAGAAAAGCATCTATAGGAAAAGCTGTGAAGGCAGTATGGGTAAGACTGGACAATAGATTGGCTAGGGGAGGTGAGAGAGTGATATGTCAGAGTTCTGAGAGCAAGTGACTAGGAGGAGGGCAGTACCCTGCCAAGTATTGGGGGAGTATGAAAGAGGGGAGGGAGAGCTACAAGAGCATTCACTTCTCAGTTCTAATTCTGCTCTCTGCCTCTACATATCCATATTCCCTTGCTCTTTTCTGGGGTGATTCAATTCTAATCCAGTGGAATTCTACCTCTATGCCCAGTCCTCAAGAAAGACCTGGACTATGCCAAGAGGGGGACACTATGCCTACAGGACTGCAACTCCCAGAATTCTCAGTTAGGGTTTCAAATCCCTCCCTCTACCCACAGGGAGATAAGTCTGAATGCATCAGAACACCTGATTACACAAATAAGCTCTGTGGTTTCTGACTCATGAAACTCAAAAGTCTAGTAAGAGAGAAATTGCATGCACAAATTACCATAGTATAAATATATAATAAGTCCATTAGACACAAGAGCTGGGAGAATTCAGAAGTGGACAAATTTCCAACTGGCTAGAGAAATCAAGGATAGCTTTAGGGAAGATGTGGGAAGGTGGGAAGAATCTTGGTTTTGTAGAGCTAAGGGAAAGGACATCCTAGTTATAGGTCTCTGTAAAATCAAAAGTCCAGAGTTTATAAATCAAGAAGCATTTACTGATTAAGCACCTACTGTGTGCCAGTTACTATATTCTGACTACAAATATAAAAGCAAGACAGACTATCCATAGAAATTTATGTTACAGATAAGTGTGTGCACACATATTTTATACACATGCATACATATTATATAATAGCTAACATTTACATAGTGCCTACTATATGCTAAACATTTGACAAACATTATTTCATTTGATCCTCACAAAAGCTCTGGGAGAGAAGTATTATTATCACTGTTTTACAGATGAGGAAAGAAACTGAGGTCAACAGGGTTAAGTGACTTGCCCAGGGTCACACAGTGTGTGTTTGGGGCTGGATTTGAACTTGGATCTTTCTAACTCCAGATTCAGCACTGTAAGCACTATGCCACCTAGCTGATATATATAATGGTATCTGTATACCATATATCATAGTATCATATAGATGCTACAGTATCCAAAAGATACATATGTATCACATACATTTATTTTTATGTGTACAAAATAAATATACAGTGATTTCTCCCCTCACCCCTTCTCCGTGACTTTGAGTCCTGACATTCTCTAAATCTATTTTTGTTTCTTTCTTCAGAAGAGAGACACTTGGAAAGACTGACCATTTCCAAAGTAGGAATAGCAATGTGTAAAAAGGCAACTGGCCAGAGATGCAAGACTCCTGGGCTTCCAGCAGTCCCCCTACTAGGGCATCTGACAAGCTGTTCTTTAGTAGCCAAGAACAGTGGCCTCGCTCCTAGAGTCAGGCAGGCAGAGGGAACAAGTGCAAAGAAAACTACCCTTGACCCTAGCCTAAATAAATCTTACACTGCATCCTGGGAAATGAAGAATTTGGCAATGTCTGCAAAGAGTAGAAAACCTAGCAGCCAAGCTTTCCAATCTGCCGTGGGAGGAAAAGAGAGCAGGGGCCAACTGCATTCAGAAGCTCCACACAAAGATGCTTCCATGAAAAGACTCTGGATGCCCTTGATTTGCTTCTTTTGCCCCATCAGCCTCTGCTGGTTGATGGATTGCTGCTGCCCTCCCTGAGTCACGACTCTTTCTGGAACTGCAGCTTTACAAAAACCATCCCAGCAAGGAACTTTAGCCCTGATCCTTTGACCTGTGCTACCCCAATTCCTGAGTCCTTTCCATTCTCCTGGTTGCTCCAAGGAGCTGTTTTCCCAAGAGGCACTACGTCTCAGAGGTGCAAAGCTGTCTAGATGCATAGAAAATTAGAACTGAAAAATACCTTACAGTTCATCAAGTCCAAACCCCTAATTTTACAGAAGAGATTAAAGTTCAGAGTGGGAAGAGATTTGCCCAAAACCACCCAGCAAGTGAGTGGCAGAGCTGGGACCCAGGACTCAAGTCTCCTGACCCCTAAGTACTAGAAGTCCCCAGAACAGAATTTTTATAATGAAGGACTGGTCAAAAAGGATCCAGGCCTTAGAACACGGTTGTATTTGCCCTTCCAGAGGCAGAAGTAAGGGACTAGAACATTCTGGACCTGTGTGTCATCTAATGCAAAAACATAAAGATAAGAGTATCATGTATGAAGACATACTATTAGGCCAGAGTTGGGGTAAAGTGGAGTGTATGAAGGGGAGGAAGGTATATCACTCAGCTCTTGGATAGACATGGGTTGGATATATACATAGTGAATGGTAGAGCTGGGATTTGAAACCAGGTTCTCACACTCTTCACTGCACCACGTTATCTATCCCAAGGCATGTACTGAGGGAGGAAATATCAAACCCTTGTTAAATAAGACACAATGAGGCTCCTAACTGGACAGTTAGGTAGTTCAGTGGATAGAGTACAGGACCTGGAATCAAGATGACTCCTCTTCGAGTTCACATCTGGCCTCCGACACTTACTAGCTGTGTGACCTTGGGCAAGTTATTTAACCTCATTTGCCTCAGTTTCCTCATCTGTCAAATGAGCTGAAGAAGAAAATGGCAGTTTCCTTGCCAAGAAAACCCCAAAGGAATCCCAAAGAGTTAGATACCACTGAACCAACTGGACAACAAAATGCTCAGAACCCCAGGAGGCCACTAAGTAGTATTTTGCCATTATACATTCAATAAACTTTCTATTTTTTCCTTCTTCATCAGGATGACCGATGCATTCATTCATCTATTATATGGTTTGGGAATGGTGTACAAGCTCTCATTCAGTGGTCAATTGTCAAAGTCCAGCCTCAAAATCCTACATTAACTTCTGTTAAGATAAAAGTGGTAATGGAAGGAAATTTACTTATTTGTTGCTGCTTACTGTGACAAACTAGGGAGTCTCTTCATTTTCCTTTTCACAATGAAAAGGTCCCTGAGATACCCTGTCACCTATGCCTATCAGGTGGCACAGTGAATGGAGCCCTGGTTCTAGGGTCAGGAAGCCCTGGGTTCAAATGTAAGCTCAGATACTTACTGGCTATGTGACTCTGGGTAAGTCACTTCACCTTTGTCTGCTTCAATTTCTCCATTTGAATAATGAGGATAATCAAAGCACTTGCCTCCCCACGTTGTTGGGAGGATCTAATGAGATAATTGTAAAGCTTGTTTCCTTCCTTTCTCGGTGCAGACAGCCCTCTACTCTTGCTCTCAAGATAATAGAGATTTGAGATCCATATTCTGTGTGTGAATTGGTCCTGATGAACAGGTGGATACTTGGTGATACTGCAGAGATAATTATCAACGATATCCGGCTGGCTTCCCTGCTTAAAGCTGGCTATCACTGTATTGAAGTACTAATAAAATAACCAGCGAGAGTGTGGTCGACCCTTTGGCCACCAGAGGGCATTCAGCATTCAAATAGGCTGTGGTGCCCTCTACCTCAACCTCACAACCAACCAAGCTCTTCATGCAAGCCCCAATCCAATATTCATCTAACCCATATCTCCTTATCTTCTCCACAAGAATAATGGGAGATATTTTCGAAAATGCTTTTCTAAAATCTAAGTAAACTACATCCATGGCATTCTCTTTATCTACTAGTTTTATACTCTGTAAAAAATAGAAATAGTCTGGGAGACTCTATCATGGCTCTTGGTAATTTCATTCTCCCTAGACATCCAACAATGATATTTTAGAATTTCCCCAGAGATTCAAGTCAAACTCACTGGCCCATAATAACTTTTTTTTAAAAAAACTGAAACATTTGCCCTTCCTCAGTCCTATGGGACCCCTCCTATTTTCCACGATCTTTCAGATATCATTGAGGGTAGCTTAGCAATCATATATGCCATTTCTTTCTATTTTCAGTATATTGGGGTTGTTCTTGTTCAGGCATTCAGTCATAACAGACTCTTCATGACCCCATTTGAGGTGTTCTTGGCAAAGAAACTGAAGCAGATTGCCATTTCCTTCTTCAACTCATTTTACAGGTGAGCAGACTGAGGCTAGTGTCTGTGGCATGATTTGAAATCAAGAATGATACTTCCTGACTCTAGGACCAGTTCTATCCACTACAACCACAGCTGCCCTCTTTTGAGGATACTTGAATTCATAAGGGGTAAATAGGTACTCTCTTACAATCTCCTTACTTGTTGGGTAGCACTCAGTATAGTGCCTGGCATATAGCAGGTTCTTAATAAATGTGAGTTCATTGATTGATTGGGCATAAACTCTCTAGTATCAATTTTTGTTTATTGAAGAGATAAGTCCAAGTTGCTTCTGCTTCAAGATTCAGTTCCCTCTCTCCTAGAAAACTTCAAGGATACACAGATATCTCTAAAGGGAACTCGATTCATGTGTCTTCTGTGCCCTATCCTGGCCCTGTGCCTCTGCCTCTGATAAGTGGGTCTATATCTTCTCTTAGTGTTCTGCAACTACTTCTCAACCCTCTAGGAGCTCTATGTCTTTCTCTGTATGTCCTTTGCTAATTCTGCCTTCCTCTAACTTTCTGCTTCCTAGTAAATGCTTAATCAAAGGCCAGCTTAAATGTGTAAACATCATCAAAGTAGTATTACATCAGTGATCCTCTTTGCTTTTTAAATTCTGCAGCCATAGACTTGATTATCACTGCCTAAGGGACCTTTGGTCTCTGGAGTGATTTCTAAAATAACTGGTCTCAGGGGCAGCTGGGTGACTCAGTGGATTGAGATTCAGGCCCAGAGATAGGAGGTCCTGAATTCAAATTTGGCCTCAGACACTTCCTAGCTGTGTGACCCTGGGCAAGTCACTTCACCCCCACTGCCTAGCCCTTACCACTCTTCTGCCTTAGAACCAATACCCAGTATTGATTCTAAGATGGAAGGCAAGGGTTTTAAATAAATAGAATAGAATAGAATAGAATAGAATAGAATAGAATAGAATAGAATAGAATAGAATAGAATAGAATAGAATAGAATAGAATAAAATAACTGGTCTCAGAGGCTGAGAACAAAGACATAAGTCAAGGGGACTACAAGCATCCATGTCTAAGTGATCCTACAACTTTTCAGAGAATTCACATTGTCCAGAGAATTCTAAGAGGGAAAAAGAGGCTTACCTTAGCCCCCTCTTGCTTCCTCTGAATTCCTGGTCATCCCCATTACAATGACATAAAATAACTGGAGACTTTGGGAAAGTCAATCTTAATTATCCCTGAGTACAAGTTCTAAAATGCCTAGACTTGGACCTATTGCCTGACCAGAAAATTTCATGTTTAAAGGAACATGTTCCTGACCCTTGCACAACGTTACTGGGCAATCCCCTAGAGAGAAGGAAAGGGAAAAGATAGAGAGGGAAATTGAGACAATAAAAATAAAGGTACCAAAGATATTTTTATAAAAAATTAAAAAAAAAAAAGAGATCGTAAGAATCCAATTCTTCCCTGTAACTAAAGTTCTGCTGGTCTGAACTTCTCAGTCACTGTCAGGGCTACCATCATTCCTCCAGTCACTCAGATGTGCAAGCTCATTATCATTCTTGATCCCCTTCTATCTCTTATAAACTGAGGCACTACCTCTACAGAACTTAGGTCTCTCTTTCCCTCAGGGGATCTATGCCAAACACAGACCTCTACAGGGCCCAAATCCCTTTGTTCTCAAGAGGAAGATCACCTGAAAGACACTATGAGAAAGAACCCTATGAAACAGCAGTTTCTCTTTCCACAAGGAATACCCAAGATGTACAGTGTCTTTAAAAAAAAAAAAAAAAAGATAATCAATGAAATGTGAAAGACTTAGCTACCCTCAGCAATACAATGTTCCAAAACAATTCTGAAGGACTTAAGACAAAGAATGCCATCCACAGCCAGAGAAAAAACTGTTGGAGTTGCAAATCAAAGCACACGATTTTTCACTTTAGTTTATTTGGGTTTTTATTTTGGGGTTTTGGTTTTATATAAGTATTCTCTTACATTAATGACTAATATGGAAGTACGATTTACATTATAATACATGTATAATCCAGATCAAATTACTTACCATCTCCAGGAAGGGAGAGGGAAGGGAAGGAGGAAGACAATTTACATCTTATAATTTTGGAAAATGCATATTGAAAATTATTATTACATGTAATTGAGGAAAATAAAATCTTTGAATAAAAAATGTTTAATCAAGATTATCTTTATTAAGCAAAGATCTACATGAACATATAGAGCAATTTAGTCTAATGCTAAAGCTCAAATCTTAAAATGGCGAGCAGCTGCAGAAATATTTTTCTAACAAAGGGAGTTGGGAAAAGAAGGTAGAGGGGGCAGATCCAGGGAGGAATCTGGGCTTAGTATGGAGGTAATTGATTGCTGGAGACAAGGGGAGGCGGGGAGGTGAGTAGCACCAAGGACAAAGGCTCTTTGGTACATGTTTTTGGTGCTGAGGCATAGACAAAGGAATATGAAATAATTCAGACTCAAAGTATCAGCAGCATAATGACCCACTAAGTCTTAAGAACAGGTATCCCATAAATTTGAATCTAAGTTAACAATTAAACAGTTAAAAATAACTTAGAGAGGGGCAGCTAGGTGGCTTGGTTCTGGATCCTGGGTTTAAATGTGGCCTCAGACACTTCCTAGCTGTGTGCCCTTGGGCAAGTCACTTAATCTCCATTGCCTAGACCTTACCATTCTTCTACCCTGAAGCCAATGCACAGTATTGATTCTAAAATGGAAAGTAGGGCAAATGGGTAGCTCAGTGGATTGAGAGTCAGGCCTAGAGACGGTCCTAGGTTCAAATCCCACCTCAGACACTTCCCAGCTGTGTGACCCTGAGCAAATCACTTGACCCCCCATTGCCCACCCTTACCACTCTTCCACCTAGGAGCCAATACACTGAAGTTAAGGGTTTAAAAAAAAAAAAGTAAAAAAAAAAAGATGGAAGGTAACAGTTTAAAAAAAATAACGGAAACTAACAGAAATCTGCTGATTTTCTGTGGGACACAGAATGGTCCCATGTGATTCAGGTCACTCAATTATCCCATCCCAGGGACTGAGAGCTGGTATGAGATCGTTTCCATGGTCACTGACCCAGCTAAGGTTACTCCTGGTGTTAAACTGGAAAAAACACAGAACTATTCAATAGTCAGAAAAATCACTCATTAAGGAAAGGAGTTTATCGCTAAAATTAGGCCTTCTCAAAGAACTGTGTGCTATAAACCCACACAGAGTCGCCAGACTCTGGCAGCTCTGGTCACTAAATTCCTGGGAGTGCCACTGCACCACAAGATGACAACTCCAAGGAACAAAAGAATTTGGGGCACCTATATACTAGCCAAGGTCGGTCCCAAGCCCGGCTGAAAAAGGGGGAGGGTTGGGCGTGGGGCTAGCAACCTCACCCCATAAAAAGTCTCACTTGCTACAGAAACGGCAACCTCATTAAACCAACAAAACCAACGATCGCCTAGTCTGGAAGATTGCTCTCCAACAGAGTCCATGACATTGCCAGACAAGCAATGAGCTGGAATCCACCAGGGAGGAGGAAAGTCGGAAGGCCAAAACAGACCTGGCGAAGATCTGCCGAAAACGAAACAAAGGCCGTCGGAATGACATGGGCCCAGCTGGGGGAAGTTGCCCAGAACAGAGTTCGTTGACGTGAGATGGGGACCCAGGGACTGGGAAAGATGATTGATTGACTACAAGGAAATGGGAGTGTTTCAAACTATACTAATAGGACACAATCAAGCCTGGGAAAGGAATTATAGCTAGAGGCTAGCGTGTAAGGGAATGGCTTATTTCCAATGGATACTAAAAAGATGGTCCCTGCTCAAGTGCGGGTCTTTTGGGAAAGGGTTTCTGATGCAATGGGAGAAGCTACTGGGATAATGGATATTTTAGCATTTGATTAAAATTTCTTAACTACACTTAGCTAAATCCACTAAATATCTTAAGGTCTGTTGTTCAGTCTGAAACTGCTAGTTCTGAGACTCCCTTCAGGGTGGATTCTAGCAGGAACAGGGACAAGCTTTTGGGTCTCCATCTTTTAAGCTGGCTAAAATTGGGGTTAATCAGATCTTACTAGGCTACAAGTTGGGGGGTTTCTAGATTCCTCGTTGTCACTGGTCATTCTCCTGTTGTCATTCTATATCCTTAGTAATTGGAGTTAGTCTCACACAGCTTCATCATCTACATAGCTAAGCAAATTATGATAATTAATGTATTCATTTTCTCACTCATTTCTTACATGTCCTCATATCTCCACTCATATCTCCATTCACACAGCCAGTACCTTTAGGTCTTCATCACCTCTTGTCTGGATGCTCACAATAACTTCCTAAAGGATCTCCTTGCATCATCTCTCCCCAATCCAATCTATCTTATACAAAGCTGCCAAAAATTTTTCCCTAAAGCACTATTTTGATCATGTCACTCCTTCCCCCTTCAGTAAACAGCCAAGGATTCTCTATTACCTCCAGAATTAATCATACATTCTTCTGTTCAGCACTGAAAGCCCTTTACAACCTGATCCCTTCCTACCTTTCCATTCTTCTTACATACAAACTCTCTCTACATTCCCCACCCCATCCCCCACCCCCGCGGGCTTTGATTTGGCCATACTCATGTTCTTCTTCTAGAATCTCTGGCTTCCTTTTAAGACTCAGCTTTAGTTCCCCCTTCTCCGGGAACTTTGCCTGGTCTCCTCTAGTGCCATCTCCTCCATTGCTCTGTGTGTGTTTAATCGACTCTGATTTATAAATGTCGTTTCTCTCATAGAATGTAAGCTCCATGAGGACAGAAGTCACCAGTTAAGAGCAAGTCCCAAACAGAGCGGATCTCTCCTTCCCCGCCCCTACCCCCTAGTCCCTAAGGTGGGCACCGAGAGTGCACATTGATGCTTGTGTGTGCCAGGACTTTTAAGGAGCAGGGGAGTCGGTTAAGAGACAAGTTCTGGCTAAGGAGAAGGACACCTTCCGCTCAAAGAGCCTCAGAGACCCCAGGTCTTTGCACACTTAAAATAGGAAGATGAAGCACAAAAAAAAAAAAAAAAAAAAAAAAAAAAAAAACCTATCCGATCCTCCGAACTACATTTCCCAAAAAGCTTTGCGGGCTGGGACGGACGTGGGTGCTATTTACCCCGGCACTGAAGTAGTTGCCATAGTAATGCCGGCTGGCTGGAGGGACCTGCAAGAATGGAGGGAGGAAGGCGCCAGCTCACGTGATTTCCGCTTCCTCCTCCCTTTCCTCATGCTGTTTCTGGGTCCGCCGGTTCGCTTCTGAGCTCGGGGAGATGCAGAGGAAGGTAAGGGCGAAGCCGCGGCTGAACTGGGAGGTTAGCGGTCCGCGTGCGTCCGATCCTGGCCCGAACCTCCTTGTGTCTTCCCTTGCTTTTCGCTCCCTTCGCTTCCTTCCATTTTGGAAACGTAGGGGCTTTCTCTCATCGCCTAGATTTTCCCCCGCTTCTCCCACCTTTCCCTCCCCTTACTTCTTATCCCTTCTCCCCAAGCCCCTTTTCTCCTTCCCTTTCTATTCCTTCTCCCTCCTTTTTCCCCCCTCCCCCTTCTCCCCTTAGAGCAGGAAAGGACCTTCAGAGTGCGCTCTAGACCAGAGCTATCATTTTACAGATGAGGAGAGGTTCAATGGCTTGACCCAGGTCATACAGTTAATGGGGAATCTGAGGCATGACTTGAACCTAAGTTATCATGTATGTTCATTTCTTCATCCTAATTCCACATTGCACCTTCAATCCTTCACTTGACACAATTCATCATATAATATTCCTCAAATCACATCATCATACATTTTGCTGTGCTTCAGTTATCTGTTCTCCACTCCTGTAGACCTCCATTTGCTCCTCCCTCTCACTATTTGATTTTATTTTCCCCCTCCCCAGCCCAACCCAGTAGTTAGCCATTATTAACTGCCCGTTGTCATCAAATCAAGTCAACAAACATTTGTTAAGCACCTACTATAGTGCCAGGCACACTGGGTGAAAGATTAGGAAAAAACCCATATTCTCAGGAAGCTTACCAACAAAATGGAGGAGACAACTTGCAAAGATACTTGTGCAAAAAGTTATATGGTAGGGCCCCCTTATCCATAGTTTGCTTTTCAGGGTTTCAGTTATCAATGGAAGTCCAAGGCTCTCAAAAGAAATGGAAGTTCAACTGTGGCCTCCTGGTTGAGGTCTCTTACTTTCATTTTCACTTTTCCAACTTTTTGGTGGGGGATGGACATGGGAGGCTGCTGAGCACTCCAGCGGAGGGGCAGGAGCTAGAAAGGAGAGAGAGCTTCAGCAGGAACACAGGAGTCAGCGTGCTTCTAATATTTGCTGTTTGAGCCATCCGTGGCAGGTCTGGGAATGTATCCCCTGCAGATGTGGCCCCCCTACTATTCAAAGGATAGATTGGGGATAATCTCCAAGGAAAGGCACTAAGATTAAAGAGGCCTGGGAAATAATTTTTGGAGAAGAGACTTTAAGAAAACTAGGGAAGGCAGAAGGCAGAGGTGAAGAGGGAGAGAGCCTTCCAGGCATGTGGAACTGCCAGAGCAAATACATGCCTCGAGAGGTAGAGTGTTGTATTTGAAGAGTAGGAAGAAGGCTATTGAAGCTACATCAGAGTGTGACCTGGAGTGAGGAGTAAGGAGACTGGAAAGTTATGAAGGGGTAGAAAAGCCAAACGGTTTTTCATTTGATCCTGCAGGTGATAGGGAGCTACTGTGATTACTTAAGGGTGTGTGTATTTATCATGTACATACACGCCCAACTTGTACTTCAGGCAGAGCAGACAGTAAAGCTTGGCCTAGAGTGAAGAGAGACTTTCGGCAGACCAACTGACTAGCAGGATACTGCAGTAGTCCAGGTGTGAGGATGGTGGCAATACCAGAGGAAAGAATTGACTATGAGAGATCCTACCAAGGTAGAAATGACAGAACTTGACAATTGAGTAGAAATGAGGATGGGAGGGCAGTGAAAGTGAAGAGTTTAATATAACACCCAGGTTGCAATACTGATGCCTGGGAGTATGGTAAGAGCCTAAGTAATAAGTAATAGAAATTTATATATAAGTTAGTAATAAGTAAAAAGAAAATTAGAAAGAGGGGGAAGATATAATATTTTCAGTTTGGGATATGTTGGGTGTAAGATTTTTATAGGATGTTCAGTTTGAGATGTCTCAAGGGCAGTTGGAGATGCAAGACTGGTGATGTGGTAAGAATTTAGTACTGTATAAATAGATTAGTCTTCTGCATACAAAGGATAATTGAGTCTCCGAGAGCTAATGAGATTCCTAAGCAAAGTAATACAGAATGGGGATCATTCACTTATTTTTGTGTGGCCTATATGTTTTTGTATGATCCACAACCCAAGAATGGTTTTTACATTTTTAAACAAAGTTTTTTATATCTTAAAATATAATAACCATTCTTAGCTCACCTACTGAACAAAAGCAGGATTCAGCTTTTAGCCATAGTTTTCTGACTTCTGATATAGATGGAGAACAGAAGAAGGGTCAGGATAGAGTCTTGGGGATACCCATGAGCAGCAGATCTAACCCAGGTGAAACTGCAGAAAAGGAGACAGAAGATAGGCAAGAAAAGAACCAGGGTAGGAGAGTGTCTTGAAAACTTAGGGAGGAGAGTACCAAAGAAAAGAGGGTGACTAGCAGTGACAGGCTGCCAAGAAGTCGAGGATGAAAATTGGGAAAGGGGTATTCAATTTGTCGATTAAAAGATCTCTGGTAACTTTGGAGAGTGCCATTTCAGTTGAATAGTGCATTTTGAAGCCAGACTGCAGAGAATTAAAAAAGAAAGAGAAAAGGAAATTTTCCCCTTAACTTATCAAACTTCAGTTCTTGATTACTCCTACCATCTACCTCCTCTTCTCTTTACTAATCAAACAAAACTAAATAGTCTTACCACAGTTCTGAGTGCATTGCAAATTCAGGTTATCTAACTTCAACTGAGCCCTCACTGCAGCAAGGAAGTCCCTTTATTCCCCCTTAATCCTCTGTCTTATTCCACACATTGTTCAAAACTGTGTTTTCCCTCTTAAAACCCTTCCTGTGTCTCACCTTCCGTCTTGGAGTCAATACTGTGTATTAGTTCCAAGGCAGAAGAGTGGTAAGGGCAAGTTGTCTCCCTGCTTCATGTCTCTCCTCCCATTACGATCCAACCTTCACTTAGCAGCCAAAATGATTTTCTTAAATCCCAGGTTTGACCATGCCACCATTGGAACTTATTTAGTGAATTTCAGTAGCTTCCTATTACCTATGGCAGTGATGGATTTAGAGACTGTGTGCTATGCCCTCCCCCTCCCAGAGACAGAGTGCTATTTCCCACCCACCACCACCACCACCACCACCACCACCAGCCCCACACAGGGGGAGGGTGAAGCACTCCATTGGGCTGCTAGGCAGAGAGTTGAGTAAGGTGAGGCATGTCCCCTGGCACAGTGGAGAGGGGGAAGGGAGCAGCTCAACCTGAGCCCCTCGACCTTTTTAGTAATGAACTCTGGCAGGCAACAGCACATGTGTATCCACAGAGAGGGCTCTGCTTGCTACCTGTGGCACAGAAGCCATAAGTTCACCACCATGGACCTATGGGATCAGATATAAAATTCTTTGTTTAGCCTTTGCTCCAAGGTTGCCTCTCATCTATACTGCATATATCTTATATGTACTTAGTTATTTTCACTTTAAAGTCCTTCACAACCTGGCTCCTACCTATTGGTCTGGTGTTATACCTTGCTTCTCCTCACATAGTCTAAGATCCAGAAATGCCTATTGATGATCTGCCCTACTTCATAAGGGAAATAAATTGGAAAGCAAAAGACTACATAAACATGAGCTCTTAGAAATGTGTTGTTAGATGATTCAGAATCTATTATAAACCAAGACATGGAACAGATACATCATAGGTATTTGATATAGAACATTCTGAAAGCTGAAAGCCAATTTTCCCAAGTTCATGGAAGGGATGGTACCTGGTTTAGCACAGATGTTTTTGGTATTTCAGGAATCAGTGACCTTCAAGGATGTGACTGTGGACTTCACTCAGGAAGAATGGGATCACCTGGATCCTTCTCAAAAGGAATTGTATAGGGATGTAATGCAGGAGAACTATAAAAACCTGGTCTACTTAGGTAAGGACAGATTCCTCCTGTAAATCAAAATCAGTCTGCTGTGGGCAAGTCACTTGACCCCCATTGCCTAGCCCTTGCCACTCCTCTGCCTTAGAGCCAATACGCAGTATTGACTCCAAGACGGAAGGTAAAGGTTCAAAAAATAAATAAATAAAAATTTTAGGAAGCAGTCTGTTGGAAACTTTGTCTTCATCCTTTGCAAACCCTATAGAGCATCTAGTATATTTAGTACTCATTGCCAGGCATAGGTAGATCAGAGATTACTACTGTTTTTTTCTAAGAGATAAAGTATTTGTGCTACCTGTTTCCACATGAAAAGTTTGTGCTTTTTATTGCTCTCAACTTGATTGCGTTTCCGCATGAAGTTCATGAAATCATAGTTTTATGGCTGGACAGAACCTTAGCTATCATCAGATCACACAAGAGGCAGCAGCTGGGACTCCAGAGGATTAAGTTACTTGGCCAGTGTCTCAAAAGTAGTCATTAACAGATCTGGGCTCTGAACCCAGGTCCTCCAGGTGGCAAATCCAGTGCTTATCCTATAAGATCCTATTGCCCCAGGTTCTTCTTTAAAGACCCACTATACACACATGAAAAGGGTCCAATCCTGACTTTTTTTCCTAAGTCTAAGCTCAGTTTGTGATCCATTCTCCACATACTTACTAGGAAAACAATATAAAGCATATTTGTGGGGTCCTTTGTACAAGCATCTGGACAGACTATACCTATTTTTCCCCGAAGAGAGAAGTACTAGGATCAAATTCTGAGATTCTCTGTCACCAGTACTTTCCTATTTCCAATGAGCAGGACTTGCAGTTTCCAAGCCAGATGTGATTTATAACCTAGAACAAGGGAGAGTGCCATGGAGGGCAGAAGGAGGAATCCTAAGATGGAGTTGCCCAGGTGAGTGAATAAAAATTAGATAGCAGTATTATTGCAAGCAACAGTTTAGCTTCAATAGTTACTTGGGATTGATTCAAATCAAACTAAACTTTTTTTTTTTACAGGGCTGATGGTGTGATTACATTTTTATAGGGTTTTTATTTCATTTCTAAATATATGCCCCTCCTTTTCCTATCCAGTGAATTCCACAAATATTTATTAAGTGACTGATATATGCTAAATATTGTACTAGGTTTTAGGGACAGACAAAAATAAAATTATTTCTGCCCTCTCAAGAAGAACTTACTTTTTAAAAGTTTTATGGCTATTTTTTATTATTAAATCTCAAAAAGTGCTTCTATGGTTGACCTATGTCAATATAATAAAAATGTTAATACTACCTATTGTAAGGGGGGGAAAGGGTTTTTTGGTCAAATATATTGAAAGATGGTTACCAGAGGATTGAACAATTATCATTCTATTAATTATCTCAATTATCAATCAATTAGTAATCTCAAGTCAAAATTGACTTTTATGAAAGTTTATTTACAATTGAGAAGAGAGGAAATAAGGAAATAAGAATCTAACACAGTAGGTAAATTACTATGATCCTTTAATTAAATCAGGTAGACCTAATTAACCCTTAGCAGAGAGTCAGAGGCCCAGAGGCCCCAAGGTGAATGAAGCAAAGTTTCATTCACAGAGTCTATTAAAAGGAAGTTCCTTAAGAGATTCAGGAAGATTCAGTCTTTAAACTCACCACCTGAACTTCTAAAGAAGATATTGAAAGCAAGTCTCACCAAGGTCTCAGTGTTTCAGCCAGCACTCCTCTGCAGACCAGAAGAGCTCCTTCACCAGCCACCCTCTTCACCAGAAGCCTCCCCAGCTGACTCAGGATCTCTTTTTAAAGGAGTCACTTATGTGTCACTTCCTGCACCTTCCTCCTAGTCTGTGTATCCAATCACAACAGAAGCTTCTCTTAGGACAGCCTAGGGGGCAGTCAGTTGATTCTGATACATCACCCACTCTAGCATACGTGGGTTACAGACCTCCCAGAATTAGAGGTCCTCTCACCTTTGGTGATTAAATCTAAAGATGAGCAGTGTAGACTTAATCAAATTATCACACCCTGTGAATTTACAGATTGGGTGCTTTACCAATCAGACTACCCAGGGCTATCTTTATAGGATTATACAAAATAATAAAACTCAGAGAGTAAAAAGACCTAAAACCTAAAGGGAAATAATAGGAATAGAGAAATAGTAGGAACGAAGGAGAAGCAGTACTTGTAGGTGTCAAAATAGGCTATTTTTTCCATTCTTTTTTTTTTCTGTTTAAATCTTTAGGCTATTTGGAACTTGGAGTGCTGCTCTAATGTGAGATGTGACTTTAATCCATTTATAATCAAACTGCTATTTTTCAAAAGCATTTTTATTGAAAAACCACTTTTTTGCTCAGTATTATGGAACCTTTGATTTGTCAAATTGCAATCTGTTGTTTTGCTTTGCAGTCAAATTCCAAAGTATCTCTTTTGTGGACTGATCTCTTTTTTCCAGTTTTCAATCAGAACTAGGTAATTTTGATAGCTGATGCTTTATTGTGTTCTTGTTAGGTCACCTGATACCTAGAAATTCACCATTTTTCTCATTTTCTTCCATAATGCCTCTTGCTGTTCTCACCTGTTTGATCTTTCATGTTGCTATGACTATAATTAAGCTGATAATATATTGATAATAGGTATTGATGGATGGTTGGTAATGCAAAGCTGTTATAGTATACTAAAGCTATCAAGATTAAACTATTTTTGTAGACAGTGGATAGAGGGCCAGAAATAGTTTGGTACAACCCTTATTTATTTATAATAGAGATGGGTTAGTAATAGGAGTTAGGAATAGGATAGGAACTACGAGGGTATATATCTTATCTTTAATCCTTATACTAAAAACCTCTAAATAATGACTCCCAAATCTAACTGCTTTCTTTGCAGTGTCTTCTTGTCTGCCAGAGCAGACCTCCTTAAACTACTCTCAGCTATCTTAAATAATACTTCTCTAACTAACCAACCTATGCTAATCTATGAACCTTAAATTGATAATGAACTCCTTAAAGCAATATATGAAAAACCAAAAGCTGCCTGAAGCCAACTGTCAGATATAACTGTCAGAATTTCTTGGCAGAGAGATACTGATGCAGGCTTTGCTCCCAAGTCATAGAGTGGACAGAAACCCCTCTGACAGTTCCATCTCCCTTCAAGAGAAAAGCTCTCAGTAAACACACTCTTTCTCAACTTCATACGTGTTCATCAAATCTCAAAAACCATCTCACAAGTCACAAGATGTATTAACATCTTCATTGTCTGAGAGAGTAATCCAGCAATCTGCTCCTAAGGAAGTCAGAGAGACAGGAGCCAGAGCTTGCAGAATTCTCTCTTTTATGATAGACCTCTTAAAGAGTCGGAAGCATGATCTGTCTGCTCTGTTTCTTAAAGGAGACAGCGTAATATTAATAAAATTTCTGCTCTTAATGAGATAGAATGAACCTAATAAAGCTCCTTATAACAATATAAATTATCACTTTATCTAGTTCAATGAAGAATCCCATTGATACTTGAATAGTATTACACTGAAACTGTTAACTTGGATCATATTATAATCTTTATTGGCTATACCTGGATATGGCCATAGAGTATTTCTAGTTATTTCCTGCTAGTCTTTTGTTAGAATCATTTTATGGCTACTTTAATTTTTTAATTTTTTTTTAAACCCTTACCTTCCGTCTTAGAAACTGTGTTTTGACTCCAAGGCAGAAGAGTGGTAAGGGTAGGCAATGGGGGTCAAGTGACGTGCCCAGGGTCACACACCTAGGAAGTGGCTAAGGCCAGATTTGAACCTAGAACCTCCCGTCTCTAGGCCTGACACCCAGCTGCCCCCTTTATGGCTGCTTTTAGATGGATCTTCTGCAGGTCTAATTAGTGGAATGCCAAATTAATTGATTTGTTTGTCATTACTATCATTTTTTCTTTTTTTTTTTAAGAGTATAGAAAATAAAATATAGAAATGTTGAAGATTTTAAATGTTTACCTTTTAACCTGCTATCTTGCTGTACCATTTATTTTTGTTGTTGTTAAATCTCTTGGATTTTATTGTATATGTACTTATAATCTATATAATTATGTCATCTACAAATACATTTTAAGCCTTTACTTAAGCTTTTCCCTTGATCTTCTTGTTATAGCAAGTGTTTATAAAACTACATAGAATAGGAATGATGAATTTCAATAACTCTACTTTTATCCTTCAAACTCAATTCAATTCAACTCAATAAATATTTTACCAAGCTCATTCTATGGGCAAGACGGAAGATTTGAAGACAAAAATTAAACAGAACCTGCCTTCCAGAAGCTTATATTGATTGTCCTGGGATTAGAATATGTATTCGGATTAGAAAGGTTCTAAGACACTTCCCAGCTGTGTAACCCTGGGCAAGTCACTTGACCCCCATTGCCTATGTTTACCACTCTTCTGCCTTGCAGCCAATACACAGTATTGACTCCAAGACGGAAGGTAAGGGTGGAAGGAAGGAAGGAAGGAAGGAAGGAAGGAAGGAAGGAAGGAAGGAAGGAAGGAAGGTTCTAATAGTTTTCTATTACTGATCATTCTAAGTTTTGTTTTTAAACCAATCAACTCCTATACTTTTTATTGTTTATAATATAAATTAGAGCTGTATTTTTTCAGAAATCTATTCTGTAACCAGTGATAGAATTTTTGGACTTAGGAGGTAGCTGGGTAGCTCAGTGGATTGAGAGCCAGACCTAGAGATGGGACATCCTAGGTTCAAATCTGGCCTCAGACACTTCCCAGCTGTGTGACCCTGGGTAAGTCACTTAACCCTCATTGCCTAGCCCTTACCATTCTTCTGTTTTGAAATCAATACACAGTATTGGTTCCTTGGTTCCAAGACAGAAGGTAAGGGTTTAAAAAGAAAAAAAGAATTTTTGGATTTAGGAGTTTTCTTAGATATATCTTCCTTGATATAAATACTTAATGTATTTATTTTTAATGTATTATTTACATTTTACTTTTTTTTATACATTAAGAAATAAATTATCAAATATTTGTTGAGTTTTTGTAAGTGCCAGTCACTGTATGTGGCACCAGAAATACAAAGAAACTGGGAATGGTCCTTGGCCTCAAGGTCCTTACAGTCTAGTGAGAGGAGACATTCTGCATGTATGGATGACCATATAGAAGAGATACCAAGTAATCTTTAGGGGGAAAGAATGGCTTCTAGGGTGGCATTTGATCTGAGCCTTGAAGAAAACTAGGATTTTGAGAAACAGAGTCAAGGACAGACAAATTCACAGGCATGAGGCATGGCCCATGCAAAAAGAACATAAGAAATGGCATGCATGATGTTGGGGAATAGTGAGAAGGCTAGTTTAGCTAGACCACACTGTGTGAAGGGCAATCATGTAAAGTCAAGCAAAGGTAGGTTGGGACCAGGTGGTAAAGGGCTTTGAATGCCAAACACAGGAGTTTATATTTGATCCTGAAGGTATTAAGGAACCACTTAAGTTTATTGAGTAGGGGAATAATGTGGTCAGAACTGTACTTTGGAAAACTCTTTTTGGCAGTTGAGGGGGAAGTAACTCAAAGTAGGGCAAACTATTAGGAGACTATTATAATAGTTTGGTAAGAGGTGATAAGGGCCTGATCTAGGATGGTGACTGTGAGTAGAGAGAAGGGGATGGGTTTAAGAAATTTTGTAGAGTGGAAGGAATTAAATCTATTTATGTGAGGATTCTAAATATGTGAGGATTCTAAAATAATCTTATGGTCGCTGATTTAAAATATTATAGCTCAAGTCAAAATGGCTTTTAATAGCTTTTATTTACAAAAAGGGTGGAAAGAATGAAAGTAGAGAAATACAAAAAGAGAGTAGAGAAGATGTCTATTCTATCACACTAAATATTTCTCCGTTACTGGCTCAGCCTGGCAGGGCTTGTTAATCCTCAACCTAAGGATCAGGAGCTCCACCCACACGGCCTCCACAAGAAGAGAAAGCCTTTCTGAAACTAATCTCTCTCCAGATGCCAGGAAAGGAAGGCCAGCTACTCACTCACCCAAGAGGCAGTCCAAGTCCCAAGTTACCTCCAAGAGACAAATTGAGAGAGAGAGAGAGAGACACAGAGACAGAGAGAGAGAGAGACACAGAGACAGAGAGAGAGAGACACAGAGACAGAGAGAGAGAGAGACACAGAGACAGAGAGAGAGAGAGACACAGAGACAGAGAGAGAGAGAGAGAGAGACACAGAGACAGAGAGAGAGAGAGAGAGAACAAAACCAATGTTTGCTAGGTACATTGACAAAAAAACAATTGAAGGGCAGTCCCCTTTGTCATAAGAGTTTACATTCAGAATAAATTACACTCCAAAGTTTATTCTGGATCTTCTCATGCAGTGAAGGATTCTTCAAACAGTTCATTTTCTTGATTCAAGGAGTTATCAAGCTTCTTTTCCTGAAGTGTTTTCTCAAAAAAAATTTTTTTAAGTCTTGGATTTTATGAGAATTATACAAGAGGAAGAAATGGCATTGTACTAGATAAGTGAGGTGAATGAGAGCAAGACAAAGAGTTTGTAAACAATGGTGAATAGGATGATAGTAATGGTGTCAACATTTAGGGGTGAGTTTATGAGGAAAGCTGCCAATTTCAGTTTTGAACATGGTGAATTTGAGATGTTAATGAGACACAGAATTGGAAATGTCATTCCATAAGCACACTGCTATGTGCCAGATAGACATTAAGAGCTAGGAATATAGAAAAGGGCAAAAACTGTTACTGCCCAAATGGGACACATTCTAATGAGAGAGAGATGATGATTGAAAATAAATTTTAAAAAGATATAAGTAGTGTAAATGGAGAGTTATCTTAGAGAAAAGATATATCTAGTAAGGAGACTGGGAAAAGCTAGAATGTGGAACTTGAGCTGAATCTTGAAGGAAGCCAAAGAAAATAAGAGACAGAGGTGAGGAGGGAGAACCTTCCAGGGATGGAGGACAGACAATTCAAAAGCAGTGAGATGGGATTTGGAGTATAATTTTTTTTTTAATTTTAATTTTTATTTAATTTATTAATTTATATTATATTTAAGTCTAGAGGTAACAAGATAAAACTGGAACTTGTTGAGTATTGAAGAGGTGATATAGTAAAATCCTATGCTTTAGGCAATCAAAGTGTGTGATTGTTTTTACAAATTGTAAATAACTCTTCAGCTATGAATATTATTTTTTCTTCTGGTGATTAAAGTTTGGCAGTCATATTTCTCTTGATGAAGATAGGAATAAATATAAGAATATAATAAGAAAGTATAGAGGGCTTAAAATTTAATTTTTTTCTTTCAGTTTTAATTACCAAACCTGAAATAAAGGAATCACCTCCTAACCTGGGCATTTCCATACAACAGTCAGTCCAAGAAGGGTTCATAAGGCATGATCACTATTCCTCCAAGGTGAGTAGAACCCAGGAATATGATACCAGGTTAGAGGGGCACCAGAATAATGAGGATAAAAATTGGGACCAAGTAAAAGTACAACAAAGAAATATGCACAATAAAGTGGAAGGCCATGAATATAATATGTCCAAAGTTGCAAACAAGAAGCAGTCTTTTTTTCTCAACAGCAAGTTTCTATACAAGACAAGCCCCATAAAGGTGACGCGCGCGCGCGCGTGTGTGTGTGTGTGTGTGTGTGTGTGTGTGTGTGTGTGTGTGTGTGTGTGTGTGTAGGAAATGTGTCAAATGATATTCTAACCCAAGTAAATATAATAGAATATGATCAAAGAGGATTTTTTTTTTAATTCTTATGTTCTGTCTTAGAATCAGTACTATTTTTTGGTTCTAAGGCAGAAAAGCAATAAGGGCTAGGCAATGTGGGTTAAATTTGTTCAAGATCACATAGCTAAGAAGTATCTGAGACCAGATTTGAAACTAGGACCTCCCATTTCTAGGCCTGACTCTCAATCCACTGAACTACCTAGCTGCCCCCTCAAAGAGAATATTTTCCAAGACTAATTCAGGTGATAACTATTTCAGAGATAATATAAATCACACTGAAAATCAGAGAGTATATATTGGAGATAAATCACATAATGAATATAGGAAAACCTTCAACCACTGTTCATTAATTACCATCAGAAAATCCGTACTGAAGAGAAACCCTATAAACGTAGTGAATGTGGGAAGACCTGTAATAAGTCAGCACTTTCTTGACATCAGCTTGTTCATACTGGAGAAAAACCTTATGAATGCATTGAATGTGTAAAGGCCTTTTCCCAGAAGGCAGGACTTACTCAACATCAGCGTATTCATACTGGAGAGAAACCATATCGATGTGTCGAATGTGGAAAGTCCTTCTCTTGGAATGGAGAGCTTACTCAGCATCAGCGTATTCATACTGGAGAGAAACCTTACAAATGTAACGAATGTGGGAAGGCCTTCAGACAGAGCACTCAGCTTAGGCAACATCAGCGTATTCATACTGGACAGAAACCTAATGAATGTGGGAAGACCTTCCGATTGAGCACACAACTTACTCAGCATCATATGGTTCATAATGGAGAAAAACCTTATGAATGTAATGAATGTGGAAAGGCCTTCCGCCTGAGCACAATGCTTAATCAACATCAGAGAATTCATACAGGAGAGAAACCTTTATGAATGCATTACATGTGGGAAAACCTTCTGACAGAGCACACAGCTTGCTAGGCATCAGAAAATTCATACTGGAGAGAGATCTTATGAATGTGGTGAATGTGAGAAAGCATTCTCTCAGAAGGCAGAACTTGCTATACATAAACGTATTCATACTGGAGAGAAACCTTATGAATGTAATGACTGTGGAAGGGCCTTCTGCCTGAGCATACTGTTGAATCAGCATCAGCGTATTCACACTGGAGAAAAACCTTATGAATGCAAGAAGGCCTTCCGCCTGAGCACTCAGCTTATTAGACATAAGAGAATTCATACTGGAGAAAAACCTTTTGAATGCATTGAATGTGGAAAGGCCTTTTCCTAGAAGGCAGGACTTACTCAACATCAGCGTATTCATACAGGAGAGAAACCTTATGAATGTAATGAATGTGGGAAGACTTTCCAAAAGAGCACACAACTTACTCAACATCAGCGTATTCATACTGGAGAGAAGCCTTATAAATGTAATGAATGTGGGAAGGCCTTCCAATTGAGCACACATCTTACCAGACATCATACAGTTCATACTGGACAGAAACCTTATGAATGCAATGAATGTGGAAAGGCCTTCCGCCAGGGCACACAGCTTACTCAACATCAAGGTATTCATACTGGGGGAAAAACCTTATGAATGTAGTGAATGTGGGAAGGCTTTCCATCTAAGCACATTGCTTATTCAACATCAGAAAATTCTGGAGAGAAACCTCATAAGTGCAGTGAATGTGGAAAGGCCTTCCTTCAGAACGTGCAGCTTACTAGACATCAGAAGAGTCATTCTAGAGAAGGATCTTATGAATGTAGAGAATGTGGGAAGGCCTTCTCCCAAAAGACAGAATTTACTCTTCATAAACGTATTCATATAGGAAAGAAATCTTATGAATGCAATGAATGTGGGAAGGCCTTTCACCTGAACACACTACTTACACAACATCTGTATGTTCATAGTGGTGAGAAACCTTTTGAATGTAATAAATGTTGGAAGGCCTTCCACCAAAAAGCATTGCTTATTCAACATCAATGTATTCATGCTGAAGAGAAACTTTATAAATGTGTCAAATGTGGAAAGTCCTTTTTCTTGGAATGGAGAACTTACTCAGCATCAGCATATTCATAATGGAGAGAAACCTTACAATGTAACGAATGTGGGAAGGCCTTCCGACAGAGCCCTCACCTTAGGCAACATCAGCATATTCATACTGGAGAGAAACCTTATGAATGTAATGAATGTGGGAAGACCTTTCATTTGAGCACACAACTTACTCAGCATCATATGGTTCATAATGGAGAAAAACCTTATGAATGTAATGAATTCATACTGGAGAGAGATCTTATGAATGTGGTGAATGTGAGAAAGCATTCTCTCAGAAGGCAGAACTTGCTATGCATAAATGTATTCATACTGGAGAGAAACCTTATGAATGTAATGACTGTGGAAAGGCCTTCCGCCTGAGCATACTGTTGAATCGGCATCAGCGTATTCACACTGGAGAAAAACCCATTTTTGAATGCATTGAGTGCAAGAAGGCCTTCCACCTGAGCACTCAGCTTATTAGACATAAGAGAATTCATACTGGAGAGAAACCCTATGAATGTAATGAATGTGGAAAGGCCTTCCATCTGAGGGTACTGTGTTATTTGGAATTTTGGGGGATTCCATTTAGAGGTATTTGGGGCTCATTTGAGCTTTTAAATGACAAACTTCCTGTGAACATTTGGGGGAATTTGAAACTACATTTTCCATGATGCAAGGGGTTTCCTGTTTTGGACGTGATGACATCTTCAACATAAAGCCCGGCTTAAAAATTGGGAGGTCGGGCTTGGGACTCTCTCTTTTGTACGAAGCAGCCAAAGGGGATAGAAGGTAATGGCTGAAATAGCCTTTTTGAAATAGATCTTAACCAGGCACATGGTCTAATTTATTCTACTAACATGGCCTTAATTAAATTATTAATTTCCTCATATCAGCCTTTATCATTTTTAAATATAAGTTTGGCAAGCAAGAATTTTGGAATTTGGACTCTCAATTTTTCAGATAGCCTACCAAGCCATGCAACTCTGAGACACCTCCAGATCCTTCCCAGAGCCTCAGACCTGCTCTTTTTCCGCTCTTTCTCTTCTCCCTGTTCTCCCCAGCCACGTGGCTGCTTTTCAGGGAAATAGGGAAATGGCTTTAAATGCCGCTGGGCTGCTAGTTCTTTTGCCCAGTGCCCAGGGCCTGGTCTTAATTTTTGCTAATCGTTCCTGCCAGCCGCAGCTTCTACTACTGCCCTGCCATTCCTGACTTGCAGCCGCTTCTGCTTTTCCTACCTGACAACCGCTCGAATGCCAGTTCTGACCCCTGAAAATTCGCACCCGGGACGCCTCTTAGAGACTGCTTCTGCAGCTGCCTGCCCTTCCCCACTGTCTCCACATGCCAATCCCAGAGACTGCCGACTGCTGCTTAAGATTTCGGAAGTATATCCCCCACACACACACCCCTGCTCCCTTGTTAATGACTTTTAACCTGAAAGAAACTTTTACTCCACTATCACCCTCCACGTGAGTTTTCTGAAACCTGCTCAAGGACTTTGAACTTTGAACCCCTTAAGCTATAGAGCAGAGCTTGATTAGAATAACCTTGAATTGAACCAGAGGTGGACTTTAAAACCTCAGAAATGAATGGGTTTTATTTCTGTATTTTATTGTATTTTGCTGATTAGTTTTGTGAATTAATTTTGTTGTTTTGTTGATTTTCTTGTTGCACTGAATCATTTTAAGCTAATGAAGTTTTGGCTGCTAGATTAATTCTGTTTATGATTTTATTGTAACTCCTAAACAGTGAACAAATCTATCAGAATTGGTAAAAAGGTTTTTTTTTTGTTTGTTTGTTTTTTGCCGTATTGCTAATAATCTTTCTCATATATTGTATTTCTTTAAGGTTTTGTTTTTTTTTACTGTACCATTTATGAACATCTTAAACATTTTAAAGTTGTATATAGCCTTATGTATACTGGATTTGCCATCGCAATTATAGGAGCACATGTATAAAACTTTTATTCTATCTTGATAATTATGTACAACCTTGAAGATTTTTGATGCCTTGAGAATTAGAATTATAATTTTATAAAAGGTCTTTAAATTGACTTTAAATGCCTAGTACCCTTCTGTATAAGTGATAAGGTTTTATATATTTATTTTAAAGAATTGTTGCCTTAAAGGATAAGGTTTTATGTATTTTATTGTGAAGAATTGTTTTCTTATATAACTTTTTTTAAACAGGAAGCCAAGAGAGCTCCTGTATACTTGTGTTAGTCTATATATCTTAGCCTGCTTTTTTATCAGAAGGATATAGAATTCCTGAGGATAATTTAGACTCAGAAGGTTTTGTTTTTTTTCAATAAGATTTTTTTTAGACTCTGCCCCAAAAATTGCTATGGAGGCAGTAACAGACTTTGTTGAGAAAATATCTTAGCCAAGGTTTACTACACCTGTTGAATTTGTAACAAGTATACAGTTTTTTTAAGCATCATAGCAAGAGATTATAATAATGGGTTATTTACTGTTGTCTTTAAATTTGTTATTAGAAATTATGATACTATATTTGAATGTGCATTATGAATCTGCTATTTTGTAAACTCATTTACACTCACAGTTCATGCAAAGGCTTAACAGGAGATGAATCTCATTTTTTTGTTCTAAGCTATATATATATTTTTTTTATTTTTAAAACATTCTTTCATTTTTCTTCCTTACATGTGCAATGCAATATGTGTTCTTTTCTCTCAATTTTTTATCCTTGAGAGCATTGTATTATTTTTCCTGACATTCTAAATTTTCTTATTGCTTTTCTTTTTAAATTTTTTAATTAGAGCAATTAATTTTTTTCTTTTTTCTCATTTTGTACTGAAAGTACATCTAATCAATGTTAATCTTTTTTTTTATTTTACAATGATATAAGCTTAATGCTGAAGTGTCAGCTGAAGTACTGTATGGTACAAAAAATAAAGTGCTGGTTTGTTTTTACTCCTAGAACATGAACGCAAAAAGAAAGAGCTATTCTGTTGAGTACAAGAAGGATATCGTGGAAGAGTCTTGGGGCAAAAATCTTACTGCTTACTGCAAAGAGAAGATGTTGAATGTGCGATTGGTCCAAAAATGGCGAGCAGATTATGGTAACCTCAATCAACAGGTGAACAATGGTAATGCTAAAAAGCGCAAGTGTGGATCAGGTCGGCAGCCACTATTTTCTGAGCTAGAAGAACTGATCTGTGATTGGGTTGTTGACAGGAGAGCAAAGGCTTTGGTTGTGAATAGAGCTCAGATTCAAGAATTTGCTCTTGCAATGGCACCCCAGTTTGAAATAGCCCCCAATGATTTCAAAGCATCACAACACTGGCTGGATAATTTCCTTCAGCGAAATAAACTGTCTTTAAGATGATCCACAACACTGTTTAGGCTGGAAGATGCTGAAATTATTAAACATGCATTTACATTCAAGCCCTTTATTGATGACACTGACTTCTAAATACAATCTTTCCAACGTGATTGCTATGAATGAAACTGCAGTGTTTATGGGCCAATCACCTCAAACAACAATTGAACAGCTGGGTGCCTCCTCAGTGTACATTCCCTCCACTATGTACGAAAGTGCAAGTTACCTGTATTTTGGCAATTCGTCTAGATGGCACTAAAATCCCACCTTTAATAATTTCTAAGGGCAAGAAGGATAAGATTGGACGTGTTTCAGGCATTTTTATTCTTGAAACTAATAAAGCCGGGGCCACACAAGCAGTCATAAGAAAATGGATTGATTTAATGCTACCGCTTGTTATGCGAGGAAGCCAAAGAGGTCTGCTAATCTGGGATGCAGCCAGCACACACCATGCTAAAGACATGAAGAAAATTCTTCATGAAAGAAAAATAGATCAAATAATGATTCCTGCAGGAATGACAGCCTATTTCAAGACATTTGATATTGCTATAAACAAGCCATTCAAAGACTATTTGCGCTTAGAATTTAATGACTACATTGAAAATAGAATGGAGAGAAATCAGCGTGGAAACTTTGTGAAGCCTAAACTGCAAGAGGTTGTGGCTTGGGTGAAGAATTCATGGGAGAAAATCACTGACAGTTGCATTACAAATGCACTACGAGCAGCCTACCTTGATAAGAAGTACTCATTCAAGGACAGTGCAATTGCTAGACATGACATATATAGGCCAATGATTCTGAAAGAAATGGAGTCACAACAAATTCAACAGGAAATTCAGGAATTGGATTGTTATGATGATGTCTTAGAAGATGATGACATAATTGTCATTGAATAAATTTAACTTTCTGTTCATACCATTAATATTGGTAACTGATACCGTAGGATTCACAATTTGGTTATGCTGGTTTGTGATGACAGCTACTGTTCTGTACAGTATATATACTATAATGTTCATTTTTTGGTTCAGCAATAAATGTGAATTCTTCATTGCAAAAAAAATAAGACATCCCCTAAAAATAAGACGTAGGGTATATTTTGGAGCAAAACTTAATATAAGACGCCATCTTATTTTCGGGGAAACAGTATGTATTTTTTTTATTTTTAAAATATTCTTTTATTTTTCTTCCTTACATGTGCAATGTAATATGCGTTCTTTTCCCTCAATTTTTTATCCTTGAGAGCATTGTATTTTTTTTCTGACATTCTAAATTTTCTTAATGCTTTTCCTTTTAAATTTTTTAATTAGAGCAATTGATTTTTTTCTTTTTTCTCATTTTGTACTGAAAGTACATCTAATCAATGTTAATCTTTTTTTGATTTTACAGTGATATAAGCTTAATGCAAATATATATTTGCTATAATATTAATGCATACTTGAAAAGCCTGAGACTATGGTAACCTGCCAATTATTGGTAAATATTATGGGACTGTGATTTAATGTCTCTCTGTCTGATTTCAAGAGAAGTGCTAAAAAGAGCCACAAGGTCATAGAGGCTGACTGAGAATCTGCAAAGGGCCAAGGAGCAAAAAGGCCATGCAGATCATGGATTGCAGAAGTTCTATGCCAATTACTAAATGGGCTTAAATTGAGTTTTGGAGTTGCAGCTTTTCTAACACTTTAGAGGCCAGACTTCCCCCTAACTTAAATTCCTACTAAAGTACTAAGGTTGGCTATCATTATAGCTCATTTGCTGAGAAGGTGTAGACAAGCCAGACCAGGGAAAGACATTTCCCTTGCTCACATATTTAGTCCTGTTATTTCTCTTATATAGAGAATAGCAACTTTCTGTAGTCCTGGCCCTTGTAAAAAGTGAAATTTGGGAAATGTATAAAACTACATTTCCCGTGATCCAACATGGTCCAACTGATTTCCTCTTGACGCAGGGGAGAGCTTAAATCTCCTGGGTTAGGAGGGAGTGGTCTCTTTTGCGAGTAGGCCATGGCCAGGAAACAGGAGACAAAATGGAGGCGGCAGTTTTGAATGCTTACAAGCGCGTGGTCTAATGATTTTATCTATCAACATGGCTTTAATTAAAATACTAATTTATATATTTATACAAGCATCTATCATTTTTAATATTTACAATTTGGCGAACCAGAAGGTCGAAATTCGAACTCTCAATTTTCTAGATAGCCTAAGAAGAAGCCATGTGGCTCTGGGACCCCGAGTCTCAGAAGCGATTTTTTTCCTTGCCCAGTCCTCCCCCAATTTTCCCCAGCCTAGAGGCTGTTTTATGGGGAAGAGAGACAATGGTTTTAATTGCGGCTGGGCTGCTAATTATTTTGCTCAATGCCCTGGGCCTGGTGGCCCTTGCTGGCTCTGATAGAATGCCGGAGCCCAGCCAGTGTGTCTCTGCCGCTGCTCTCCTGACTCCATGACTTGACCTCCATTCCTACTGCTGATCTCCTGACTTGATCTCCATTCCTGCCGCTGATGCTGCTGATGCTGCTGATGCTGCTGATCCTGACCGCTTCCAGCCTAGAACCCCGAGCCCCAACAGCGATGACCTGCCGCCTTTGCTGAGATCGAGACCTCCAGAGACTGCTTCAGCTCTGATGCAAACCATTTGGGTAGTATATTCCCCTTTTTCCCTATTTCTAGCCTTCCACGTGTTTCTCTACAGACCTAATTTAGCCACCCACACAAGCTCTATACATGGGATTTTCTACAATGACCCGACACCACGTGGACCTAGCGTTTACCCTTAATGGGGCCGGAAGGCCTATTCAGACTTGCTTGTGATTAAAAACTGAACTCAGGGGAAGAACTTTGAACTTTTAGAAAAAAAAAAAAAAACAACCCCTTAAACTCAGCAGAACTCAATCAAAAGAACCTTAAATTGAAATCAGGGGTGAACTTTTAAAACCTCGGAACTGAATGAGCTTTAATTCTGTTTTAAAAAGGCTGTATCTTACTGTATATTGTTAATTAGTTTTGTAAATTAATCTTGCTTATTTCGTTGATTTTCCTGTTGCACTGAATCATTTTACGCTAATGAAGTTTCTGCTTATGATGTTATTATAGTTCCTAATTTACTTAAACGCTTACTGTATCAAAAACAATGCGGTTATATGTACCACCTATGAACATCTTATAGAGCACATGTCTTTTAAAAATTTATTCTGCCTTGGTAATTGCAAAGAACCTTGAAAGTTTCCATGCTTTAAATATTACCTTGTAATTTTACAAGAGATCTTTTTAACTTTTACTTTAAATCCTTAAGAATTGTTGTCTTAAAGGATAAAGCTTTTATATATTTTATTATAAGAGATATTATTGCCTTAAATGGGTAGAAGCATTCCTATCCAGGATTTTTTTTAAAATACAGAGAGTCAAGGAGCTCCTGTATATTCTTTTCTATGGAAGCAATAACAGCATTTGCCAAGGGTTAAAAGTTGCAACAAGCATATAATTTTAAACATCATTGTTTGAAATGTGCTATTGGAAATAATGGTACTCTATTTGAATGTGCATTGTGAATCTGCTATTTTGTAAAACCCACTTTCTCTCACAGAAAGTCTCATTTTGGGGTAACATAACCCTTCTAGTTCTAAGCTATATATATATATTTTTTTGATTTTTGAAACATTTTTCTAATGAGAAATTGATTTTCCCTTTTTATCATCTTGTACTGGAAGTACATATATAATCATTATTTATCCTTTTTCTGATTCTACAGCAAATACCTGAGCCTATAGGACTGTGAATTAAATGCCTCTCTGATTCCAGAAGGGAATATGAAAGCCATTAATAGTGCTAAAGAAAGCACATGGTCAGAGACTTGACTGACTAAGATCTGCAGAATAGCAGTTCTATGCCAATACTTTAGAGCTTGAAAAATTGGGGTTGAGTCCTGGAGTCCCAGTCTTTTCTAAAACTTTAGAGGACGTGGGTCCCCTCGACTTAGATTCCTAGAAAGCACCTAAGATTGGTTATTTATTTGGCTCACTTCCCTAAAAAGCTGATGATAAGTCAGATCAGAGAGAGACATTTTCCTTAAGTCCTGGCCCTGGATGGGTAATTGCACACTGCGGAATTCACTTTAATTAGACCTTCATTCAAAGGTCTAAGTTTATTTTCCCTAGATTTTGCACATTTTACATTTACAAGTTAATGTTTTCTTCTTTTTTCTTGAATTTTATTCTTTTTATTTTGCCAATTGACTTCATATAACCCCCAGGACTCAGCCACTCATCCTTACCTGACCTGAGGTACCCTTTTTTAGAAAAAAGGTGTGTTTAAGATTTACCTCACGGGGATATCTGTTAAGTTTTTTAAAATTCGATAATGTAAAAATATATGTATATTTATTTAACTCTTTTAGGAGTAATTTCACGGGGAATTATATAAAATCTTAGAAGAAAATGTATGTTTTGTAATCTATAATGTAAGGTTTAAATTCTTTTGAGAATAATTTCAGGATAAGGATCTTGCCATCTCCCCAGAATCCAGATGACGAACTTGTTTTGGTGAAGACACCATGAAGATGTCTGAAAAGCCTTCACTGTACCATGAAGACCAAACTTTGAACTTTGGGGTGCAGTTGATTGAACTATGGGGAGTTGAAATTGAGGTGTATGTATTGTTTTAAATTGTACACTGTTGTGCCAGTGGGGGACAGCCCCCCAAATTGGTTTTTTGTCAATGCGTCTAATTTTAACCATTTGTTCATTTATTTCTTTTATCCCCAAAATTCCTGAAAAATTTAGAAGTTGTCTATTTTTACAGATCCAGCGAAGAAAAAAGGACTAACCTTTTTTTTTGCCGGACCTCACGGGGAATTGTAAAAAGTGAAATTTGGGAAATGTATAAAACTACATTTCCCGTGATCCAACATGGTCCAACTGATTTCCTCTTGACGCAGGGGAGAGCTTAAATCTCCTGGGTTAGGAGGGAGTGGTCTCTTTTGCGAGTAGGCCATGGCCAGGAAACAGGAGACAAAATGGAGGCGGCAGTTTTGAATGCTTACAAGCGCGTGGTCTAATGATTTTATCTATCAACATGGCTTTAATTAAAATACTAATTTATATATTTATACAAGCATCTATCATTTTTAATATTTACACCCTGAATGGGTAATTGCAAACTGCTTAAATAACTTTAATTGGGCCTTGATTCAAGGACCCGATATAAATTTCCTTACACTTTTGAACATAGATTTTGAGATTTTACATTTAATTCACAAGTTAATTTTTTCTCTCTTTTATTTGAATTTTATTATTTTTTTTTTATTATTTCTTTTGCCAGTTGATTTTCATACAACCCCGTGACTCAGCCATGCATCCTTAGCTGACCTGAGGTACCCTCTTCAGGGGAGAAATGTGTTATTTGGAATTTTCCTCAGGGTTGGTGTTAAGTTTTATAATCATAATATCTATATTAAAATCTATAATGTAAAAAAAAATTTTTTAACTCTTTTAGGAGTAATTTCAGGGGGGTAATGTATAATTCTCAGAAGGAAATGTATGTTTTATAATCCATAATGTAAAGTTTAAATTCTTTTTGAGAGTAATTTCAGGATAAGAAATTTGCCATCTCCCCAAAATTCAGACAATGAACCTGTTTGGTGAAGACACCATGAAGATCCAAACTGAGCTTTGGGGTACAGTTGATTTGAACTGTGGGTATAGAGAGCCAGCTCTATATTTTGGGGGCTCCTGAGAGGCATTTAGTAGCGTCAGATTAAAAAGACCAGAAACAGAAAACTTGAGAACAGCCAGACTAGTGGTTAGTCCATAGCTGCTCCAATTTCATGAAATTTTGAGTTTATTATATACTGGTTTCAAACGAAGAACACAGAAAAAGAATCACAGCTGTGAAGAGGTCACAAATCATACAAAAACCCATTAAAGTCTAAAAAGTAGAGAGATAGGTCCAGGGTCAAAGGCCAAATTCCAACCACCAATTAGTAGGGGGTTAATTTATCAAGGAGAGAAATTGTTAACTCAGTAGCTTCTGGTCTGCTAAGGACTCAAAGCTTTCCAATAAGAATATTAAGAAAAGGTGGGGATCTGAAAATGAGTCAAAAGAGGAATCTCAGATTTTTGCCTTAGATGGCCCATTCTGTCTGCGTCCTGATATACAGTGCAGAAAAAATCATACACACAGTTTTACTTGCCGATGATTTTGTAATGGGATCCAGATAAAATATCTATTACAGACTATTTCTCTAAATGACTTCTAATAACCTCCTGGAGGGGTCAAGTTGTTTTTGGATTAACCAACCTGCTGGTACCAGAGCTTTTCAGGGCTCAGATGACCAGGACCAAATACAAAGATTGCCTCTCCCTGGATTGGTCATGTAGGGAATCCAGATAACAGGCCCTATCCAGACCCTATTTCTTCAATCGGTCTTCTGCATATGGGGAGTTGAATGAGTTGAATGCATTTGTTTTGGATGTACACTCTTATGCCATTAGGGGACTGCCCCAAATTGGCTTTTTGTCAATGCAGCTAGTTTTTATCCTCTTCTTTTATTCCCAATTTTCTGTAATTTAGAAGTTGACTATATTTACAAGATCCACTGAAAAAAAGACCTTTTCACCAGATCTCAGGGGGGAAATGTGTTATTTGGAATTTGGGGGGGTTCCATTTAGAGGTATTTGGGGCTCATTTGAGCTTTTAAATGACAAACTTCCTGTGAACATTTGGGGGAATTTGAAACTACATTTACCATGATGCAATGGGTTTCCTGTTTTGGATGTGATGATGTCTTCAATGTAAAACCTGGCTTAAAAATTGGGAGGTCAGGCTTGGGACTCTCTTTTGTACAAAGCAGCCAAAGGGGATAGAAGGTAATGGCTGAAGCAGAGTTTTTGAAATAGATCTTAACCAGGCACGTGATCTAATTTATTCTAACGTGGCCTTAATTAAATTATTACTTTTCCTCATGTCAGCCTTAATCATTTTTAAATATAACAGTTCTGCTTATTCAGCATCATAATATCCTTACAGAAAAGAAACCTTATAAATGCAATGAGTGTGGGAAGGCCTTCCGACAAAGAACACTGCTCACTCGACATCAGAGGATTCATACAGGGGAGAAACCTTATGAATGTAATGAATGTGGGAAGACTTTCAGCCAGATTGCACATCTTACCCAACATCAGACAATTCATACCGGAGAGAAACCTTACGAATGTAAGGAATGTGGAAAAGCCTTCCGCCTGAGTGCATTGCTTATTCAACATCACCATGTTCACACTGGAGAGAAACCTTATAAATGCAATTAATGTGGAAGGGCCTTTCATCAAAGCATGCAGCTGTGTTATTTGGAATTTTCCTCAAGGGGGGGTGTGTAAAAGTTTTATAATCATAATGTCTTATAATCTATAACGTAAAAAAAATCTTTTTTAACTCTTTTAGGAGTAATTTCAGGAGGTAATGTATAATTCTCAGAAGGAAATATATGTTTTATAATCTATAATGTAAAGTTTAAATTCTTTTGAGAGTAACTTTAGGATAAGAAATTTGCCATCTCCCCAGAATCCAGACAACGAACCTGTTTGGTGAAGACACCATGAAGATCCAAATTGAACTTTGGGGTGCAGTTGATTGAACTATGGGGAGTTGAATGAATTGAATGCATTTGTTTTTTAATATACACTCTTATGCCAATAGGGGACTGCCCCAAATTGGCTTTTTGTCTATGCGGCTAGTTTTTATCCTCTTTCTTTTATCCCCAAATTCCTGTAATTTAGAAATTGACTATGTTTAAGATCCACCGAAAAAAAGACCAGTCTTTTTCAACAGATCTCAGGGGGGAAATGTGTTATTTGGAATTTTGGGGGTTCCATTTAGAGGTATTTGGGGCTCATTTGAGCCTTGAAATACTGAGATATATGACAAACTTCCTGTGGATGTTTAGGGGTCTTGGAAACTACATTTTCCATGATTCAATGGGTTTCCGGTTTTGATGTGATAATGTGAACCAATGTAAAGTGTAGCTTAAATTGGGAGGTCAGGTTTGGGACTTTCTCTTCGGTATGTAGGAGAGGTAAGAGAGGGTAATTACTAATGGCGGGGAATTTAAAATAGATTTTAGCAGGCGCGTGGCCATTTCTTTTACCAACATGACCCTAATTAAAATATTAATTCTCCTTTTATTCTCAGTCTTTATCATTTTTAATTATTACACAGCTTAGTAGACATCAATGCCCAGGAAGAAATTTATGAATGTAATAATCATAAGTAGTCGTCTTAACAGTCTATTATCTCTTACCATATGATTCATACTAAAATAAACATTATGAATGTTAACAAGTGGAGAAAACTTTCATCTTCCTCAATGTAATAGAATTTATATTTAAAGGTAAACCATATGTATATTGCAACACTTTCAACTCTAACACATACCTCTGTAACTTCTCTAACCTCTTCTAAGAGTGAGTTTCTCAAATGCATAATATAAGTATATCTCTGCTATATAGGAATTTGGCCCTACTTTTCAGTCAGACATAGATACCTTTTATTGGAAAACAAATGCCATCTATATTGTAAGAGAGAGATTTTAGATATTTTATAGATATATATTTAAAGTGTGGCTGCCAGGAATCAACAATTTAGATTGATTCTGTACTTAAAATAGACCCAAGTCAGGATTGGGTTTAAGGTAGTTTATTTGCAATTAGGAAGATAAAAGGTAGGGAAATAAAGAGAGGGAGAGGCTAGTCCAGGCCTGCAGAGGCCTGGACAGAGAGAGAAGGTTAAAAGGCTAAATAAATTAGGCTACAAGCCACAAGGCCTAGCAATCAGATAGGCTAGAGCCTACTTAAGGTAGAGTCTTGGAAAAGCTCCAAGGTAGGCCAAGGAAGTCAGCCTAACTTACCCACGTGACCATTCAGAGTAGAAGCTGCCTGAGGTCTCCTCTGAGATCCTTCAGCACCAAGTTCAAAGTGGGAACTCCCTTAGCAGGAAGTAACCAACATACTTGAAGAGATAATGTCTTTCCTCACTCCCTGTGGGTCCACCTCTAATAAAAGTGGACAAATGGCAGCCTCCACACTGATTTGGACTCCCCAAAGGGCAGTCCCTAGTTCTTGATTTGTTACTTATTGTCACGTGTGGGTAACTCATCTCCCCTCCCCACTAAGGAAGGTGGGGATGACATCATCTTGGGTAGGTAGAGTTTTGACTATGAATGGACTAGAGCTAATTCCATTAACACAATATTGGGTTATGTCACTATGATCTTGAATGTCCTAAGGGAATCCTTGAGTGTCAACAAGAAGATTAACCCTATGGATCTGGTACATATTATGTACCTGTGTATTTATGTATATACTTGACAAAAAAGATAGAGTGGTAGCACTGATTGGGACCAGCTCTATATTATTTAATCTAATGACAGTATTGAAGGCACCAAACTGGCGTCAATACCTGAACATTTTGATGATGTTTGTCTCTTCTGTAGAAATTTTCAGGAAGATAGTGGTCGGAGGTGGCAAAAAGCAACAAAGAAGCACAGAAATTCCACCTCAAAAGCAGATATAAAGAATTAAAATTTTAGTGACTTTAATGCCTAAATATCAGGATCCTCTGAGAAAGAAATTTGGCATAGAGCTCTTGTGTTCTCATTGCAGAAGTAGGATGAGGGAGGAAGATATGATCAAAGAGCAAGAAACCCTGACGCCTCAGTAACTCTTGACTTTTTCAAGAATGGTCTTGAAAAGTTGCCTCATATGAGGTGGAAAACATCAAAAACTAGTTGAAAGAATTATAAAGTCAAAATTTTAATAGAGTCCTACAAAAAGTAATCCTCTAAAAGAAGATTGAAGGGGCAGTGAAGTGGCTTAGTAGATATAGGGAGCCAGTCCTGGAGACAGGAGATCCTGGGTCCAAATATGACTTTAGGCACTTCCCAGCTGTGTGATCCTGGGAACTTAAGCCCAGTTGCCTGCCTCTTCTTTCTCTATGTTATGGAGAAGTTATAGAGTAGACATAGATTTAAGGTAGGACAGAAAGCTGACAGCTAAAAAGCAAGACTTGGCTAAGTGCACTGACATTCCAGAATGAAATGAAGCCAGAGGTTTTAAAAGAAGACTGGACTTGTTGGCTGAGCTGGGGAGAAGGAGGGTCCAGTTAGCTGAGAGTTTGGGGATTTTAGCAGAATATTGAAGAGACTATCAATCAACTCGGCCTAGGTAGAGATAAGGTGTGGGTCTACAGCTGGTGGGCAGCTGTCAGATAGCCTGTTCTCCCTAAAGCAGTGGTTCCCAAACTTTTTTGGCCTACCACCCGCTTTCCAGAAAAAATATTGGCGCCCTCTGTCACTATCACCACTCCCAAATGAAACTGTGGCCATCACTGTTCCCCTGGATTGATGCAACACCCACCAGGGGGCGGTGGGCCCACTTTGGGAATCACTGCCTAGAGCTTCCTTTGGACTTATTAGCTGTTTAAGGATTTGTTCCTGGTTCCTGATATCATCTTGGAGCAGCTTGATCCTGAGCTGTGAGAATCCCAAACTTCAGCCCTCTCCAATATATTTAGAGCCATCTGCTAGTGTAGGAGAGACAAGCCAATTGGCCCTTGCATTCTAAAGGCAGTTGGTCCGTTTTTCTCTAGTGTTAGAAATCCTCCTCCCACTTTCCCAGTTTACCAACATTAAAATCTGTTTTATTATACTTCCTTTGTCTCCTCTATACCAACAAGGTCCCCACTATTGAGTTACATTAACATCACTGGTATCCTAGGCTGTTTGGTGGTCAGTTCAACTGTCAACTGTCATTCCCCATTCCTCACATCCCCTTTGTGGTTATTCAGTGTTATCTTGTCAGCCCTTTCCCTCGTAGGGTGTGGGAGTGTCCCCAGTTTGTGTTATTCTCTGGTTGGCACCCATCTGTCCATGTAGTCCCCTTCCATATTATTTCCTTTTTTCAGTTTGCAACTCCAGATAGGTTGGTTAAGCAGGAGGAGAGGAAGTGAACTCTCAGAGCAAGAGTAACTGGAAGTAGTGAGGTGAACATTCCGTGGAGGGTAATAGTCATTGGCTCTTGGCTGAAGGTTCTGAGGGTGAGCTGCACCATTTAGAGTTGGTTACTTCCTAACCACATTCATTCACAAAACCCTAAGTGAAGCCAATTTTACTATCTAGCATAAAATAGCTCCTGAACAAGGTTTTTTCTTGATTTTCTTTTCTTTTTTGCCTTTTGCTGCTTTTGTCATCTAATCTCTGTAAATTGACACCATAATAAGGAATTGTTGTGTTTGTATTAGCCTATCCATTATGGCTAATAACACCATTGTATTTGTGTCTAATTGGTCAGTTGTGTCAGTATTTGGCAAGATTGTAGTGGAGGAGTATATTAGATTATCTGTTGTTTGTTCTGTGCTTATGTATACTATTAATACCTTATCTTTGGTTCAAGACTTTAAGTGTATACCTAAATACTGTAAAATAGCACAACTGTTCCTAACTATCACTATTGGATGTATTGGCACACATGCCAATTCTTATATTAAGTGGATACGTGGTATATGAGATCAGATGGATATTTTTTTGTATAGGGTATTGTTTTAAAGTAGTGGTTACCTGGTATTGCAAGGATTATGAAGTCAAAATGTTACTGAGATTAATGCAAATGAAAATAGATAATCTGGAGCTTTATATACAACATGGCAATACTTATAGTCAAGCTAAAGGAAAACTAGGGAAAGCTTCTGGTTACACCAATAATGAAACCAAATTAGAGAAAGAACAAAATGCTCTGAATAATGATAAAGAACTGGTTACATTGTTACCATTATGAGATGTGCCAATTATGGACAATGACGTATTCCATTTGAAACAACATACACAATTTAAGGTAGAAGATATAGCAATTTTTAAAGGCAGAACTCCTACCTTCTTCGACAAACCAAATAAAGTAGTAAAAGAGCTCAGAACCACGATCAGGATGCATGATCTGAATTTTAATGATTTTCATTTTTCATTAGGTGAAGTTTTAACTAAGAGAGAAAGGGACAAGTTTTTGGCTGACACACAAACAACATAGGGATTGACTCTGTGGCCAGAGAAATGGAGAGAGCTAGATCTAAATTCTGTTGCAAACTATAGACTTTTAAAACAAGCACAGAAGTCAGTTTTGAAGGCCATGGAGAACAATTCCTGTTGGCCAAATGCTTGGGGAAAGTTTGAAAGGACAAGACAGACTGATCAAGAAACACCTGCATCATTTCTTTCTTCCTTCCTTTCCTCCTTTCCTTTCCTCCTTCCTTCCTTTCTTTCTCTTTCTCTCTTTCTCTTTCTCTTTCTCTCTTTCTCTTTCTCTCTTTCTCTCTTTCTCTCTCTCTCTCTCTCTCCCTTTCTCTCTCTCTCTCTCTCTCTCTCTCTCTCTCTCTCTCTCTCTCTGTCTCTCTCTCTCTTTCTCTCTTTCTCTCTTTCTCTCTTTCTTTCTCTCTCTCTCTTTCTCTCTCTCTCTCTTTCTTTCTTTCTTTCTTT
>NC_058130.1:55656482-55777319 GCF_016433145.1 Gracilinanus agilis
TTCTTTCTTTCTTTCTTTCTTTCTTTCTTTTTTTCTTTCTTTCTTTCTTTCTTTCTTTCTTTCTTTCTTTCTTTCTTTCTTTCTTTCTTTCTTTCCCTCCCTTAAAAACCCTTACCTTCTGTCTTGGAGCTGCCCCCTGCATCATTTCTTGATACAGTGTTAGAGGCTATGGAGACACACCTAGGTCTCAACACTCAGAAGAATAGTACAATATCCCATGTTAAGAGGATATTCATAAATAATTCAGTCCCCAACATCAGGAAATTTTTCCTTGACTACTGTCCTGACTAGGAATTGCTATCTTTAGACGAACTAAAACAGAAGGCTACAAATGTGTTTGCTCGATAGGACAACTGATACTATTCATTCTAAGACAAGGTAAGGAGTTTGGGTTTTGTTTTTTTTAAAGAAGATTGAAGATCTGAGTATGCAGGTATTGTTGAACTTCAAAGGGAAAAAAAAGAGAAGTAAAATGGATCATTAAGTAATAGCATGAGCTCAAGATGCTCAGAATCTAGCAGTTAATATCAGAAATTTGCAAAGAACTATGCCATCTTTGCTAAATCAATGATCTTGTTGGGTATATAGTTAAGATGAATAGAAAGGACCAAAAATAGCACAATGTGGCAACATTTGGATCTTGTTAGGATAAGAAATATGAGAAGACATTCAAAAACTTAGTCATGATATATGCACAGATCTTGGCATTTGCAAATCTAAGGAAATTCTTTGAGTTACATAATGATGCCACTCTAAAAGTCTGGGGAACCATTTTATTCCAGGTGAGCAGTTGTAATGAGCCAATTGTATATGCCAATTTAGGATTTACTGACACTAGGATGTACTTGTATATAAACTAGAATTCTTGACTATGAAGTGATTTGGGGAGCCCTATTGTAAAAAAAAAAAAAATCCATTACCTTGTATTTTTATAAATGCTAAGAAGGGCATGCCTACCAGGAAGACAGACTGGACTAAAGATCATTGACTCCACCTACCTATCCAATTTCATCAAATGATGTTCCCTGAATGGATGTATGGACTTAATCTAGCCACCAAGGTCACAATGGGAGTTGCAAGCAATATACTTATACTATACCTTACATACCTGATTTCAAAGAGTATCAGCTGAGAAAGACCAAAAAGAGTAGATACTTAAGCCTTAGATTTATGAGGCTAGCTTAGGTGTCTGTGAGTTTCATTCAGAAAAGCCATGAAGTAATTTCTGAGGCAAGGAACCAAGAAATCTGAGTCATCCTCATCCTGCCTGGAAAAGAAGTCTACATGGTCCTGCATTTCATTGAAGAACCAGGAGTTGGATACCAGGAACAATAATATAGTTTCATCATCAGTACCAGAACAAAGACCAAGTCAGATAAAGGCTGAATTAATACGTCGTCCAAGAGTTCGCCTTGTTCAGGAAAAGTAATAGTTAACTCTTCCTTTGACTTTTCCCCCTCTGTTAGTGAGAAGATTGCTGGTTTCCAAGACTAGAAAAGTTATCTTCTTCACTTCCTGTCCATATTATTATGACAGCCTCTTAATAGGTTTTCCTGCCTTAAAACTTTCCCCATCCCAGTGCATTTTATACATTGCTGCCAAAATAATTTTTCTAAAGGGGAAAGCTGGCCATATAACTCTCCTACACTATCAATTCCTGTGGCTTCCTATTGTGTTTAACATAAAAAATAAATCCTTCTATTTTGCTTGTAAAGCCCTTCATGCCCTGTACATAACCTGTATTTCCAACCTTACTGAATATTCCCCTCCCTCTGCACTGTGTGCTCTAGCCAATCTGGCCTTCTCTCTTCCTTGCTCACAGCCTTACATCACTATTCTCCATGCCTTTTGCACCAGTCATTCCCCATACATGGAATTCACTACCCCCTGTGTCCCTGTCTTCCTATAAAGTTCAGTTCAAGTACTATATGGTCCTCAAAGCCTTTCCTGAGCCCTTCCCTGTCAAATTAATTGTATTTAACCACCTTGCATGTGTATATTATTTCTTAACTTTATCCTGTATATATTTTTGTGTTTGTTGTCTGGCCTATTATAATATAAATTCACTAGGAATAAGGATTGTTTTATCCCTTGTGCTTGTATTCCTAGGATCTAGCATAGTGATTATTACATAGAAGTTTAATAAATGGTTATTGATCAATGGATTAGACTCAGATTCCTCTTTTGTAGAATGGAGATAATAAAAATACCTACTTCAGTTATGAGGAACAAATGAGATAATATATACACAGATCGTCACAAATTTAAGATACAATATTATGAATGTAAGCTATTATTTTTATAAGAGAAAGTGTCCACATCCTATCTGTACATTTAGCGATCCTTAGCCATCCTAGTACACCATATAAGCAGTATGAGACAGTGACCTTCCAGGAATCATGAGATAGTTGGACCCAGTTCCTGAAACAGGGATAAGGAAGCAGAGTCTATAAGTAAGCCTCAGGCAGTTGCCCAATTTCCTTCAGAGTTTTACACTTCCACTTCCTCTGGGCAATGGGAGATAGATGTGGACTAAAATGTCCCACAAACCCTACCAAATAACTGTACACAACCAAAAGAACAAAGGAACAATAACTAGTTACTTAGAAGGAGATCCCCTTTCATATAAGACAAATGAGTTGCTCATATTCACAGTGATGAGAGGAACTCCTCATAAAAAATCTTTAGAGATAACCTAGGTCTTTGGTTGGGGTCTCTGAGCAGCAAAAACTGGCAGTTCAGTTTCCTAGTCACACAGGACTAAATTCAAACAATTCTTAATTTCCACATTCACTGCCTTCCTTGGAGTCTGCATAGAAAAGAACAAAACTTGACCTATCTTTGCCCCAGGGTATTTAACATATCATTAGCATCCCGTTTACATTCAGTTTGATCCTCCTTTCCCACCCCCACCCCCAAATTGGCAAACTGAGGGAACCATGGGTAAAGCCACACAAACCAAAGCAGACCATGAGTAAAGCAGTATCAGTTCCCCAGAGACACAGAGCAACAACTGCCAAACAAATGATCCCTTCGTTAGGTAATCTATAGGATAGGATAGAAATTTAAGATAGGAAGCAGGCAGTCTAAAGCAAAACCCTTGGCTGGACCATGGACATTCCAATATAGAATGCAGAGAAAGGTTTGAGTGAGAGTGATCTGGGCTGTGTTGGAGTTAGGAGGGTGGAGCTGTTATCCAGCTAGCAGAGACTCTACTAGCTGTGGATTATTGGGATGTTGGAGAAGATTAGAGAGACCATATATCAAGATAACCTAGGTCAAGAGAAGGGTTTCAAATCTACAGTTGGTGGACAACTTGTAGATAGCCTTTCCTCCCTAGTGTTCATTGGATTACTGGCTGGGCAAGGATTTATTTTCTGAGACCTGAAGTCATTAAAGGATCAGCCTGGACCAATTGTGAGAATCCCAGTATCCCAGCCCTCTCCAGCCTTCAGCTAGGGTTGCCTGCCTGCCTGAAGTTAGCTTAGCAGAGAAGCAGAGAAGCAGAGAACCCTTCTCTGCTAAGCTAACTCTCTGAGAGTTAGAGATTATCTCACCCACTTTCCTTACCTTGAAACCATTAAAACTTTGTTTTATATACTTCCTGTTTGTTCCCCCTCTCAACCACCTGAACCCACATTAAGATATTTGTCATCCCTGGTATCCTTGGCTAGTGTGGTGGATAGTTAAACTGTCAACTGTCATCACCCATTCTCCATATCCCCTGAATGTTTTATTCAGTGTATCTAGTCAGTCCTTTCCCTTGTGGGGTGTGAGTTTGTCCCTTGTTGTGTTTGGCACCCTGTTTGTTACCTGGCAGAACCACTTTACTTCTTTCAGTAAGTAAGCAAAATAAAAAGCATTCCTGAGAACCCCTATCCACTTACTCTCTCTCTTACTCTTACCTTTACTTACCTTACTTTAATGACTAGATGAGCCATTTCGTTACTATATTCTCTTATAATAAAGCTTGTTTCCTCAAAATGGAGTCAGTTTGAATCATCAATCAGTTCTTTGAATATGATCCAATCACCTTAAGCACATCATGAACACATGACCCAAAAGGAACATTTAAGGACTTCAGGAATCTGATAGGGATGAATATTCATGGAACCAAACCACAGTTCAGCTTAACTCAGTAGACATTTGTAAGCACCTGTTATATGCAAAGAGCTCTAGGAGATGCTAGGGATATAAACCAAATATGAAGGGCAGTTAGGTAGCACAGTGGATAGAGTGCTAGGCCTGGAGGCAGGAGGAGAGGACCTGAGTTCAAATCTGGCCACAGACACTTACTAACTGTGTGACATTGAACAAGTTGTTTAGCCCCAATTGTCTAGCCCAGTGATGACAAACCTTTTAGAGACTGAGTGCCCAAACTTCAACCCTTGTGCCATATGTGAGCCTCCCCCTTACCCTAGACAGGGTAGGGAGGAATCACTCCTATTGGACTGCTGGACAGAGTGGTGGGGAAAATGAGGAATGTCCTCAGGCATAGAAGAGAACAGCTCCCCTCTGACATGGGCCATAGGTTTGCCAACACAGGACTGGCCCTTGCCATTCTTCTCTTAGAATCGATATGAAGAAATTAAGGGTTTAAAAGAATATATATGAAGCTAGGCCTAGATCCTGGGTTCAAATCTAGCCTCAAGACTCTTGTAGCTATGTGATTCTAGGTAAGTTATTTAACCCCCATTGCCTAGTCCTTACCATTCTTCTGCCTTGGAACCAAAACAAAGTATTAATTCCAAAATGGAAGGTAAAATATATTTTTAAGTATAATTTAATATATCATATTAATGATGTAATTAATAATAAATATAAATATAATTTTATATTAAAAATGTATATGTATATGTATATGAAACAGTCCTTAATCTCAAGAAGATTCCTCTGCTGAGGATATTCAGCTTGCAGAAAGATAAGTAACACAAAATGTACACTTTAAAGGAAAAAATATATAGTTTCAGGTTGGTTGGCCTGAAGAAATTGAAAAGAGTAATATGAAATGACTAAAAATTTAAGTGAAACCAGACTGTAGAGAAATCCACAATACTCCACAGAAGAATTTTTATTCGGGAAATGACAACATTCAGAACTGTGTATTAGGAATTTCAATTTAGCTACTATGTAGAGGATGGAATGGAAAGAGGTGGAGCTAATTAGATATAAGGTTGAGTCACCTAAGGAACGATTGCAGTGATACCTCATGAGTGGTGAAAAGAGATCCAATGGTAGCCTCAACAAGTCCTGGCAATTGATGGAATGGGGTAGGGGCACAGAAGGGAGAAGAAAAAGTCCATTATTACTTAAAGGTTGCAAGCCCTGGTTGACTGAAAGGGTGGTAGCACTTAAGAATAACTTAGCCAGGTCCTGTGGAGTGCTTAGAGCCCTGATGGTAAACCTATGACACGTGATTCCGTACTGACATGCGTAGCCATTTTCGATGACACACGGCCATGCAGAGAAGTATGGGGCCGCATGACGAGGATGAAACATTTGTTGTAGTGTAGTGTAGACACTGTGCTGTTGGTCTGTAGGCCAAAACAGCAGAACTCCGGCACAGAACCTCTAGTTCTGGGACTTTGGGGCCATTAGGGGACCTTTGACCCCACTTCTGGCCTTCGGAGCAGGGAGCGGTGGAATGCTGCAGGGGACTCATCTCTGGGGGCCCTGTGATCGCCATTGCCAGCAACCACATAACCACAGCAACCATCATCCAATCTACTGTTCTGGGGTGTCGTGGATTTCTAATTGACCATCATGACTGAGATAGGTGAGGGGGAAGCTGGGAGAGCTGAGAGCCTGAGCTCTGGGTGCTATTTCCCGCCATTAGAAATGGCAGCAGCCATCTTAATTTACATAAGGAATGCCATCTTGCAGCATAGTGCAGACTCCATTTCACCACTTTCTGTTGTGCATCCTTATTAACCCCTATTTCTGCTTATTAACCCTGCCCTTTCCTAAAAGACAGTTACATGTGCCATCTTGTGGTAGTTAACCCCTAATTGTCTGCAGGGCTAATAGGCTATCTATAATTCTATCTTCTGTCGCTGCCTCCCTGATGGAGAACCCAAAAAATAAAAAAAACAAGATTAAGTAAAGGAAGTAGTAGTAGCAGTAGCTAACCCTTTCAAGAGACATGGACTGAGGTGTATGGCATTATAGAAAAAAATGGCAGATCATTTTGTGTTCTATGTACTGAAATGTAAGCAGAACATGGAATATAAATAGACATTTTGAAACTAATTGTTCCCAGCTCTTGAAAAAAAAGTGAAGATGAAAGGAAGGAATACATCGCCAGGAAACTATACCTTTATAAGAACCAATCTAATTCCATTCTTAAATTTGTAAAAAGCTCTACAAATTTAACATCTGCAAGTTTGATCATTGCTCACTCCACAGCTCAGCATGGAAAAGCACTCAGTGAGGAAGAATTTATTAAAGAAACTCTCCTAAAATATGCACCAGTTCTATTTCACAATATGCAGAATAAAGATGGAATTATTAAGAGAATATCCCACCCTTACCAATCTTCCACCTATGAGACAATACACCGAAGTACAAGGGTTTAAAAAAAAAAAAAGAGAGAATATCTGAGTTACCACTCAGTAGAAATATCACAAAAGACCAAATAATGAGACTGAACACAAACGTACATCAATTAAAGAGAGACATAAGTAATTGTAAATATTTTTCAATCTCTCTTGATGAAACTACTGATGTCACATCATATGCTCAGTTGGCCATTATTGATGGATAGTCTGATGGTCTCACAATGAGAGAAGAGTTGATAAAGTTAGTATCAGTGCCAACAAGTACATCAGAAAGCGAAATATGTAAGGTTGTTATACAAACATTCCATAAGCTAAGCATTGATATCTCTAAAGTTGTGTCAGTGACAGCAGATGGGGCACCAAACATGGTGGGGGAAAAGTTGGATTTGTCAAATTGTTTATGGAAGCTTTTGGGCATCCAATTGTGCCTTTTCATTGTATTATCCTTCAGGAGGCTTTATGTGCCAAGGCAGAATTCACCAACTTAAACAACTTAGTGTCAGTTGTTACAAAAATAGTTAATTTAATAGCTGCTCGCCCCCTTCATAAACAAGAAATTTTCTGCACTTTTACTGAAGGTTGATTCCACCTACTGTGTACTGCTGATGTACAATAATGTAAAATGGCTGAGCTGAGACAAAGTTCTTGAGTGCTTTGTGCAGTGCTTTGAAGAAATTAAGGTATTTCTTGAGGATAAGGATCCAGGAAACTTTCCTCAGCTTAATGATGATAAGTGGGTCAACACTCTGATGTTTTTTACAGATCTCTCTGTTCATATTAATAAACTGAATTTAAAGTTACATGAAATGTAATTTTGAAATGGAACCTTGCATATAAAGTACCAGCATGTCTTAGACTCATTACTTGACCAGTTCAGGGATAGATTTAATCAATTTAGAAGCCTAGAACAGACCATGAAAATAATTCAGTATCCTGATGTAGTAGGCTACAGTAGTTGGAATTAAATGGTTTACAATGGATGCAAATTGCAGAATTTCAAGACAGCATCTGGGCTTAAGTATTTGTCAACTTGAGGTCAAAGCTTGAGAATCTGGAAAGGTGCCACTTGGAGAATCAAGAGGAGTGCCACTACAAACAGGAAATTTGGAGTGCCTGGAACTGATTACCAGACACTTTCAGTACCCTAAAAAATATATCAATGGCTTTACTCACAATTTTTCCCTCTATGTACTTTTGTGAGACCTTATTCTCAGCATTAAATAATATCAAAACCAGCAAAAGAAACAGATTGACAGATGAAGTTAGTAGCGCTTGCTTGGACTTGAAGTGTACAAAATACCAACCTTCAATTGAAGATTTAGCGGCTAAATGAATTTTCATTAGCCAATGAAATTCAGCAACAAAAAAAAAACACAACACACTAATAGGCAGGTAATTTAAAGAATTCCCCTTCCCCCTCACTTATCTTAGTTCACGGCACCCCACACAAGTTAAATAATATCAAGATCCACAAAAGAAACCAATTGACAGATGAACAATGAACAAAGAAGTCACTAAGCAGGTAAGTTAAATAATTAGTTTTTGGTTTATTAAATACAGTTATATATTACAATTATACATTTTTGTTATTTAAACTATAAATATCATGAAATTATGTTTTTTTTCTTGAAGTGACACACCACCCGAATTATGCTTGGTTTTTTGGCAAATTTTGACACACCAAGCTCAAAAGGTTGTCCATCACTGGCTTAGAGCTTATTTGAACATCAAAGATCCCCAAAGTCATCCACTGCATCCCAGACCATCTTCAGTTGTCCTGACTTTGTCTTGCACTGGACTTGAATGACTAAACATGAGAATGAGGTTGGTAACTTTGTTGAACTCTCCCTGATGTCACTGGCCCTTTTTGAAAAACAAAGGACAAACAGTAACAACATATCTCAGAATTATTTCCCTGGGTAGCATTCTGTGAACTTCTCCCCCACTATTGGCAGGGCCTGCATGACCCACTTTCCCTTCACCTCTGATTCCCAAAACTTCACCCCTCCCTCTGCCTTCACTGGGGAAGCCCCTGGATATAGTGTTCACAGGGCCTGGGCTCAGAAATTGAGTCTGGCATTGTAAATACCGGTAGGGTATTGGACAATCCCCTGGAGCCTCAGTTTCCTCCTGTATCAACTCAGAATTGAAGCCTGCTCTGGGATGTTATGACTCCTGCCCAAGTCTCCCTTTCAGTACCTCTCTTCTCTTTTCCCCCAGCAGACTGGCCCAACACCATTTTTTCCAACCTTCTTTCTCATCTCTTAATTTTATATACATAACATACAATTCTTACCCCTGCCCTCTGCCTATGTATAATACTTCTAACTGCCCTAATAATGATAAAGTTAAAAGTACCATCTTCCCATCTAGGCATATAAACAGTTTAACCTTATTAAATTTCTAATAATTTCTCTTTCTTATTTACCTTTTTTATGCTTCTCTTGAGTCTTGTATTTGACAGTAAAATTTTCAGTTAACTTCTGGTCTTTTCATCAGAAATATTCAAAAGTCCTCTATTTCATTGAATGCCCATTTTTTTCACCCTGAAGAATTATACTAGGTAGGTGATTCTTGGTTGTAATTATAATTCCTTTGATCCCCTGGAATATCATATCCCAGACCCTCTGATAGAAATAAAAACAACTGAAACCACAGAATGATACCAATTAGATGCAAAAGACGCTTTAACCAAAACACAGGAAGCCATAAAATAGTATAGTCATTGGAAAGTCATTTTTTTTAATACATTAAAAACTATATCTCTAAAACCAAATGATAGAGATAGAGAAATGGTAAAATGTGAGCTATCCTTGAGGGTAGGAACTAATAACAATATGCCTAGTGTTTGGTACTGTAAGGACAAGGATGGGCTGAAAAGCAACTGGGTAGAATGTTGGCACCTTGGATGAGTGACTTGAAGCATCAGTTGGAGGAAGCAAAGGATGGTGAGAGAGATTCCTGGAGGAGGGGAGTTAGATTGGAGGAGCTCTAAGAGCGAGGTGTGGAGAGTGGAGCCCTGACAGATTCAAGAGCCATATCTTGGGATTTCTGAACTCTGTTATTCTGAATAGCTTGTTGTTTCCTGATTGCCATCCCTGCCATCCACAGGAGATTGAGTTCTCCAAGCTTGAGGGGTCTAGGACTCTCTGAGCGGACCCGAGAAGACTTTGCCCATACCTTGCCATACGTAATATTAAGATTAAAAATAATAAAGGCTGATATAAATATAGAAATTCGTATTTTAATTAAAGCCATGCTGATAGATAAAGTCATTAGACCACGCGCTTGTAAGAATTTAAAACTGCCGCTTCAGCCATAGTTACCTCCCCTCTCCTCCTGCGCCCAGTAGCTAAAGAGAGGAAGTTCAAAGTCACTACAGGAGTCTATATCCCTTCTCTTACATCCTCCCACTTCCTGTCTACCATGAGGAATCATGGGAAATGTAGTTTCAAAGTCTCCCACATGTCCATAGAAAATATATATATACTTTTAGATGGCTTTTCCCAAATTTCACTTTTACAGTAAGACCCTACCTTGTGTTTATAGCTTAGACTTATGATAAGGTTTCATTAGAAGGGGACAGGATGGAGAACTCAATCTCCTGTGGATGGCAGAGATGGCAATCAGGAAACTACAGGCTATTGGGAATAAAAGAGTTCAGAAATCCTAAGATATGGCTCTCGCATCCATCTTGGCTCTGCTCTCCACACCTCACTCTTGGAGCTCCTCTGATCCAATTTCCCCTGTCCAGTAATCTCTCCCATAATCCTTTGCTTTGAGTCACACATCCAAGATGCCAGCATTCTACCAGGTTGCTTTTCAGCCCATCCCTGTCCTTACGGTACTTAATAGGTACCTGGAAAATACTTGTTGGATGAATGATATACTAGAAGTTTTCCAAAAAAATATTGGGAGAAAGAGGATGCTTCTTTCCACTGAGAGGAGATTAAATGATTAAATCCATATTTTTGTAGATGACAAACAAATGGCGGTTTATTTATAGTTTAGGAAAGTAGCACAATAAAAAAGAAATCATTCAAATTCAAACATTTCTTTATAGCTACAACAGAATTAAAGAATTTCTTTCAAAATAGCATCCTTTACCAAAATAAGACAGAGGGATATTAATTTTTCATGACTGAACCACAAAACTATAAAGAAAAATGATACTACGTAAATTAACTTACAGATTTTGTTTTATGACAGTCAGTTTAAAAAGAGTTGCTTCATAAGAGATTTTCTTAAGGAAGGAAGCAGCTAGGTGGCTGATTGAATAGAGAGCCAGGCCTAGAGACAGGAGGTTCTGAGTTCAAATCTGTACTGAGATATTTCCTAGCTGTGTGACCCTGGTCAAGTCATTTAACCTCCACTTGCCTATGCCTTACAGTTCTGCCTTGAAACCAATACTCAGTATCAATTATATATATAACTTTAAGGAAAATACTGAACAATTCTAGTTCAAAATTTGGCCCTGCTTAAAATATAAAAAAGTCGACCAGTTCCATGTGCTAGAAATATACTCAGCCTACAAGTGTATAAATGCATGGACTTAAATAGCTTGGAGAAGGGGTCTGTCAAAAACAGGATGTGACAAAGAGGGGAGACTCCTGGAAGTGTGCCTAACTGGTCCGGACCTATGCACTACATTTCCCAGAAAGCCTTCCCAGCACCTGTAGACATGATTGGGGCTTTGTTTCTGTTACCATGGAAACTAAGCCAGAAACAAGATCTCTGAGGTCACTTCCTTTTCCTCTATCTTCCGCATCCTTCTTGCTCCAAGATTCTTTCTGGGTTTGGAGTCTATGGGCTATTGTGACTCTGCTTGACACCAGGACAAATCACTTCCTTCTGTCTGCCTCAGTATCCACAGCTGTGAAATGTAGATAAAACCACCTCTTTGAGTTGAGGAGATCCAATCTTCACCACTCAAGAGACCCTGGACTTCTTCAGGCTTGCAAATTGGTGCACTTAGTAACTTAGTCCCTTCTGGCTCTAAAGTGAGGAGCTTCTAATAATAAAATGTATGCAGTGCTTCAGATTTGCAAAGCATTTTATAATATTTCATTTGATCCTGGTGTAATCCTCTGAGGTAGATCCTATTATTATCCTCATTTTACAGATGAGGAAACTGAGGCTGAGAGATTACAGGAACTGTAGAAGGTCACAAAGTGAGGAAAGAACTCATCTGAGGCAGAATTTGAATTCAGATCACATGGATTCCAAATCTAGCCCTCTCTACACCCCTTTACTTAGCTTCCTGGCCTGTCCCTTTTTCTCTACTTCTCCCCACCCTTTTCTCACCTTTTTCTACTTCAGGTCCAATTGAAGTGCCACCATCTAGGAAGTCTCTCCTTTTTCCAAGGTAGTGTCTTTCCCCAAATTAATTTATATCTACATATGTATGTACACGGTGGACTATTTTGTATGGTCTAAGAAGTTTTGCATTTGTATTTGTATCCACTGGGACAAGTACAATGCCTGGCACATAATAGCTATTTAATAAATACTTTTTTCATTGGTTGATCAATTTGCCATCCTTTCCCCTTTGACTCTATCTTCTGAGTTTTCTTCCTTTCAGTCTTTCTTCCTATCCTTCTATACTTCTTCTTTCAAAGGGACTTTACTAAGGCCTACCTCTCTTCTATTCATTTGCCAAATCTATAGCTTCTTCCTGAGGATGATCTCATTTGGACTATAACAGCCATTAAAAAAAACAAAACAAAAAAAAAAAAAAACACCCACAGCGGGCAATTGGGTAGCTCAGTGGATTGAGAGCCAGGCCTAGAGATGGGAGGTCCTGGGTTCAAATTTGACCTCTTGACACTTTCTAGCTGTGTGACCCTGGGCAAGTCACTTAACCCCCATTGCCTAGGCCCTTGCCCTTACCACTCTTCTGCCTTAGAAACAGTACACAGTATTGATTCTAAGGTGGAAGGTAAGGGTTTTAAAATTTTTTTTTCTCCTTGCACTGTCACTTTTATTATTTTGGGACAGCCAAGTCATAAACACTGAATATTTCTTCCACTACTTAAGTTGCTCTTTACTATTTAAAGGAGCACTTTGTAGTGGAATCTATAGTTAAACTAACATAACAATTAGTCAGAAAAACCAAGTCTTTAATCAGGAAAGGGATAAGTCCAATGTTTGGCCCTTTACTCAGAATCTGGCACCAAAATTTTGGCACCCTGGAACTCTGGGGACATTGTTCTGGGAGTGATACTGTGCTAGATGACTACTCCAAGGAGCCAATAAAATTGGCAAGCATAAATACCTTTCTGGGGAACAGGGGGACTGAGGATGGAAGGGATAGTTGATTGGCTTTACAATGGTAACAAAGGAAAATGAGGAGTCCCAGACAGGAATAACAGTGAGGGCTGATGCTTTACGAAGAACACAAAAGGGAAAGATCCAGCCCAAGGCCAGGCTACTGAGTAAAGGACTTTGGCCTGAGGGGACAAAAGAGATACTTAACACCTGATGGGATTAGCCATCCCCACCTAAACTACTTTAAAGTCTATTGTTAGTCTGAAACTCCAGAAGTTGGACTTTCTCTCTGGGAGAAACTCTCTAGTTACAAGGTCTACCTTGAGGATTTCACTTTTAAGCTAAGTAAACTGGGGGTCATTGAATCTTTCTTGGCTACAAGTTTGGGGGCTTCTAGGTTCCACGTTGACACTATACAAATATTTTATGTGCTTTGGTAGATGAATCCCCAAATATTCTGTGCATTTTGTTATTTTGAATGGCATTACTCTGTTCTTCTTGGGTGATATTATATGGAAATACTGTTGATTTGGGGTGGGGGACAGGTGACAGTATTTCGTAGTGTTCAGTTTTACAGAAGCTTTTATCTCAATGAGTATCTTTGCTCATTCTCTAGGATTTTCTAAATAAACCACAATATCATTAACAAATAGAGACAGTGAAGTGGGGCCACGATGGGAGAGAAGGTACCCAAAGCTGCCTGATCTCTACCAAATTATCATCCAAAACACTATGATATAATTGCCTCAGAATGAATTCTGGATCAGCACACCCCACAAAAAGACAAGGTGAAGTAATTTTTCAGCCCAAAACAACCTAGAAGGCCAGCCCAGAGGATATAGTAGATGGTCCCTAGGTGCAGCCTAAGCAGCAGCTAAGCCTTCCACAGCTTTCTGGCAGTAAGAGGATTTGGACAACAACAGGGGTTGCTTTGCTGACTCTGGGTGTGAGATTCTTATTGCACTGCCCATATGCAGATCTAGCAAACAGTCCTGGATTGTACTCTTATGGGGAGGAGGAACACTAGCAGACACCGGGGAACAGGGGACTCTAGCCATAGTTCAAAGGTGGTGTCGACGTGGAATCTAGAGACCCCAAACTTGTGGCTTAGTGAGATATGATGAACCCCAAGTTTTAGAAATAGCTTGTAGGTTGGAGACCCCCAAAGCTTGTGCTTGTTCTGTTCCCTTGAGAATCCACGCTGAAGGGAATCCCAGACTAGCAGTAGCAGACTGAATAATGGACCCCAGGGTAAATGCTACTAAATACCCTTTTGACTTAGGTAGTCTTGCCCATAGTATCAGAGACCCTTCCCAGGAAGACACACCTGGGCTGGGACCACCTTTAGTATCCATTGTATAAGCAGCCCCTTCCCTTACACCCTAACCTCTAGCTATGATTCCTTTCCCAAACTTTATTGTAAATCCCATCCTTACCAGTATAATGTCAATCATCTTTCCCAGCCCTGGGATCTTCCCAAATGGTATATAAGTTCCCCAATTTCCTTTGTTCTTGGGAGTCGTCATCTAGCGCCGGGTCACTCCCAGGGTGTCAGGGAGCAGAGCGAAGCAGTGTTCAATCCTTGGACTCTGCACAAGGCACAGCTCTGCAAAAGGGGCCAAGTAGCCCTGATCCCCCTTTCCCTTGATTAAAGAGTGGCTTTATGACTATTTCATAGTTCCATGTGTTTTCCAAGTTAACAGTGGAAAAGAGTGCTTTTGATCACCTCCACACCGGAGAACAGGTCTGGAGAGTATTGAACCTTCCTTTCTTTATATCATACCACCTTGGAAAAACTGAAAGCAGATAGATTGCCAGAATCAGCTCTGAAGGTAGTTGCACAAAGAACTTGAAACTCAGAATAGTGCTCCCTCCACAAAACCCGACTCTTTTCTTCTCTGAGACAAAATTGTTTAAGATCTGTTTTGTCTTTTGTGAGTTTCATTATTTTATATTTTGAAGGTATTTCTTTACTTTGGGTTTATCTGCCTTGTCAATATATATATCTATGCACAGCAGATTCTGATTTGTCCGATTTTGTTGTGATGTCACTTTATTTATTTGCTCTTCTGTTCATTTGATTTTGTGACCTCTCCTTTTTAATCAAGTTGACTGACAATTTATCATTTTTTTAGTCTTTTCAAAGAACCAGATTTTAGTTTAAATCATTATTTCTATAGTTGTTGGTTTCCAGTTTCTCTTTTTCTCCCTTAATTTCTCTAATGCAAGTCTCTTTTTCAAGATTTATAAGGAATTGATTCAAATGTATAAGACTTGTGGCTTTTTCCCAATATATAAATGGTCTTTAAAAAGAATTCTAAGTTATCAGCAATCATATGAAATGTTTTAAATTACTAACAATTAAAGAAATGCAAATTAAAGAGCTTTATGGTTCTACTTCACCTCTTTTAGACTGCAAAAATGAGAAAAGAGGAAAATTATTTATGTTGGAAGGGGTGTAGGAAAACAAATAACTTCTATACTGTTGTTATTGCAGCTATCTATTGGTCTAGCCATTCTGGAAATCAATTTGGAACTATGCCCCGAAAATTATCAAACCAGCATGGACCTTTTCCTAGGTCATTGATAGTTAATATTCACTGTTGCAGCTCTGCTTTCTGCTTTGATTCTAGGCAAGGACAATTTTCCTTCTTATTTTGTAAGTGTGGGAAAAACAAGATTCCTTTAATGCTCATTAAAGACATTAGATTTTAAAATTATTAAAAAAAACTCCTAATCCTCTTCCATGGTGACTGTTGGACCACTTTGTGTCTCCTTACTCACTAATCCTCAGTGGGGAAGCCCAGAATTAAAAGTATAGCGCTGCAACAAAATAGTGAACAAAACTCACTAATCTTGTTCTGATAATTTATTCACTTGGAAAAATAGGAAAGATTCATACATCATCAAGATAAGTTAAGAAAAATTAATTTTGCAGTTGTTTAAAATAAGTTACAAAATTAAAGAATCAAAAGATAAGAGTTAGAAAAGACTTCCTAATCACCTTAAGTTTAACCCATACCTGAAAATGAATCCCCTCTACACATTCCCAAGAAGTGATCTTCAAGTCCCTGCTCTCAAAAACCAGGAAAAAAAATAAAACAAAATGGAGCCAGAGTCTAGGAATTCAAGTCTTCCTAAGGAAGCCCTTGGATTGGTTCATACCAACATCCTTTTGGTCAATAGTCAATGGCATGGATCTGTGACCACACAGAGATGGGTAAACTAAGAAAATTTAGAAGATTCCTCATTTTAAGCACAAAAAAAAGCGAGTCTTGTCTCTATCTAGTTTTAGATTCAGCAGCACGAAACTGAAGGGATCTTGGCCATTTCTGCTGTTTTTGATAAGATCAACCTCAATGCAGAGGCCAAATAATGAAACAAAAGGCATTTATGCTTGCCCCAGATCTCCAGAGACATAATCATCACAGATTTTTTCCCCAACAACTTTTCTATTATAAGACTGGCCAATGGCAGCTAGGTAGCATACTGGATAAAGCACCAGACCTGGAGTCAGGAGGACCTGGGTTCAAATCTGACCTCAGACATATAATAATAATTAGAGCCAGTGACCAGTATTATTAAAGAGAGAAGGGGAGATGGAGACTATGAGGGAGAGACTCTCTTCTAGTTCTCCCCCCCTCCAAATATACACTGGGAGACTTCCAGGGGATGTCACCACAAAACTGGGTGACCTGGATGGTCATGCTGCCCCACAGGAGTTGGGGATGAGGCTTCTCTATAAGATGAGTAATTGGGCACCCCAATCCGATTCTGAATGAGGGCAAGGTTCACACAAGTCTCAACCCCCTTCCCCCCCCCATCAGCCAACTTCACAGCTGGAGGTCTGGCTCCAAGATAGAGGCAGCCAAATTAAGCTGTGATTCCCCTCCCCCTCATCTCTCAGGCAGTCTGGAATGCTATCTGACTAATGAATGTCTTTTATTAATATCAATATAGGGATGGGGAAAGGGGTGAAGGGCAGAGGGATTTTGGGGTGCCCTCTTCTCTATTTCTAAGGGGTCTGTCACTTGGGTGGGAACCTTTGGGGTTCTCTCTTCTTTCTTCTCCTAGGAGCAGGGTACTTCAGTATCTATCTCCCAAGGTGATTCAATATCTAGGAATCTCATACCTAGGAATTTTCAAACTAGGAATTACCCATAATGAAAGTCCCAAAACTGGTGCCACTCTGGAAATCTCCTTTCTCTGATAGAAGGCTAAAGTTGGGGATCATGCTATGTAGATAATTCTGAATCCCACTTCCTCAACATAGAAAGTTGGGGTTCAGGAAATAATGCCTTTGAATTCCCCTTTCAGGCTGTCTACAGACACATCTCTGCTATAATCATGTGCTTCTGCCAAATGGGAATAATTCCTTTCCCCTTATCCAATTGTACTAGGTGCATGAGAAAAGATGAAGAGCTCTTCCTCAAGAGCTGAAAGCAAGTAGAATGGTCCTAGAAAATATTATGGAATATATGGTTGTTGCCTCTTTGCTAATATATTGGTCTTTAGCTTTCTTTCTCTGTTTTATCTGTAAATATCAGAAATATGTCTTCTCATAAGTTGTTTCTCGAGGTACCTCCTTTCTCTATTTCTGTAAACAATTATACAGTATTAAGATTGTTATTTAAATGTTTATTGTTTCACTCCTCATGATGCTTTAAAGCATTATATTTCTATGCCCATCTTTTTGTCATTCTAATTTTATTGCTGTACACTTTCTTCACTATTATTTAAAAAATTAATCCAAAGTGATAGAACACAAAACAAATGAATGAAATTAACAACTTTTCAGGTTATTTACCAACAAAAAACTTAAGGAAAGAAAATTCCATGAAAAATAACAACCAAGTATTTTATGTATTTTGTAATTAACTTTTTAAAAACTCAGGAAGAAGGTATATAAATGTAACTATAAAACACTTTTTACACAAATAAAGGGCATCTTAAATAATTGGAAATTAATTGTTCACGAATAGGTTGATTCCAATATAATAAAAATAATAATGCTACCTAATTTAATTTGTAGTTTTAAGTTATATCAGTCAACGGGTTATTGTTTAGAACTAGACATTATTCAATTGACAAATGTAGGAATGAAGGGAGTATAAAGCATTACCATAAGCCTCAAAACTAGTTTTAAAAATGTAAATTAGATGAGTATAAGCTACTCAATTTGCAAAAATGGTAGCCTAATATTTGTTAAACCCAAGAACACAAACTACTAGATTGTTTTCACTGTGATACAGGTAGAAATTTGTTACAAGTTTGATCCATTTCATCAGCGGCTGGTCTCTCGTGATTGGCTCTGCCCGGATCAACCACGCCCACACACTGCTAAACCACACCCACTTTCCCTATAGGCTCCAGTCCACTTCTTCCCTTGCTCTTCACCACGCCCACTTTTCCTCTACAGCATGCGCATTCATCACCCTGAACAGGCCCCGCCCCAGTGGTCAGGATGAGGCAACGTCATCAGGGAGCGCGGGGAAGAGGCGCTGCGGTAAGCAAGTCGCCGGCCGGCCCCTGCCGGGGGTTTCCTAGGGAGAGTCGGGGGTCGCAGCTGCGTCTGTGACGGTGACAGTTAGAGACCGAAGGGCAGCCTTCGTGCTCGGGCTTCTGGGCCCAGAGGGTGACACTGGGGTCCGGGTGGACAGTCTTCGCCGAGGGTATCGGGCGCCCTCGGCCCCGACTTGTCCCGCGTTACCGCGGGCGGCGGACAGAGGCGGCGGCCTGATCCGGCCCGACCTGCAGCCTCCCAAGCCCCTGAACTCGCTCCTGGAGGAGCCCGTCCCCGGAGCCCAAAGGGCTCGGAGCTAGGCTACTCCAGCCCTTCTCATCGTACAGACGGGGAAACTGAGGCTCCGAGGGTCCAAGGAGCAGCGCCGGGCAGAACCCGGGCCCGCAGGCACTTTCCGTGGCTCCTTCATCTTCTATTCAAAGTAGTTTCCCCTTCTCCCCTTCAACCTAGAGTCAGAACCCTGCAATGAATTTATTTAACCTTCGTATAGCCGCAACTGGGATGTATGTAGATTGCAGGGGGAGACAGAAGAAGAAACGAGGGTCCATTCTCAGTAGAATTTATTCACAGAAACATGATCAGTTCTTTGTAGGGGAGAGATCCGAAGAGTTTACTTATCAGTCTTTATTTTTTTATCGTAACATAACTTTGATGAAGCCGGGGAGAGTTAGTGCCTTTGTTTGGGGCTTTCCTTCTGTGGAGAAAGGGGGAGCATACCTATTGTGAATGCTCCGTTGTCATTGATATGAGGATGAATTTTTGGGTTCCTCATTGTGAATCAAGCCATCTTGTTGTGGGGGAGCTTCTCTTTAAGGAGAATCTGAAAGAGTAGCAAATGTTCACTTTCCTGTAACCACATCCCTTGATTTAGGAAATTCTCCTTACATTTCATATTTGAAAGGAACAATTTCAAGAGGGATGAGAGAACATTAATTGTAGCCTTGCTGGGTGAGAGGCAGAATTAAAGAGGGAGTGCATTCCAGACGTGAGGGAATCGCCTGTACAATGGTAGAATTTTCTATATGGAGAAATAGCCTGCAGGAAAGTTTGATTATGTGAAGTAGTATGAAATAAATCCAGAATGATAGACGGGTGCAAGATTTTGGAAGGCTTTTTCAGTGCCAGGCAGAGGAATTTGTGTTTTGTCTTTTTCATTGGGATAGAGTGGCACATAGTAGGTGCTTAGTAGATGCTTATTGATTAACTGGGGTCAGATCTGATTTTTAGGACCATCAGTTTCACAATTGTATGGAGGGTAGATTGGAGAGGAGGAACAACTTCTAGCAAGTGTGCCAAGGATTAGAGAGATGATGGGGGCATGAATTAGGGAAGAAGTAACTTGAATGGAAAGAAGGGAGTAAATTTAAGAGCTATGGAGGTAGAATTTATTACTGATTAGATTAGGCCATTACTAGTAGCCCACTGATTAGATATGGAGGAGAGAGAAGCGTTACTTATCCAGGCTTTTGAATCTGAGTGATAAGGAGAGAGGTACTGAGTGCCTTTAAGAGATATAAAGGAATTTTGGAGAAGAGAATAGTTTTTTTGAAAAATGTAGGTTTTTTTGGGACATACTGAGTTGAGATGTCTTCATTCATATGTACATGTATATATGCACACAAACACTAGCTAGGATTTATATAGTGCCAAGTATGTGCCGGGCGCTTATATGATTTCATTTGGAACAAATATGATCTCATTTGATCCTCACAACTCTGGGAGGTAATTATTATTCCCATTTTTTAGTTGTTGAGGAAACTGAGGCAAACAGGGTTGTTTCTCATCCCAGGTCATACAGCTAGTAAATGTCAGAGGTAGTATTTGAATTCAGGAAGCTGAGTCTTCCTGACTTCAGTTCTGGTGCTCTATCCATTCCCAGCTGCCTCTTATTGATGTATCCATTATTAGTATTTGGATAATTGAAGTTAGGGGAACTGTCTTAAGCATGTGGAAGGAGCCACTGTATAAGAAATTTAAGATGAGAGGAGGGTATGATTGATATAGAGGGCAAGTTCTTAAAGAGACTATGAGATGGTGACAGGAGTACAGAATACAAGTCAAGAACATAGAATATAAATGGCATTGGCAAGGCAAAAACTTCATTAGAAGTTTTCAGTTTTCATCAGAAACCAGAAAAAGTAGGGAGAGAACTGAAGATGATGCAGAGATAATTTGCTCAATAGAGTTGGGGAGAAGATGGAGTCTGATGGATGACTTTTTTTAAATTAAATTTATTTATTTAATTAATTTAGGATAGTTTCCCATGGTTACTTGATTCATGTTCTTACCCTCCCATCTCCTCTAGCCCTCCCAGAGCCAACGAGCAATTCCGCTGGGTTTTATATGTATCATTGTTCAAAACCTATTTTCGTATTATTACTATTTGCAATAGAATGATCATTTAAAGTCAGCATCCCCAATCATATACCCATCAAACCATGTGATCAATCTTATGTTTTTCTTCTGTGCTTCTACTCCCACAGTTCTTTCTCTGGATGTGCATAATGTTCTTTCCCATAAGTCTCTCAGAATTGGGGTGACTGTTTTTAAAGCAATGCAGAAGACAGAGTCCTTTTTAAAAAACAATTTATTTTAGTTGGTTTTATTTTTTTACCCATATGAAGATCCTTCTTACCTTGTCCCCCACCCTGGCCTCCCATTTGAGAAAGCTAGAAAAACAAAATCTATTACCAACATGTATGGTTAAACAAAACAAATTTTTGCATTGGCCTGGTCCAAAAAAATTTGCCTGCGCTATGAGTTCATCATTTCCAAAGTTGGTTGTCCTATAATATTTTTTTTAAACTCTCACCTTTTGTCTTAGAATCAATACTTAGTATCAGTTTTAAAATAGAAGAGTGGTAAGGGCTGGGCAATGAGGGTTAAGTGACTTACCCAGGGGCACACAGCTAGGAAGTATCTGAGGCCAGGCCAGATTTGAACCTGGGTCTGCTTGACCCACCTAGCTTGCCCTCTTATAATATTGTATAAACAAGTCTTCACAGGTTTCTCTGAAAACATTCCCTTTATTATTTCTTATATAACTTATTCTGCCATTCCCTAATTGATGGGTACTCCCTCAGTTTTCAATTCTTTGTCACTAAAAACAGAGCTGTCATAAATATTTTTTTACATTGGAAGTTTTTTTCCCCCCTCTCTTTGATCTCTTAGGTATATAGATTTAATAGTGCTATTTCTGAGTCAAAGGATTCCTAATTTAATTTAATACCTTTTGGGCACTTTTCCAAGTTGCTTTCCAGAAGGACTGGTTTAGGTCACAGCTCCACCAACAAAACATTAATGTACCTGTTTTCCCTTGGCCTCTCTCTCTCTCTCTCTCTCTCTCTCTCTCTTTTTTTTTAAACCCTTACCTTCCTCTTAGTATCAATACTGGGTATATTGGTTCTAAGGCAGAAGGAGGGGTAAGGGCTAGGCAATGGGGGTTAAGTGACTTGCCCTGGGTCACACAGCTAGGAAGTGTCTGAACCCAGGACCTCCCATCTCTGGGCTTGACTCTCAATCCACTGAACCACCCAGCTGCCCCCTCCTCGCCCTCTCTTAACTTTAGTCATTTTCTTTTTTGTAAACTGCCAATCTGATGGGTGTGTGAAGTGTATAGAGAGGAACATAGGAAGAAAGGTAGGAGAAAGTGGTGAAGTTGGTTTGAGGAGAGGCCAAGGTTAAGATATCATCACTGTGGAGAGTATATGACCAATGGGGGAAGAAGCAAATGATTGCTACACAGCAGTGCAAGCCAACTTAGATGAGTAGTTAACTCAGTGTTCATCAGGCTGGTAACCCAGTCTTTAGATTGGGTAAGATATAACTAGAAATAGAACAAAGGAGACAAGGGATTTAAAAAATAACTGATGGTATATGGCCTAATTAATCAGCCTTGGGGTCAAAACCAAAAGAGGGGTCTGAGGTTAGTGTGTGGGTGATGTACTGGCATACATGGTTTGAGGAGTTGGAAGAGGTTAAGGGGTTTGGCAGAACTTTGAGTTCTGGAGATCTTGGAGGCAGAAAAGTTACAAATGGTACTCAGAGCAAGGGTATACCCATTCCTTTAATTGGCTGAGATGGAGTAGAAAAAAAGGTCATGGGAATTTAGTAGAGTGATGAACTGGAATGACAGTATGCCTGAGAGAAAAGTCCCTAAGTATGAGAGCATGGGCTAGAGGGTCTGAGCCAAGGAGGAGGCTAGCTAAAGGAAGAATGACTTGGAAGCCAATATATGACTGACAAGAATTTGGACCTGTGTTTTCAAGAATGATAATATGAACTTCAAAGTCAAGGCAAAGTCTGGAAGTAAGAGAGAGGAGCAAGAAGGATGGTACTCCTTCAGGTCTAGGGTGGTCGAGGACATGAAAAGAAGCACACGAGGGCTCACTTTGTTGGCACCCAACTAAAACTGGAACATTACAGGGAGTTTGAGTATGTGCCAAAGTGTCCTGCACATTTGTGAAACCTTCCATATTTTCGTATAGAATGAGACGCTTTTTTAGTATTGATTTTTTGTTGTTGTTTTGCTTGACAACTTTTTTGTCACAAGGGGGAAGTTGGTGGGTAGTGAAAAAAAAAGCAAAAAGCATCAATGAAACATACAAGCAGAAAGAAGTTTGGAACTGAACAGAGGAGCGGGATAATTTTCCTTCTCTGTTAAATTCTATATATACTTTTAAAATCCATAACAAGTTCAGTTTCATACACAGTCATCATCTGTTCTTTATATTTAAATGGGCCTGTTCATGTTTTTAATAAAAAATACTTTAAAAAAAGTCCTGGAGATGGTGGTCCAAAATGTTAGATCCTCAGGAGAGCCCCAGATCTTCATTAGCAAGAAGATGGAAAAAGAGTAGGAGATTCCAGCAAATTCAGTGGAAATGAGGACAGAGAATGATATAGACTGCATAGAGCAGGGGTTGGCCAGTCCCGGCAGAACCCCAGGATGTGCCCCAGGGGACCCTTCAGTCCCAGCCCCATATTCCAGCGCCTTCCGCCTCCATCCTCCTCCTTTGGCAGGTGTTTATGGCTCTCACAAAAAGGTTGTAACCTTTTTGGCCCACCGTTGGTGTAAAGGTAGGGTAGAGAGAAGGAGCATGAATTTTCTTTACAACCACTGACCACGAATAGTGAAATAAAGAGAATAGAAGCTGGGACTATTTCTGACGTAGCATAGGAAATGAAAAGTTAAAGGGGCCAGACACTCTTCAGGGTCTTGTATTGATTGAAATGGGATCATTATGGGCCCCTAAAAAGAATATTGGATTTGTAGTCAAGACCAACCTGAGATGAATTAGAATCTCTTGGAACATCATTTTCTTGATCCGTTTCAAAAAAGAAAAAGGGGATTCCTACTGGTACCATTTACTCCTTAGTGTTATTAAGGAAATACTTGTGACTATAAAGTGTTTTAGCTTTTATGTGTCTGGATAGAAGTGTAATTTTAAAAAGGAAACTCAAGACTCTGGGACCATTTTTTTTCCACTGAAGGTTTGTGGGCTTATATTTTGAAAGGTCTTTCTTCCTAAGAAATAGGTTTTTGTTTTTTGTTTTTTTCTTGGTGGGACAGATAGCTTAAACTTGTGAACTTGAAAATAATTTTTTAAGTCACTAAACTCAAAACATGGAACAGAAACATTTATAGTGGAAAGTGGGAGACTTGGGAGTCAGAAGACAGTTTTGAATACTAGCTCTGTCAGCTCTTTCACTTTGGCCAAGTCAGTTCTTGTTTCTAGGCCTTAGTTTTCACATCTGTAAGATGAGCAGGCAGGACTATATTCTCTCTATAGATCCAGATCCTTTCAGCTCTAAATTCCCTATCATTTTTCTGCCAGATATGTACTGACCACATTTGCTAGAGAGATCATTTCCTTCTAGTAGGCACCCCATCTCTACTTCATAGGGTTGCTTTCATTTTGTCTTCCCTTAGCCCCCTAGCTGTGTGAGTCATGGCTTATTTTAAAGGATATTCTCTGGTCCCAGGTCTTTTCAACCCAGCAGCTGTACACATGAAATCTTCAGAAGCCTTTTACTATGTATTCCATATTTTATATAGCACAAACCTACCAGGTGCTTGCTATGTGTAAAGAAGTATAGGTGTATATTTCATTGATCCTGATTTCAAGGGACCTAAAATCTTGAAGCTTCAATGAATTAAGCTGGGAGAATGGGAGTAGTAAAGAAGTCGATTTGGAAACTTTATGCCTATACACTTGTTACATTCTAATGTGTGTTACTTCTGGCTCTGTATGTCTTATTTCTACTAGCTAGACTCTAAGGCCCTTGAAGTTAGGGATTTTGTCTTATTTTGTTACCTCACAGAATCTACACAGAGGTGTCAGTCCCTCAGTCAGTAAGCATTTGTTAAACACCCTGCTATGTGCCAAATACCATGCCCTAAGAGGAAGGCAAAAGAGACTTCCTGCTCACAAAGTGATCATACACTAATGCAAACAACTACAAGTTATAGGCAAGATTCTGAGATTATTATTTCAAATGAGGTCCTTTTAAAGTACTTAGCTCCCTGCTTGGTACATACTATGCACTATATAAATGTTAACTATTTTTAGTATTAGGAAAAAATTGAAATAATCAATGGAGGGAGACACCAGAATTAAGAGGGATTGAGAAAGACTTCTTGTCAAAGGGTGGATTTTAGCCAAGATTTAAAGGAATCTAGGGAAACCAGGAGGTGGAGGACAGGTCCAAAGTCAGGAGATGGAGTGATTTGTTTGAGGAACCACAAGATCAGTGTCTGAGTATATGGCAAGATGTCATTTGTGAGAAAACTGGAAAAGTGGCCAGGGAGGACAGATCATGAGGGACTTTGAAGGCTAAACAGTTGATTTTGTTTTTTGATCCTGGAGGTGGTAGGGAGCCACTTGGCTTTACAGGCAGGGAGGAGGAGGTGATATGTTCAGATCTGCATCTTAGGAAGATCATTTTGGCAGTTGAGGGGGAGGACAAGCTTGATTGGGGAGAATGCATAATTATATGATGATGGTTGTTGCAAGTAAGAGAGGATAGCATTATTCCTTGGTATGTCTTCCATTCTGCTTTCCTCTAGTTGGTAGTTGTTGTCATAGTACTTGGCACAATGTATCATACCTAGTAAGGAGGAGGAATTAGGGAATAGGAGGGGCATAGGGTGGATACAAATGGGATGCTTCAAGCCTGAATAATTTCTTGGAGAAAGAAATGGCTTCAACAGGTAGAGATACAGAATGTCTATTCTAGGTATGGGAGCAGCATGGGTAAAAGGACAAAGACAGGAAAGTGCAAGTAAGACCAGAGAATAGAAAGTTCAATTTGGCTGAATCATAGAGTGTGTAGAGGGTTGTAGTATGAGATAGGTTTTAGTTTTTATTTTGTGAGCAGTGAGGAACCAGTGAAGGTTTTTGAGTAGAAGAGTAGTGTGTTGGAAAATGATTGGACATCTGGGGTGAAGAGTGGTTAGAGAAAGGAAAGGATGAAGACCAGTTAGTTGTCTTTTCCAATAAATTAAAACGAGGAGAGATGAGGGATTGAAGTGGCAATGGAAAGAGCACTATCAGAAAGAATAAACTCAATAGGGCTTGTGAATTGATTGGATATGGTAAATAAGAACAGGATGATTCAAAGATGTCTCTAAGGTTAGAGCTCAGATGCCTGGTACCTGGGGGTGCTTTTAACAAAGCAGAGAAGCTAGGGAATGGGGCAGTTCTTGGGGAGACTCATAAGGAACTCAGTTTTGTTTGAGATATCTATAGCTTATCCACATGGAGATCTCCTACATTCCCTAAACAGTTTGAGAAAATTATGATGTTTCTGCCCATCTCATTGAAGTAATGGTTCCATGTGATTTAAGAGAAGGCTTGGTTTACTCAAAGGACAACCATTTCTTAAGGTTATTGCTCGTTTTTTACTAAATCTTCTGAAGCATTTCCCAAAATCCACTAGGGTCCTTGTTTTATTTAATCCCATTAGAATCCTGCTGAGGAGAATTAAGAGACAGATCTTTGCTACAGGAAACACTTCAGTCCAGCAGATCTGCATTTTAAAAGCAACAGAACCAAGATGCTATTCTATTGTCCAGCTTTGTCACTAAATATCTGTGACTTATGGAAATGCTATTCTGAGTAGGTATCTGAGTCAAAGTTATGCATTTCTTTCCATTGATACTAGATAAAAAAAAGTTTGTCTTGTCCAATATTTGGCTTCTCCCCTTACACACACATGCTTCTTATTTCATCTAGGTTTTTTTTAATCTATCATTTACCTTACATGTATTAAAAAATTTAAGAGATGGGCAAAATTTCCAGGAGAAAAGATTCATTCTCACCTAAAGTATATTTTGTGACATAGACTAATTTGAATTGTCTTGTTTTCTATCTTCCACAAGCCCCTCACATTTCAAGGATCTGTGATCCAGGGGTGGGAGCCTAAAAATAAGTAGATACCTCTGCTTTTTTCAAGTCCGCAGGACAGGAATAAGACTGTGGAGCCAGTCAGCAAGGGCCTATGCTTTGATTCTTGCATCCATGCTCCTTAGTCACATTTCTAACCTGTGTTAGGGTTTACAAAGCATCTCCTTCCCTTATGACATCCCTGTGAACTAGGAAATAGAAACAGTTCCTTTCACCCATGGCCATTCAGTTAATCAGCATTTATTGAGAATAATATCTCTCCTGGAGTGTTTCCCTCCTAGTTCTAAGTATGGTTGCTAAATTAAAACAACCAACCCCAGCCATTCTGTGATACATTGGTAAGAGGAAGCTGATATCTGTAATAAAATGCACGTCAGGCTGCTTCAGTCTGGGCTGCCTGGCAATTGTAGCCCCAAGATGGTTTTGGTTATGTGGCTCATGGGGACTCTCAGGAAATTTTAGAACTGTGATAATATGTAGTTTGGGCTTTAGGAATGGTGTTTTCATAGGTTGTAGATATTCCATAAATATCAACTGATTTTCTTCAAAACTTGTTTTGGTATTTCAAAAGTCATCAAAAGTCATATTTTTATGGCATAAATGCACCCCAACTTTGCATCTTTTGTCCTAGATAATAGGGTTCTAGGATTTAGGCATCCCTCAGAAATTTGGTGATATTCTAGATATCCTTAGATATCTACTGCCCTCTCTCCTAGTCCTGCCAAAGATATGTCAGTCCCAAAACAAAGTTATCAGCTATTTGTATGTACAGAAGAGAAGTAGAAGAAAAATGCTATTTTTCTGAGGAACAAGGAAGTTCATTGGGTAATCTTAACTTTTTCCCTCATTACCAATCTCATTCATTATGAAAAGACCAGAAAAGACAACATGAAGATATATTAAAGCAATATGAAGATATATTGCTACAAAAGCATTATAAAAACAAAGACACTTAGTGTTTTTGTTCTTATCTGAAATTTGGGTCAAGTAAATAGATTTATTTGGCTTGGATGTATGGTATATTACTATTTGATAATTTTCCCCAGATTTAACATTGAGTTCTCTGGTTCTAGGCAGAGTACAGTTTGATCATGATAACCTTGAATATTCCCTCAAATTTAACTTATTTCCTACTTAAGATCATTTTTACCTTTTTACCTTGTGACTCTTAACTTACCTTCAATTTTTATTTTCTGTAGCAGCACTGAAAATGCACATGCATATTAAGTATCTTAATAAAACTTTAACTTCATATTTGTGTTGTTCTTCCAACTGCGTACTTTGATCTCTCCTTGAGGCACAGAGATGATAATAGAGTTCAAACTCTGCCAGATCCTTACCAAGATGGAATAGAATTTGAATATGGGCTGGGTGGAGTGGGCAGTGGAAAGAATGTTGGGCTTGGAGTCAGGAGGACTTGTTCAAATGCAGCCTCAGAAACTTCTTAGCTGTGTGCCTGCGGATAAGCCATTTAACATCTGTTTACCTATGGATCTCTGATCCACTGGAGAAGGAAATGGCAAACTACTCCAGTATCTTTTCCAAGAAAACCTCATGGAAGAAGTTCATGGAGTCACAAAGTATCTGTGATCATGTCACTCCCTACTAAATAATAGTAAATAGTGGCTCCATATTGCCTCCAAGATTTATAAACTGCTCTAAGACTTTTTAAAGATCCTGTATAAATTCCTCTAGCCTCAATCCGTCTTTATATATTACTCCCCTTTATGCACTCTGTGGCCCAGTTAAATTGACCTTCTTGCTGTTCCTAATTATCAAGCTTTTTTCTTGGTTATCCCCTTGGCTAAAATATATTCCATCCTCGCCTTTGCTTCTTAGAATCTTTTGTCTCCTTCAAAGCTTAGTTCAAAAGCCCCGTACCTACTACTTTAGACCTTTCTTGATCTCTCTTTTCTCCCCTCCACCTCTTCATTACATTGTCTTTATTTTGAATATACTTCTACATGTCATCTCTCCTTATGCTATGTAATCTCCTTCAAATCAAAGACTGGCATAGTGCTTGACACAAAATTGGCGCTGACCAAATGCTAGCTTATGGATCAATGGAGAGATTCCCCACACTTACGAAGTCATACTCTTGAAGTACTTATGTTGTTGTCTGTGCCTGTCCTCATATGGCTTTTCTCCTTTTTAAAACAAAAAATAAGGCTATCAAGAGTAGAGACTTCCTATGGCCTGAATTGCCCGGTGTACCAGTAAGCCAGCACATAAAGCAAGCCCACACCATACCCTCAGATCAGGAGCCTTACTTTAAAAAAAAAAGATGCCAGCAATAATGCCATGCAGATTGGTTATCTATAAATAATTCAGTTCCTAGGATTTTATTAAAAGAATAGGTTTAGAGCTAGAAAGGGCCTCAGAGGTCATATAGTCCAGTAGCCTTCATTTTACAGATGAGGAAACTGAGGTCTAAACACATTAAGTGTCTTGTCCAAAAACACACTAGTTCTAACTGGCAGAATCAGGTTTTTAGTGCATGTTTTTACTCAAAAGGTCCCCTGATCATCATTGTCTTTCATTTTTTTCCCCTCGGAATTAGGAAAGTATCCATGTAATGTAGGTATATATATTCCTTAGTGATACAGATGGACTTTGTGTTGATACATTTGGATTCATAATGCCAGGCATTTATCACATGGTCTCACTGTTTGCTCAAGGCCCTCTTGCAATTTCAGAACTAGTAAATTTTGGAGAAGTAGAACACAGCCAGTGGTTTCAGCCACTAAGCACATTTGCTTGTGAAATGATCTTGTCCTGTTTACAATTTCTCATCAGCTATGTTTTTTTTAAATCACTTATGTAAGTGATTTTCTTATTTATGGAAGTGTAGTCTTCTATGTGGTTTCCTTAATTCATATTCTTCCCAACTGTAGTGTTTTGTTGAGTCCTAAGTGAATTTTTGTTTTTCCTTTTTTGGCCTCAGCATTAGTAAAGTTGAATGGTCAGTGGTTATCGAACAAATGGAAAATTATTACTAACAGTTGGAGTTTGGGTATGTATACTGGGGGAGTGTGTGGTGGTTGGAGGGGATGCTGATTATCTCTGGTTAGGAGGGATTTATATGTATCCCTTTTGTGTCTTTCTGTTTTGCAGATTTCCTGCCTTTTTTTTTTTTTTTTTAAACCCTCACCTTCCTTCTTGGAGTCAATACTTTGTATTGGCTCCAAGGCAGAAGAGTGGTAAGGGTAGGCAATGGGGGTCAAGTGACTTGCCCAGGGTCACACAGCTAGGAAGTGTCTGAGGCCAGATTTGAACCCAGGACCTCTCATCTCTAGGCCTGACTCTCAATACACTGAGCTACCTAGTTGCCCCCCACCCCCACCCCCGCTCCCCCCCCTCTTCTTTTGATAACTGCTCTTTTCTTATTCTTTGGAAGTCACTGATACTGGAAAGACCTTAGTAGTCATTACCCTCATTGGTCATGGTTTAACTATGTGGATATTGGTTATCAACCTTGGCCTGGAGTTAGGAAAACCTCACTTCAGCCTCAGATACTTATTAGTTTTGTGATCTTAAACAAATAAATTCTGCTTCAATTTCCTCAATTATAAAATGAGAGGCGATAATACCCACCTCCCAAGGTGGTGGTGAGGATCAAATGTGATAATAATTGTAAAGTGTTTAGCCTAGTGCCTGGCACATAGGAGGCACTATATAAATGCTAGCCATTGGGGCAGCTGGGTAGCTCAGTGGATTGAGAGTCAGGCCTAGAGATGAGAGGTCCTAGGTTCAAATCTGGCCTGACACTTCCCAGCTGTGTGACCCTGGGCAAGTCACTTGACCCCCATTGCCCACCCTTACCACTCTTCCACCTAGGAGCCAATACACAGAAGTTAAGGGTTTAAAAATTAAAAAAATAAAAATAAGTGCTAGCTATTATTATTTTATGATTAACTTTTATGATCATTTTTTCCAGTAAATTAACATATATGTTCTTAAGTTCCTTATCTTGAAAGAAGAATAACTTACATTTATATACTGTATGTCCTATATTGCTTTAAGGTATCTAAAGTTCTTAGACATGTAAATAATGTTTAATGAATAATTGGAAGGGGATGAAGGTAGTAATTGAAAAGTGGGAGGAGTATAAGAGAATGTTCAGTCATTTCAGTTATGCCTGACTCCCTGTGACTCCATTTGTGGTTTACTTGACAAGATACTGAAATGGTTTGCCATTTCCTTCTCCAGCTCATTTTACAGATGAGGAAACTGAGGCAAATAGTTAAGTGACTTTTCTAGGATCACCCAACTATTAAGTGTCTAAGGCCAGATTTGAACTTGAGAAGATGAATCTTCCTGATTTCAGTCCTGGCTGTCTTATTTGTTGTGCCATCTCTTTGTCCCTAGAAGAAAGAATGCTTTAGCTTGAAAATTGAGTTCTCATCCTGGGGTAGACAGATACTTTATGCATCTAGGCCCATAGTCCCATCTTAATTTGTTTCTTGTGATATAAGGAATGTCCTTTAGAGTCAAGACTGTTTCATTTTTGTATTTGTATATTTAGCACTGTCTAGCCTAGTGCCTGGCATGTTATGTACATCCAATAAAAGACCTTAGACCTGGAGAGGCACATGGCCTTTGAACTGGAAAAGACCTTAGAGATGGGCTTAGTCCATGGGTTCTTTACCATTTTTTGTGTCTTGGGCCCAAAGACCTCTTCTTAGAAGACTATTTTCAGATACATAAACTTAAAAAAAATTAAACAGGATTACAAAGGAAGCCAATTATATTAAAATATAGTTATGAAAATATTAAAAAATAATGAAACTCAGAACACTTGAGGGCCAAACCTCATATTGTACAGGTGGGAAACGTGGGTCCAGAGAAGCTAAGGTTACCCAGGCAAAAAGGAACAGAGTCAAGATTTGAACTAGGGTCTTCTGACTTTGCATCTTTTGTTCTTCCCACAATATCATGCTTCCTCTTCTTATAAATGTTATTCATTGATTGATTGCCTTGGTTACAAGCTTAGTGTTTTTAAAAAAAACATTTGGGCTGATCATTATTATTGGGCTGATCATATTATCATAAAAATTGCTTTGTTTTTTTTGTATGTACTTCTCAAATGCAGATCTATGAATAAAGAATGGCAACAGCTTCTGGTGAGACACGTTGTATCCCAGGCCCTGGAATCTCCAAGTTGCAGTTTGCTCCATTCAGTAGTGCCTTAGATGCTGGATTCTGGCATGAACTGACCCAGAAAAAGCTTAATGAGTATCGCCTGGATGAAGCACCAAAGGACATTAAGGGTTATTATTATAATGGTAAGCTAGTCTACACTTCTTTATCATGGCCTATTTTCCTCCAGGTAGTCAAATTTTGTTTCTGTTTGAATCAGGTTTCTAGTTTATGATTTAGAAACTTGGCTTATGACCCTCAGTTTCTCCTCTTATGCCCTGTTTTTTGATAAAACTCATTTTCATCTTTCTTCCTTAATAGAAGCAAAAGTAAAAACAAAACCCAAGACATTTGCATTTCTTAATTAAATGTGGAGAAGAGATTGCCTGATTTGAGATGTGTGGTTTTTAAAAATGTCATTGGTTGGTTTTACTTAACTATGAAATCTTGATACTGCCTTCTCAGACATCCTTGTTATGAACTGTCCAGGGTTAATAACATAGCACTAACTCACTTAAGAAGGGGTGAGTGGAGAAAGTAAGCATTTATGTAACATATACTATGTGCCAGACACTGGGCTAAGCATTTTACAAATGCTGACTCATTTGAAAAAAGGGGATGCTTGTCCACAAACTTGCTTGGATGAGTGCCCAATTACTGATTTGTTCTTGTTTCTGTCCAGGTGATTCAGCTGGCCTGCCAGCACGTTTGACTTTGGAGTTCAGTGCTTTTGATATGTGAGTATATGGTCAGGATCTGAGCTAAAGAATTTGGTTTGCCTTTAACGATCTAGAGTCTGTCATTATGGTAGGTGCACCAGCGACACAGGCAAGTGGTCAGCCCCTTGTAGTGTGGGACTATGGGACTTAATACTTGTCTGTGAGGACCAGGCACTTGGTAAATGCCCCATAAGCATGCAGTTAATTAAAACTTGGACTTTCCTCCAAATTTTGTTTTCAGCTTGATGTTGGGCCTTTGTGTTTGTGCCCATTAATTGGCTCCTTCAGTTTTTTTTACTGTCAACAAACACTATTCAAAATTGACTGAGTACCAACTGTGTGCTGGTCCCTTGGGTAAATGCACAGAAATGTCTAACACAGTTTTTGCCCTCCTGGAGTTTATTGAGAAATGAAATATTAAATGAAGTGAAATGAAGAAGTTAAAAAGCATTTCAAAATAAAAGCACAAGAAATGTCACAAAGCAGGATATAACCAATAAGAATTAGGAGTTCAAAAGAGGGAGAGAGGAATCACTCTGCACAGGGAGGAGTAAGGAAAGGTTCAAAGAGGAGAAAGGATTTGCTCCTAGAATGTGAAGGAGGGACAGGATCTAGGGCAGGGGTCGGCAACGTATGGCTCTCAAGCCATATCTGGCTCTTTTGAGGGCCAGATATAGCTCTTTCTGCAGGAGCCATAGAGTCAATTTTTTTTTCAGGCGCTGTTACAGGAGCGCACACTGTGAGCACTGTACGACTCTCACGAAATTACATTTTAAAAAATGTGGCATTTATCGCTCTCACGGCCAAAAAGGTTGCCGACCCCTGATCTAGAGAGACCTAGAGGAGGAGGACAGCATTTCAGATAGGGAATAACTTTAGCACTAATAAAAAGAGTCATAACCAACATAAGGTCAGGGGGAAGGGTCAGCAAGTCAATCCAGATGGGTTTCGGTGAAGAAGAGTTGAAAAAAAGGGCATCAGATACCTAGTGAAAAGTTTGAAAAATATCCCGTGGAGAAGAGGGAGCTCCAATGAAATGTTTTGAGCCAGGGAATGATATGATGAAAGTAGAATTTTAAGATGTGTCTGATAGTAGTATGAAGGATGAGTTAAGGAAGAGAGGGAATAAGAACAGATTAGCCTTACAAAATATTTTCTTCACAATACCTTTTTGAGGTCTATAGTATGGGTATCATTATATCTTATACCTAAGAAAATCTTAGAGAGGAACATCAATTTCTTAACATCAGGGAGCAGCAAGTATCCTGGCCAGGATTTAAATTCATGTCTGCTGGATCCCTATCCAGTGCCCTTTCCAGTACACCAGCTTCTCTTGGATGCTGAAAATGAGTTGGGCTGTTATTCCAGGCCAGTGGTGAGAAAAGAGCTCAAATGAAGTTTGTGATTGTGGGGAAGACTCAGTAATTCCAAAATCCCAAGCCCATTTACTTGGGGAAATGGTATTACCATGAGCAGAAATGAGAAATTCAGTAATCAGAGATAATTTTGAGAGCAAGTAGAGAACTTTATTTTTAGACATATTTAGTTGGAGGTAATATCCAGGTAGAAATGCCCACCAAGCAGCTAGAAATGTGAAACCTTAGACTGGGAGAAAGTTGAGAGTTATAAATGTAGATTTTAAGAATTATCTGTAAGTGTATTAAAGATAATATTGAGGCCATAATTATGAAATAGATTAAATCTCTGGAGAAGATATTAGGACAGGAAAAGTAGAGGATTGAGAACTAAGCTTTATGGAATGTTCATGGTTGTTGAAGGTGAGGAAGAAGAGGAGCCAGAGGAGGAATAGTTACAGTCAGGAGAAAACCGACTCAGGAAGTAAGAGAGGCTCAGGGTAAGATGGGCATCAGTGTTATACAGTGTAGCCATGGCAGGGAGGATAAGAGGTAGAAAAAGTATTAAATTTTGTAATTTGAAAGTTACTGGTAACCACACTTTGAGAGTTTGGGGTAATTGGAATGGCTAGAAGCTACATTGTCATAGGTTTAACAGAGGGAATAGATGGGGAAAAAGTAGAGGCAACAGGTATGAACCATTTAAGAAGTTTAAGAATTTAAGTTTCCAGCAGTGACTGGAAGAATCTTTATCACCATGTTTTTTTAAATATCTGAGCAGAGTTTTGCCTAATGAATTTGTTGAGAGCGCATAGTTAGAGATTGTTAAGGAACATCTAATTTTTGACCCTAGTAACTAATAAACCATTTTTGAACATTGGTCCTCAGTAAGGAATTTCAATGGAAATCTCCAGCTTTTTTTTGCCTCTCAAAATCATGATTTTTATTTTTATTCCCCAATCAAGTTGCAAAATTTAGAAGCATAACTAAACTGAAGGGGCTTCTTGTCATCATTAGTATCATTAAATGTATTTTTGTATCCTTTGTTGTTTCAGGATTTCCAGAACATCTTGTTCTATTATAAATTTCTTGTGATATCTTGCCAAAATTAAATTAAATTCTAGTGCTCTCTCCTTCATCAAGCATGGATTCATTATTAATTTACTTTTGTAGTAATTAAGAAACAGTGAGGAAAGCTTTAAGATTTATAAGTCGGAATAGACTGTCATTAAATGATGGGCAAAGTCCAGAACATGAAGTCTAGTATATGCTTATCTAAATTAAATCTTACCTAGCTCCTTTCATTTAGAATCTTGTCTTAAAAGTTTGTTTGTTTTTTTAAATTTCACTTTGTCAGAAGCTTATTTTCTTTCATAACTTGTCAAAATTTCTTTTCTGTTGAGCAATAGTTTTAGGAAAGAATGGATCAAAACAAGTTTGTTTGAACTTAGATATGTGACCTACCTCCATCCCTTATTGCAAAACTTGAACATCCCAAGTGATAATTAGGAAAGCTGATGAAGGGAAGGAATTGCCTGTTATGCAGTGGGATTTTGTGATGTTCCCTGTATTTTCAGTACTGGTGGTTTTCTCATTAATTTAAAGTAACATCTCATTTATCTGAAGGTTGTTTGCTTGGCAGCCTTAAGTCTGAAACATAGTTAAGAAAATAAGCAAAAAGGGCCCTTGAGGAGTTAAGAGTCCTTTCAATAAACCTTGTACCTTCCACTCAGGGGAGAGCTTCCTTACATTCTCACTCAAAACATGTTTTTATTTTAGATACAAAACTAAAAGCTTCAGTTATCTTATTTATTAGCCAAGAGCAAATCAGAAACAGTAATTTGGAAAGAAACTCTAGAAAGAAGTATGTTAACACTATCAAGAAGTGATCTAGTCTGACAAGAAAGGAGAGAGAGAAATTGGATGAAATATAGCCATGTGGTAACATGCAGTTTATGGGGCCATTCCACACACATTGATAGCCACTCATCATAGCTTTATTGTATTATAATAGAGTTCAAAGATAATTGGTGTTGGTAATGACCCTGAAGCCCCAAGAACACCAAATTCTGTTCAGGTTACTCTTTCAAAAGTCAGAGATGTTTAAGCTACTTTTTAGTAAAGTTTTTATTCAAAATGATTGGAATCAGTTTGGACACTTAAAGGGGTAAGCTTTATTAAGCTGGAACATTCTTCTTTATTACGTCCCAACTCATTCCCTGGCAGTACTCAAGTTGAATAAGGGATGAGTGTAGCTCCAGCAGAGGCAAAGGTTCTTAATTTCATACCTCTTATACTTCTTCAGTACCAACCATAGTGTTTTCCTAAGTCACTGCTAGACATACAAATGGGTGCTCCAGGTTCTGACTTTGGTTCTCTTGAGAATTGTGTCACCTGGGACAAATCACTTAACTTTTCTGAAACTTCATTTTCTTAATTTGTCAGTCACTTTCCATCTCTAGGACATCTTTCTGTCCTTTCAGGGTGTTCTAAGGATTAGTGAGAGGGTTTCAGGAAGTCCCTAGGGCTTCTTAGACAAACAACTCTTTCTATCCAGTTATTCCAGTAGTGTCTGTACTCCCATACAAATACTTTCTTGAAATGTCCCTTTGTAGAGTCAGTACTCATTGATAGTAATCAAAGGTATCACCAGCCTTTGTTGAATTCTAGTGATCCCTTTTGAACTGCTCTTAGATTTCAGACACCTGTGAATCACCTGAATTTGTAGAGACTGTCGTGAACATGGACTTTCTACATTTTATTTATTTATTTATTGTCCAGGAGATCAGGCAGGCTGACTCTTGTAAGATCTTCCAACTACAACATTCCACGATTCTAAATATTTGTTTTCTCTGTATTCAGTGCTTTGGGGATTAAAAAAGAAGGATTAATGTGTAGAATAAAGTGCCCTGGAAAGAGCTCTCTTCTCCCTCTTCCATTAAATTTTGACCTATTATTTAAAATTCAGTCCAAGTACTACTTCTTCCAGAAGTCTATCCTGCTCCTCTGGTTGATGATTGTCTTGGAATTTAAATGAGCTACATTTTTCATCTATCTCTCAAATGCTTTTGTGGGGTATTATATTTTCTAGTTACAAAATAAGCTTCTGGCTTATTTACTTCCTATTCTACAACTTTCATGAAGGCAGAAACTATGACTTATTTAAATGTTATATTTCCTTCAGAAACTGCACATAACTGAATGAATAAAGTTACACTTTAGAGCAGTGATGAGCAACCTATGGCCTGTGGGCCAGATGCAGGGGTGGGGGTGGGGGCCTGAAATGTTCTATCTGGCCACGCAACATTATTCCTGATCTGACAAATACAATGAGTAGGATACAATACAATGAAACTTCGAAAGAATTGCCTTAGAAACAGATTGACAGATGAGCATTTCCTTTCCTTTGGCCCCCCCTTTAAAAAGTTTGCCCATCACTGGTCTAGAGGTTTCATTGGATTAGAGTAATTGGAGAATACTTTGGGGCAGGGACCATATATTTATTTTATATCCCCTCTGATACCTAATGTGATACTGAGCATATAATGGTGATATTTCCAACTTACTCTATATAAATAATCAGTATGATGGGAAAAGTGAGAACAAGGAAGTCTTCACTTACCAACTATTCTCCCTCTAGAGAATTTTTGATTAGTTTTCCAGTGCTAATACTCTCCTTCCTTTATATTGCCCCTTTGAGTCTGTGAAATCTTTAAGGGCAACGTCTGTTCTTTAAGGACCCATAGTATTGTGTCATATGCATGTATTTGAAGAATGGACAGGCACTGCATACTTTGTGTTGGTTTGAATCAACCAGAAGGTATTTAGTAAGCAACAATCCCATGCCCTGTTACTGTGTCAGGAGTAGAGGATACAAAAGTTTATAGCATGTAATTCTTGGCCCCAAGAAACTTACAGTTGAGATGGAAACCAGACTAATAGCCACGAAACCTTTTTTAAAAAAAAAATCCATCTAATTAATTAATTAAGAGTATTTTCCCATGGTTACATGTCATGTTTCCCTCCTCTCCACCTCCCCATCCCAGAACCAATGAGCAATTATGAAATCTTTGAAAGAAACACATAAGGTAGCATATAATAAAGTGCTAGATTATATATTCCAAATTATTACTACCTTTGAAGTTCAGAAGGACATGAGAATGAAGTTTGGACTAGTGAGCGAAGACTTAATGAAGTGTAAGGATAAGAGTGATAAAGAATGAAAAAGGAGGGTATATTAGGAAGGTGAATGGGAAACAAAGACATAAAGGTGGTCATAAGCATGTTGAATGGAGGGAGGCCACTAGTCTCAGAGCAGAGAATATATGTAAATTCTTGGAAGAATACTTTTTCTGACATTCATAATAGATCATAAGAACTAGCATAGGATAGTGGATAAAGGGTTGGACTTTGGAGTCAGTATACCAGTTAATCCTAGAATCATGGGCATACCGCTCATACCAGAGAGCAAGGGTCCTTAATCCTTTGGGAGACTAGATATATTTTAGGGGTTTGGTACATTTGTCTGGGGAAAAAATTATATCTTTATTTTTACTCACCTCTAATTGAAATATTATATTTTCTTCATTAATAACATTTTGAGAATATGTCCATTGATTTTACCAAAGGGGTCCATGAAACAAAAAAGGTTAAGAACCCCTGCTTAAAACTTCATCTATAAAATGAAAAAAATAATACTTGGACTGCCTGCATCACAGAATTGAGCATTTTGGAATTCAGGCAGTGTTATAGAAATGTGAATAGTTATGTTGACATGCAGATATACACTTAAGAACTATATTTTTCTTCATGCTCTCAGTTTTTTTAGGAATGTTATTCATAATAATTTTTATGCTAATTTACTATGAATGATGAACTTGTGTAGTAACCTTTTATCTTTTCCTTAGAAATGCTCCTACCCCAGCCCACTGCTGTCCGGCTGTTGGAACTTTATTTAACACCAACACCCTCGAGTCCTTTAAAACTGCAGATAAGAAGTTGCTTTTGGAAAAAGCAGCAAAGGAGGTTAGATATAAAGAAGGAATATCTGTCATATTTTCCTTAACTATTTCTTTAACCTGGTATCTACTGAATTATGAACTCAAATGCATAGGTCTGCCTGACCTAACCAAATGCTTTGTACATAATAAGCACTCAGAAAGTATTTGCTGAATTTATTTGAATGCATTAATTCATCAGTTATTCTTCTAGCCCCGGTTCTAGTGTGATGAATTGTTGGAGGTAAAAGAGAGAGCACTAGGGTCCCTGGGGAGTTCAGAAATTGATTGGAAGGAAATTGTCCAAAGAGACATGTTCTTCTACAAGTTGGATCTTTCTTGGAATCTTAGACCAATATCTAAGACACACTGATTCTATGCCAGGTTAGATTTGGACTCTTGTCTTGTGTATCCCTGAAAGAGGAAATTGGATTTCTCTTATGAAAGAGGAATTCCTATTCTCTGCAGATAGTCAATTTCCTAAGAAAAACTTGATGTATCCACTTAGTACAAAAACAGATGGAGGGGGCAGTTGGGTAGCTCAGTGGATTGAGAGTCAGGCTGAGAGACTGGAGGTCCTAGGTTCAGATCCGGCCTCAGACACTTCCCAGCTGTGTGACCCTGGGCAAGTCATTAGACCCCCATTGCCCACCCTTACCACTTTTCCACCAAGGAGCCAATACACAGAAGTTAAGGGTTTTAAAAAAAAAAGATGGAAGCATAATTTATTATTATAGGAATTTTCCTTAAATAAGGAAAGAAATAGGATCTGTAAGCTTTTCTCTGTTTGAATGTATGTTTTTCTTCTGGTTGGAGAAAGTATTATGACATATAATGGAGTTACATCATATAAAGATTTGATTTACTAAAATTTCAACTTGATTCAGCAAAGAGAAAAAAAAGCCAATTTAAATTTGCGTACTCTTTTATTGAATCAGTATATGTCCTAGAGTGTACTTTGACAGATAAATAGCAAGTCTCTGGGTTTTCCTAATGGTCCAGGCAAGCATCTCTTGATTCTTGGGACCTGCCTAAAAATTATAAAGAGGGGAGGCTCATTTGAATGCTTAGCCACGTTATTTCTGCCCCAGGGCTCAACCCATTATTGAATAGGTTATTTTACCAGAGTAGAGGACATGGTGGGTCTTTGGAGTTGGTCCTAGTCTGCAGACCATTGAGGAGGAGGGAAAATTGACAGGCAGATAGCAAATCTTGCTTATGGTCAAAGTGGCGTTTAATGGAATGCTGGGCCTGGCCAGTTATTTCTCTAGAATTATGGCCTTCTCTGATGCTATTGCCCCCAGTACCTCAAGAAGTGCTTTTAAGCTCCTTGATGATGGGGATGGTTTTTGTTTCCTTATTTCCTCATGGTGTAGTGGACACTTATTAACAAGTGCTTGTTGAACTCTAAGCCAGTTCCTTTTTCAAAAATAAACCCTTACTTTCCAACTTAGAATCAATACTGTGTACTGGTTCCAAGGCAGAAGAGTGGTAAGGGCTAGGCATTGGGGGTTAAGTGACTTGCCCAAGGTCACACAGCTAGGAAGTGTCTGAGGCCAGATTTGAACCAAGGATTTCCAGTCTCCAGACTTGATGCTTTATCCACTGAGCCACCTATCTGCTACTTAAGCCTGTTCCTTAGCTGAGCTACAAAGCAGAGCCATCAGTTGAGATGTAGGTCCTCGGAAAAACCCACAGCCCCACTTACTCTTTTGTTGGTTAGTTCTGTATGTGACACAAGAACTCAAAGCTTGGGGACATTTGCTTCTTCCTTCCATTGACCCTTTCCTTTCTTGCCACAGATATGGGAATCAATAAAATCAGGCGCTGCTCTTGAAAATCCTGTACTCCTTAACAAGTTCCTGCTCTTGACGTTTTCTGTAAGTAAATGCATCCCTACGGCTTTGGGGACAAGGAAAATTATAACAACAACTTCAAAAATTAGGATTGATTTGAAGTGTAAATGGCTCAACTGAAGCTCTAGTGCCAGTGTTTGAACCCTTGCTGCCTCTCCTGTTGGCACACACTTTGACTGTGAGGAGCTATAGGAGTGATAAGATACAGTTTACTGATACCTAGAATCATATACATGCTGTTGGTAGATGGCAAAGAAATCACAAATATGCACCTATGTTGCATTTTTGTATTCTTTTATAGCATTTTTGATATTGCAATTTAGGCAGAATTGATTGTTAGGCACTTCAACACAGGAGAGAATGGAATTCACATGGACTTGATCCATGACCAGGAGATTTGCTGGGTCAAGAAAAATTATACCTTGTGTTCTTGTTTTGAACTATTTTGAACATTTTGATTCAGTCTGAAATCAATAAATAGTTTTTAGATGTGTATTTGAATGAAGAATTAGCTAAGCATTTAACATTAATGTTAATATTCATTTAGTAAGAAAGAAATAGGTAATGTGGTATAGTGAATAGAGAGTTGGCTTCCAATCAGGAAAACCTGGGTTTAGGTCCTGCCTTGGGCATAATCTGGCTGTGACATCCTGGATAAGTCCCTTAACTTTTCAGTGACACAGGCAGTTCTTTGAGACCATAAAGGTTTAGAAGGTGTAGATCTGCATTGCTTTGGTCATTTTCCCAGCCTACTTCTTGATTTTGGATTTTGTTAATGCTCAGCTTTATGTTTTTCTTTTCTTTTTCTTTTAAAAAAACCCTTACCTTCCATCTTAGAGTCAATACTATGTGTTGGTTCTAAAGCAGAAGAGTGGTAAGGGCTAGGCAATGAGGATTATGTGACTTTCCCAGGGTCACACAGCTAGGAAGTATCTGAGGTCTGATTTGAACCCAGGACCTCCTGTCTCTGGACCTGGCTCTCAATCCACTGAGCCACCCCTTCTATGTTTGTCTAGTGGAGGGGTTTCTGACCTGAACTTCTTTGCTTGTGGGTTCTGCTGCTGCTTTCCTAGCTCATTCTGGGGGCCTGTAAGTTTTCATTGCTTCCAAAGCAGTGTGTGATCCAGCAAGAGATCTGTTCGTTGCCTTCTTGGTTTGAGCACTACAAGTTCTTAACTCATCTTTGGGTTTGTATGTGGTAGAGTTTCAGTAAATTACTACTAGACTCACTCAGTCACTGTGAGCCTGCTGGAGGGTTCTGCAGATTCAGAGCAATCAAACTGTTGGTTTCCCTTTGATCTGAGATACCCTCCCCCTGTTATTATCCTGCAGGCTTATGTGCTGGGCTGAAGGGTGAAGCTGCTTCTGTTTTGCTCCTGGACTCAGAAGTACACAGCTATGTTCTGGAACTTCTTCTATGGAGCTAGGACCCCACTTTACTCCTCTCCCCTCTGGATCTGTGACCAAGAACTGAGTAATGGGCTGCAGAGCTGCCAGAAACCCAAAGTTTTTTTATGAGAAAAATCCCAGGAGTGTTGGCAGTTGTGAATATAGACTCTCTGAGGGTCTTGGAGCTGATAACACTCTGACTTGCATGTTAGGGAAAGGGGAAAAGGGAGAAATTCACAGCCCTTTGACTTAGAATGCTCTAGGAGCATCTAAAGACTGCAGCACTGAGGATTGCTCCACAAAGTTGAGGGTGGGGGAGAGGGAGTGGTGTGAAAGCCAACTGCCAGTGACTAAGAAATAGAGGTCAAAACCATAGAGGACTCCATCCAAATGTTGGAGAACATGAAGCCTAGCTCCGCCTCCAAATGCTAAATCAGAAATGGAGGCTGTAGAAAGTGCTGAAGACAGTGAAGAGATACTGTGGGTCAAGAGATGCTCAGGAGGCACACTTAAAAGAGGAGAAGAGAGAACTCTACAAGTACCATCAAAGCTTCAAGAATAAACCCTTGGCTACAAGATCTCCAAGAATCTGGATGAAATGAAGCAAGAGATTAAAAAATGAACCACGAAGGAAATCATGGAAAGAATTGGAAGAAGAAAAATTAGCTTAGATCAGAAGCTAGAAAACCTTCTCTAAGTAGTAGATTCCTGAAAAGTAGAATGGAGCAAATAGAACACAATTACTCCACTAGGCAACAAGAAATATTAGGACAAAATCAAAAGGCTGAAAAAAATCAATTTGAAGATCCATGTTAAGGAGAGATCACTTAAGGTTTACTGTACTCTTTGAGAATGATGGTGAAACAAAAATCCTGGCTATTATATTTAAATAAATCATGAAAGAAAACTTACCAGATCTATTAGAACCAGAGAACAAAATAAAGAGTAGAAATAACCTACTGGTCACCTGAAAGAAACCCAAAATTGAAAACTCCCAGGATTATCATAGGCAGAAAGAAAAAAAATATACTATGGAACCATAGTTGGGATCTCATAAAATGTGGTAGCTATGCTACAATAAAAAAAAAGTAAGTCTTGGAAAATAATATTCCAAAAGGCAAATGATATGAAGGCAACTACACCAAAAGAAAGTAAATTTTGGAATATTAAATCCCAGAAAAGTAAATAAATAATTTGAGCCATTGGAAGAGGTAAACAGTGATGCAGTATTTATCTTTAATAAGAGAAGAGACAAGTGTCCTCTAGGGATCAAGGATCACAGAGGAAATTAAGACATAGTACTTGGAAGCAAGTCTGCACCTCTCCCCCTCTCCCCCAAATCACAATATGGCCATAGGAATTGGAACTGGAAAGGATCTTAAAGGTACCTTAGTGCCATATTGGAGAGCCTATGACACACATGCCAGAGGGGGCTGCTCGTTTCTCCCTCCCCGCATGCTTCTGAGGACATTTCTCCCATCACCCACCCCTCTGCCCAGCAACCCAATGGGAGCACTTCCTTCCTCCTCTGTCTGGGCTAAGGGGGTGGCTCACATTCAGTGTGAGGGTTATAGTTTGGGCACTCAGTCTCTAAAAGGTTCACCATCACTACCCTCGTCCAACCTTCTCATTACAGATGAGGAAATGACTACCCAGGGTCACATAGGTAGGAACAGGGTTGAAGATCAAGCTCAGGCCTTTTGACCCCCATTGTAGTACTACTCTTTCTATGAAAAAGCTATCTCATTTGACTTTGTATTGTAATTATTTGTGTATTGGTCATATCCACTTTCTGGACTTTTTCTGTGATGCAGCAACTATTGTCTTATCTAGACTTTTTAGCCCCCTCAGCTACTAGCATATTATATATATTTGGTATATGATAAATATTTGTCAGATTGAACTAACTTCACCTTAAGAGTTCTAAAATATTTCTCAATAAAGATTTTTTCTGTTGAATTGTTTTTTCCACTTTTGCAGAAGAATTCTGTTTTTAACTAGGTATCTTTCAGCATTGCTTTAATTGTTAGTACCCTAAATATTTTAACACCTTCAGTCATTAGTTCCTGAATGTTTGGTCTAACTGAGTTGGGTTGTGGAACCGATTTGGTGGGTTTTTTTTTTTTATTCATGAGACAGAACATTAGGAAATTCAACCCTTGTAATTTTTAAAGATGACCAGATGACAATCCCAGGACATTGTGAAATCCTTGGTCTTTAATTTGTAACTTTTCTTAAGATGGGAAGTATAGCAAGATGGTTTGTTTTTTTCTTATGGGAAGCACATGACTTGCCATATGTATTGATATTTAAGATATTACAGGGTAGATTTTGAAAAGCCCTCAATTTTTCATACATAGAAAACAATCATATTATTAATACAAAAGTTGCCAAGTACTGGTATGATAATACTGCTATAGGAGTCCTGAAGTTGCTACAAATCTTCGCTACTTTTCCACACACTGTTGGTTCTCAGTATCATGAGTTTCAATTAGCTGCCCCATGTGGTTTGCTAATGATTGATGCCTTAGCCTATCTAACTAGTCATCATTATAAGACTTCTGAGTCATCATCATCATCGTTTTCTTCCAGAGATTTATATGTATCTAGAAAGAATTGTTACCTCATTATTTCTAGTAAGCCTTTTCTTTGCCTGCTGTTCCATAATTTTTGCACCTTTTAGAGCTGAATTCCCATTGAAATGGCATGAAGATGACTCTGTTTCTTGTTTCTTACTTCAGTCCCTGAGCAGTTGGGGGTGGGGGGTGTAGCATGTTGAGAAGTGCTTGAGGGGAACCTGAAAGAGAAGGCTTTGCAAGGAGAGTACCTGGAGGAGAGGTGTGGCCTTGGAGGAGGTCTGTAAACACAAGCTTGGTGGAGGTAGATGGGAACAGCTATAGATGGAAGGTGGGGTGACAAAATATGAATCTTGGAGTGGGCTCACAAAAACAGTTTGTGTAGAAGGAATCATGAAAGGCAAGTGGTGATGATGTATAATATTCAGTTATTTGCATTAAGAGATTATCATAATCTGATGGTACTGTGAAGGGTTAAAATTTTTGGGTAGGAGTTTGACAAAAGTACAGAGAGCAGGTTGATAAACACTTAGTTTATTCTGATGAGAAGTTTGGATAGGAAATAGGAGGGAGGAAAGTGAGATTATCACTCTAATATCTTATAACTATACCTAAAATCCAAATCTTATACTAAAATTTCTAATAAACCCTAAATCCAGCTGCCTTCAAGGGCAGAATCTTCTTGCCTGGCAAAGTAGGCCTAACTTATCTACTCTGTCTACCTAAGATTATATTTGCTATCTAACTACCCAAGCTAATCAATAAGCATTAATCACCAACTCCTTAAAGTAGTTCTTTTTTTTTTTTTACCCTTACTTTTTTTTAAACCCTTACTTTCCATCTTGGAGTCAATACTGTGTATTGGCTCCAAGGCAGAGGAGTAGTAAGGGTAGGCAATGGGGGTCAAGTGACTTGCCCAGGGTCACACAGCTGGGAAGTGTCTGAGGCCAGATTTGAACCTAGGACCTCCTGTCTCTAGGCCTGGCTCTCGATCCACTGAGCTACCCAACTGCCCCTTAAAGTAGTTCTTCCTCAGCTATAAATAGTGAAACTGCTTGTCACAAAGACACAGACTCCTGCTCCCTCAAAGCTCTGAGGAGAAAAAGCCCAATTGTCACCTCATTCCTTCCTTATATACTTTCCTCATCTCCTAGGTGATGGAATCTTCACAAAAGTCTGTCAGAGCTGTTCTTAGCTGTGAAACTCTTACTTAGAAATTCTGCTCTTAAAGAGACAGGGAGATTAAGAAACTCTCTTTAACAGTACCAAAGTTTATAGGATCATAGATTTAGAACTGGAAGGGATCTTAAAGATCCATGTACCATCTGAAACCAGCAGTGGAGGCAGAGGTGATTGCTAAGAGCTTTTGAAGGTCATATGTCAAACTGTAGGAAAAAAAGTCTAGACAAGTATTCTAAAGTTCCTATGTGTCCTAGACCCCTTTGAAAATCTGATGTCTATGGATTCCTCTTAGGAATAATGCATAAAAAACAATACATGAGGTTGTAAAGGAAACCAGTTATATATACATACATATACATATAGTTTTACATACATATATTTAAAATAAATAAACCAATTATATTGAAATACAGTTATCAAAATATTTTAAAAACAAACTCGCCGACTCCAGGTTATAAAAACATTTGCAATAGAGGAGAAATCTCAAAATAAGTAGTGATCACTACAAGGAGCTTTGAAGAAAACTGAATCTTAAGCAGAGACCTATATATGCCTTTGGACCAAAAGGAGGAGTCTTTATGACAGTCTAATCCTAATCTAATTTGAGCACAGCATGAATATCAATAATTCTTTTTTTTTTAAATTTCCATATTGTTCATTTTTGTGAGTAATCTTATAAAATCAAGACACCAAAACATAAACTCAAATAAACAATTGAAAAATGATATGCTTTCATTTTCATTCCTATTCCAACAGTCCTTTCTCTGGAGGTGGATAGCATTCTTTGTCATAAGTTCCTCAGAATTGTCCTGGATCATTGTTTGATAATAGCTAAGTCTTTCACAGTTGGTCATTACACAATATTGCTGTTACTATGTACAATTAGAAACCAATTATATTGAAATGTAGTTGTTGAAATTTTTTTAAAATCACCAAACCCAGATTAAGTGCCTCTGGTTCAGACCAATAACCCTATATACCAACCATGTATCTTGAGAAGTCCTTTGTGGCTTCTGGGACAAATAGCTGATAGTAGTAGGATAAGAATCAATAACATCAGGGAATGAGAGATAGTATCTGGGGACAGGGATTCTTTGAAAGTTACTCCCTAGTCTATATTTTGAGATTATTTTTTGTCATCACCTTATGTCATCCCTTGCCACTCAAGAAGTATGTTTTGCTTTTCTAAGCCTTTTCATGTTAGGAGTATACGTAGTTTCCTTTTGCCTTCTATATTCTATAGCATTGGCTCTTACCAGAGGTCTAAGGAATGAAAAGATCAGTAAAGAATAGAACTCCAGTCCATCTTTCTTGTCTTTTTGGAGATATGAGAATATTCAAGGGGAGATGGCTTATTACATAATCTTGATTACAAACGCCAAAACCTGGATTGTGCTGTAGACTATATGAATGCTTGTCTCCTGTTGATATTTTGGAATAATACCTCTTCCACTCTTGAAACCAGTTGGGAAACTGGGACAGCATTGTGATTTAATTTTGTCTTGAGAATAATTTGCTCAGATATAAAGCTGTCAGCCTCATTCAACAACTCACCAAATATATCTGCAGTATGTTTGCTTTGACTGCTTAATTGCTAGGTGATAGCAGCCAGGGTAGTTCTGGCTCCACATTTTAGCTTCCTGGTAATTCTTTAGGTTGTTCCTTGGCAGAAGGTTCTGGGTTCAAAGTTTTCCTTGATTACAGGTATGACTCAGCCAAGTCTTCTTGCCTTCTCCAGCATCAGCACTATCTTGGCTTAGATCTCAGAAATACATTATTTGGGTCCTGGCTTCATCTTTCCATCTTTGCCAAGATGAAGGCCCACCCAGCATGATTCCATGTCTCCTTCTCACCCTCCCTCTTTCACACACACACATACCTAGTGTAGGCAACTGATAAATTACTTTGACCCAAAGGAAAAAAATTCATCTCAGGGTCTTGTTTCTTCTTTTAGTTGGTGCCTGTTTTGGCTGTCAAAGGAGCAGACAAGTCACTTCCTTAATTTCAGTTTGGTTTTGCCCTTGTCAAAAGGGACTTTCCTTTGAAGGTATTGATGACAGGCCACAGTTAGAGGTGAAGAAATCAATCACGAGGCTGTCTTATTTGGACCTAGATTGAGCTTTTAAAAACTCCCAAAATTCAGTCCTGTCTCCTTTGTTGCTAAGCAAATTTCAGTATGAATATTAGCCTAAAATAACAAGAGACATCAATTTTATATTTGCTAAGCACTTAAGTTATGCAATTATAGATATAATCCTTAGGGTAGGGAATTCTTTTTTTTTGAAATAAAATTTTAATTGCAGTTGCCTTCATTTTGTAATCTACCTATAGAAGAAACTCTACACAGCATATTTCTCTTTAGCTTGGAATTTGAGAAAAAGCCAGTCCATTTTCTATTTTATTCATGCTTTAGATACTATGATTGGTGCTGGGGATACAAAAATGAAACAATGTTTGTCCTTGAGGAGCTTACTATCCACTAGTAGTAGGATCTTTCTCTCTCTCTGTACACACACAAAGAGAAGTAAATACACAGTTCTTTGAGGAAGTAGAGAATACTTAACATCTGAAAGAATGAGGGAGATTTAGTTACTAAAGATACCAAAGGAAACTCCTAGTAAAATAGTTTCACTTCTAAGGCAATTCAAGGACCATTATTTTAATAGTTATATCACTTTAGGGCTTAGTGGATTTAGAGCCAAACCTAGAGGTAGGAGTGGCCTCATATACTTCCTAGCTTGTGTCCCTGACCAAGTCATTTAACCCCTATTACCTAACCCTTACAGCTCTTCTGTCTTGGAACCAATGTTCTGTATTGATTCTAAGATAGAAGGTAAGAATTTTTTAAAGATCATTTTATTTTATTTTTACAAGCCATTATTCTTGGTCTCTTCTAACCTCCTCTCCTTTACTTCCCCTTCCTCCTCTCACCCACTAAACAAAAAATAAAAGTAATCCTCATAACAAATTTGCATAGTCCAGGAAAAATAATTACTCATTGACCATATCCAAAAATGCATATTTCATTCAGCATTTCAAATCATGTTACTAGCCTACTTAATTTTTAGTCCTATAGAATAATGGTTTGTCAAGGCTTTCAAAGTTGTGTAGTCAATAAAAGTGTGACAACTAAAGTTGGGGTGCTCTCTTAATCCTTGCTAAATAAGGAGGGGTAGAAGGTGATTGAAGTGATAGGAGAGGAATGAAAGGGATGGCTGAGTTTAGGGAAGGAATAGACAAGGTGATATATGGGATGATAAGGGAATGGGTGAGGTATTCAAGAGAGGCAGCTGAAACAGGTTAGACACTCAGGTTAGAGACAGAGGATACTGGGGGAATAGGCCGAACCCTTCCAGGCAGGAAAGGTATCTCTATGGACACAAGAAGTTGAGCCATTCAGAAATGATTTAAAATTTGCTTTGAGGGCTTTTCTTGTCAGTTTCTCAAGTCCCTAGAGGAAGGAGTCAAAGGGCTCCTCCCTGTCAGTGAAGCTGAAGGGTGCAAGAGGAAGTCTCAGGCAATGACTTTCTCCCAAGATGGATGCCTCCAGTTTCCTCAGCAAATAAAAGAAATTAATTCCTTCCTCCTTAACCCTTGCCTATTCTTCGACACAATGATTCACCAGAGGGTTGAATAGGTAACAAGGGGATTTATTAATATTCAGGGTCAGTCAGAAGGAGAGAAGGGTTTGGGGTTTCTGACAGCTGCTAGGGAGAAACTCAAGATGGGGGAGGGTCACAGGAGTGGGTTGAACTAAGAGGGAGCCTACTCTCCCAGCCAGGAAAGATTTGGTTGCCTTTAAAGTAGAGTGTATACTAAATCAGTAAAATAAGGGATAGTTTGATACAAGGATGTCCTACTTGCCTGTAGGGAAACTAAACCCACAAAGTCTAATCACTATAACCCAAAAGCCACCCTTCCTCCCAGAGCCCACAGGGAAAAACACAGGAAAGGTAAAAGGTATGTAATATGGAGGTGGTCAGAGAGAGGTCCAGAGAAATTAGCTAGGTTCAAATTGTCCGGAGGCAAAGCACAGGCCAAAAGCAAAGCCAAAACCCAAAAGCAGAGCTTCATTTGGACCTTCCACTCTCCTCAAGCCTCAGGTGCCAACTGCTCTTCTCTCAGGATTCTAAGGCTTCTAACTGCCAAAAGTTTTCAGTTAACTTTTGCAAGGGCAAAAGCCTTTTTTGCATCTTTGCATTACAGTTGCTTTTCTTTATAATGTTGTTTTCATACTATACATTATTCTTTTGTTTTATTCAACATCAGTTCATCGTGGTCTTCTCAGTTTCCTCTGAAATTTCTATTTTGTCATTTCTTTTTTTTGAAAACTTATTTATTTTTGCCATTTCCTAAGGCAAGATGAGATTCCATTATATTCATGTACCATAATTTTCTTCAGCTGTTCCCAACAGGTGACATGACTTTTAGTATCCAATTTTTGCTATTCTCAGAACTGCTATAAATATTTTTGTATATATAGGAGATGGATCACTTTGGAGAAATGAAAGAGAATGTGTTGGCATAGCCTGTCTTCCTTTTGTCTAGAGCAGTGATGGGCAAACTTTTTAAAGAGGAGGCCAAAGGAAAGGAAATTCTCATCTGTCAGTCTGTTTCTAGGACAACACTTTCGAAGTTTCATTGTGTTGTATCCTACTCATTGCATTCGTCAGATTAGGAATAATGTTGCGCAGCTGGTTAGAACATTTCAGGGGGCTGCATCTGGCCCGCGGGCTGTAGTTTGCCCATCACTGGTCTAGAGCATTGCTTTTATTCCCCTTTTTCCATTATTTCATTGAGTGTGAAGATCATTGCACCCAATGTCATGTCCCTCTATATCCTGCTGATTGACAATGTTCTTAGCTTTATACTTTATTATCTATCTTTTTTTTGTCTATTATTCAAGTGTCTCAGAGTAAACCTTTCCCTTTTGGGAGTCAAAATATCCCCTAAGTAAAACATCAAAACTCTAATGATTTAGGCAATATCATTAACTTTGCTACCTCATTAGAAATGTCTAGGTTCCTACAAGAAGCAGAGTAGCTACACCAGCCTGGACTACCTTCTGACTCTACTGTACATGCCAATAGAGTTTTACTCTTCTAGAATAATTGTTCCTATTATCCTAGAGTAGGATGTGTCCATTGCAAACAAAGCATAAATCTTCTGTAATTATCCTAACAAGTAGCCATTTAGCCTACAAGGAGATAATACTGTGTGATGGAAAGAGTATTGGACTAAGAGTTAGAAAACAAGTTCTTTTTTTTTTAATTTTTAAAATTTTTTAGAAAAATTTTCCATGGTTTCATGATTCATGTTCTTTCTCTCCCTTCCACCCTCCCCCCAAGAATGTTTTTTAAAAATCACTTTATTCAGTAGTGAAGAACAGTGTGAATTCTTGAGTTTTTGAATCGTGCCTAGGTGATGCAGTGATAGAGCACTATACCTGAAACTGAAAAGACCTTTGTTCATATCTTATTTTGGATACTTTCTTAGCTATGTGAGTCTTGGCAAGGTCTGCCTCAGTTTCCTCATTTTTAAAATGGAAATATAGCCTCCTAGGATTATTTTGAAGATAAAACAAGATATTTATAAAGTGTTTTGCAAACTTAAAAGAGCTATGTAAATACTGGCTATTATAATCTCTTATAATTGCTTCCATCAATGGCCTTATAAAAATAATTATCTTAAAATAAAGATCAAAGATTTGAATTCTTATGTAAACTTTATTCAGAACAGATAGACTGATGTAGAAATATAGAAATTTCCACATTTCTTTGTAGTTTTTTCCCCAGTCATTAAAAAAATTGGCTTGAAGAAGTTAAATTTCCAATATAACAATTCTTTGTGACCTCATTTGGGATCTTTTTGGCAAAGATACTGGAGTAGTTTGCTGAGGTAAATCAGGTTAAGAGACTTACCCAGCATCACACAGCTAGTAAGTGTTAGAAATCAGATTTGAATTCAGGAAGATGAGTCTTCCTGACTCCAGGCCCAACACTCTATCTACTATTGTACCTAGCTGCCAAGAGCACTGTTTTATTAATGTTCTAATACCTTGTTCTATTTCTCTAGGATCTAAAGAAATACTACTTCTACTACTGGTTTTGCTACCCAGCCCTCTGCCTTCCTGAGGGTGTACCCCTTCTTCAGGAGCCAGTATGTTTGGATCAAAGGTTTTCGCCAAGCCAGGTAACAAAACGAAACAAAACAAAAAGGGAAATATGGACTATGAGCTATTATTGCACAATCTCTGCTCTCTGGACACAAAAGGGTAAGGGGGCAAACAGACACATTTCTGGGTGAAGAAAATGTTAATTGTGGTCCTGTGGAGGTTGATAGTCTAAGTTTCCCTATTAATAATTTAGTGATGATGGTACTGTCACCTAACAAACTGGGGAGTATGATATCATTTTGCTATGGAAAATGGAGAACAGGATGAGTGACACTCAACAGTTTTAGAATTTAGAACCAACCTAGATGCCGTGAGCCAGAAAGCAAAAGCAGTTACTGCCAGGACTATAAAAGGGAGAAATTTGAACAAGAAGGTCTCTCATTCCTGAGAAAGGACCTGGGTTGGTTGGGTGGATAGGCCAAACCAAACCTACTTCAGTTATCTACATCCTGTTCCAATAGTTATCACATCCTCAACTTCTGGACAAAGCTGTGCTATATATTAATCATTTGAACATCAAGGAAGAATAATATCAACACTCAATCAATCTGGTTAAGGCCAAAGGTGCCTGGCCTGGCCAGGGTGCCACAGAGAGGAGAAACCTCTTGTAGAAAAAATAAGTAAAGGTAATGGAGGGCACCAGAGATATTATAATAAAACTAAGTGATTGTGGGTACACACACTGGGGTTTAGGAGAGACTGGACCAGGATGGAAAGACCAGAGTTTACTGGATTCACAGGAGAATGGCAGTTGGTCTTAACTATCACACAGCTTCCCCTAGGCCAGAGTCTAGAAACAATCAAGCAAGGTAAAAGGGATTAACAGGTTTTAATTATATTCAACTAAGAGGTGGGATAGGGATTTCTACTCTAAAAACTTAAAACCTAATGACAAAAACCACAGGGAAAGGGGAGGCTTTCCCTACACTAACTTAGTGACCTAAATAGACAGGGCCCAAGGAGCAGTAATGGAGTCTCTGGGTGACTGCCTCAGACCTGGTCCTGCCAGGCTTGAGCAGCACAGCTAAGGGCTGATGTGGCTTTGGGGTTCTCACTGTAATCCGCTGATGATCTCTGGATGCCAAGAGCCAAGGTGGTCTCAGGTACCAAGTTGAGAGAGTGTGCTTGAGATGCTGTCCACCAGATCCCAAACTTCTTCTCTTCCCTTGGTACTGTACTGTAGATCTTGTCCTTTTTGCTAGATGCCACCACCACACAGGATCCCAGGGAAATCAGGATGCAGGGTGTCCTTTGCTCTGAGATCTCCCAGGGCTAAGCACAGTTTGTGCTAACCCTTAATGGAGTCCCTCTCAGAGCACAAGTCACTTCTTCCTGCTCCTTCATTCCATCTTGGAATTCCCAGCTCCAGCTCCTTCCTGCTAGATACACCTTAATTCTTAATTACTAACTAATCTAATCTTCCTCACAACACTCTCCAACAGTCTCAAACCTGATTACCCTTTGTTTGAAAACCTTGATCATGGGTAGTTTAGTGAATCTTTCCTAATACCTCTTTCCTTCAACCCTGTTACTTTCCATAAGTTTGTTATAATTAAATCCTAGAAGCTTACTTAGGTGATTGTCATCATTGTCCTAAGGGTCATTGATCATATCCTTTGGAGCTGAGGGAAAGGGATTGCTTAAGCAAAGCCAAATCACAGTCATTGGCGTTATCCATTTAGTCTATAGTGTTATCCATCAACTTAAACCCAGGATAAGCAGTCAGAGAAGCTGTGTGATCTAATCCACAGCTTCTCACTTGATCACTTATTCCTGGGCACTGCTGGGTGGGAGTTGGTATTTAGCTGAGTTTCAAATACTTTGTGGGACCTAGTGTTCACTACCACATCTTGGTGATTCACCTAGGCTTCTCATTTTCACTCAGCTCAGGTCCTTATACCATCAGAGGACCTTGGGCCATCTCTCCATCAGGCCCTATCCTGTATCACCATCCCACCTATAACAGGAGTCCACTATTCACTAAAGTTTTTTATGGTGTGAAATACTGAGTCAACAGGAGCGAGTCATGCAATGATAATGGGAGATAGTTGTAGTGGTACTAAATGAATAAAGTTCAGTGTAGGTAAATACAAAGTTTGGAGTAAAGTTATCAATTATGACCCAGGAAAGAGTTTTATCTTGCCGCCATTTAGACTTTTTTTTTCATACTTTTTTTCAAACCGATTATTCTTTGCACTTTTATTTGCTGCTTCCTTTACTATAGGCATGTTACTTTAATTTTTAGACAATTTATTGACACCTGTAAGAAAGGGAATATGGTACAGTGGATAGTTTGCTAGATTTGGAGTCAGGGAGGCCTGGCTTCAGCTTTTGCTTGGGGTTATGTGTTCCTGCACAAATCACCTAACATCTCTGGTTCTGCTTCCTCATCCTCATCATAAAATGAGGGAGCTGGTCTGGATGATTTCTAGCATCCCTTATAGCCCTAAATATATTATACATGAGGATCCTTTTATGTTTTTCACCATAGTCATTTGCTACTCCTTTCCTCCATGCAACCTCAACATTGGACAAAAACATTTTTAAGCACAAGTGACTGGTCTGTTTCTTGGAGTTTCAACCCAACATAGCAGCTAAGAAAGCCAACAGAAAGTTGGGTGACATCATTAGAAACACAACAGAAAATATCTTTCACTTAGACCAAGTCATAGTGCTCCTACATCTGAAATACTATCTTGAGTTATAGCCTTTGGATTTCAAGGAAGACAGTTAAAACAACATAATGGAGGGGCTTCCTTTGGAGGAAATTCTGGTCCCTAAAGGCAAAGATCACAGGAGGAGATTGTAAAAATGTATAAAATTGTGAAGACTGTTAACAGTCCAAACACAGACTTGTTCACCAAATGAAATAATGAAATATTAGAACCTAGCACTGACATATTTGAATTTAAAGTAATAAGTTCGGGGATCTGTGAAAGGGATTTGACAGAGAATATTTGGTGAGTTCATTCCATCAAAATTTGTAGAGCCAGAAAATAGAAAAAAATTTAAAAGGCTTGAAGTAAATTTCATGGACGGTAGCTCTATAATGGTTTATGAAAGGACCATAACGGTGTTCAGGGTACAGTCCTAAGCTTTTGAACTTGGCATCCAAAGGGACAGCATACTCCCTTGGGTATCACTATCTTCCCTGAAGAAACTTTCTTTCTTGTCTGAGTTAGAGATTGAAAAATGTCAGTTGGAATATTTTCCTGATCTTTAGAGTACTGATCAATATATTCTTGTCATATTTCAGTTGTAGCAGTTCAGATCCTTAAAGGGGTGTGATAAGCTGTTTCCAAGGATTGGTTTTAAGTTTCTTTTTTTTTTTTAAACCCTTGTACTTCGGTGTATTGTCTCATAGGTGGAAGATTGGTAAAGGTGGGCAATGGGGGTCAAGTGACTTGCCCAGGGTCACACAGCTGGGAAGTGGCTGAGGCCGGATTTGAACCTAGGACCTCCTGTCTCTAGGCCTGACTCTCACTCCACTGAGCTACCCAGCTGCCCCCTTAAGTTTCTTTTTAATTTGTATCAACCTCCATGATTTTCTCCAAAGAGTTGAGTAATAATGTTTTCTGTTTTCAGATCCAAGCCCTTGAATGTGCGTATGATAATCTTTGCCAGGCAGAAGGAGTTACAGCATTGCCTTACTTTTTAATTAAGTATGATGTCAACTCTGTTCTGATCTCCTTGCTTAAACACTGCAACGATTTCTTCCAAGATCAGAGGAAAAAGGTCAGAACAACTTTATGTGTGATTGTGATGTTGGGGTCAGGGAACCTTTGGTTTTATATCATGTGATAAACTATAAGTAAAATGCAAACTTATTTAGATTTATTAATTTTTAAAAATCCATTTAAAACATTTCTGTGGGCCTTTCATTTGTCCCCTTCCTAACTTTCCTATTTCTGATAATAGTGATATCATTCTCTTAGTCCCACAGGCTTGAAATCCCAGTTATTTTTTAACTTCTTCTCCCTTGTCCCCTTTGTCCATACAAATCAATCACTAATTCTAGTTATTTTTTTCTATTTAAATCTTTGTCATTTCCTCCTTCACAATGTTTAAATGTCTTTTCTCACTATCTCTTCCTCCCCTCTTTCTCCTTTATATTTTGCTACCAGATTGAATTTTACTACACTATCACTTTATTTAGGTTACTCTCCTGCCCAGAAACCTTCAGTGTCTCCCCAGTGAAATCTAGCCTCCTTAGCCTGGCATTTTATGGCCTTCCATACTGTTTCTACCTACCTCTACTACCTGATTGCTTCTCTCACTACTCTTCTGTGTGAATGCTTTGTTTTTACTAAACTGATCTGCTTATCAACCACAAACACTTCTTAAATTTTCCCACTTCAGTACCTTTTCTGATACCTTTCTCTCTGCCTAGAATGCTCTCCACTCTCTTATTTCTGCCCATCCTTCAAAGCTTAGACAAACTTTTTCCTCCATTAAGTCTTCACTGATCCCCCTACCCAGAATTATCTCCTAACTCTGAACTTGTAAAGAAAAAAACTATTTCCCCAGGCAGGAAAAAGAGTGACTGAAAATCTGGAATTTCACCTGGAGCTTGCCAATATGTGTTATCAAATGGAAGCTAATTCCTAAAAGAATTGTTCCTGTTTAGGACCTGAATCCTGCCATGCTTGTCTCTTATCCTTTAAATTATGCTGGTTATAGAATGCCTTGTGTTATTTGTGTATAATTATCTTTCCAACTAGAATGGAAGCTCTTGGGGAGCATGAACCATCTCTTATTCTTTGAGTCTGCATAGAATTGAGCATGGTACCTTGCTTATAGTAGGCACCCAGACATTTCATTCAACTATTAAGCATCACATATATACATATATTTGTGTAATATTTATATGTGCACGTACATATACTCATATATTCAGATACAAATATATGTTTTTTATTGTTGTTATTATTATGAGATTGGATCTCCTTATCATACCCAGGCTGGAAGTACAGTGACTACTCACAGGCCAGACTCTACTAATCCTCAGCATGGAAACTTTAACCTGTTTCATTTTTAAACCTGGCCCTGTTCATTCTTCCTTAGGCAGCCTGATAACCTTCTGCTCCCTAAGGCTCACCATATTGGTAAGGACACCCAGTTTTAGTGTTACTGTAGTTTGGGTCTCCCATACTCAAGTGATCTACCAGCCTCAGTCTCCCCAGCAGTAGGGACCAAAGGCATATATCACCATGTCCCACCAGTAAGCATTTTAAAGGTCCATTGGAAATTATCAGTAATATGCCAAGTTCTATATCAAAAAAGAGATTATGAATTAAAAACATTAATTGATAAGAAATTTGAAATTGTGGGAGAAAGCGAGATAATTTGGATACTTGCAGATATACTAGAACTAAAAGAAAGGAAGTCAAGTTGTGTTAGAAACAAACTAGTTTTTAGACTGACCTATTTCATGTGTTTTTTTTTCATCTTATATTTTAGAAAGATCAGAATTAGCCCCTGTGATTTTTATAGCCAACTGTTCATATACTGAACAATGATAACACTAAATTCTGTTAGCATTGAGTTTGTTTTCTCTTGATTTCTCATAGTCATTGGTTTTTTTGGTTTTGTTCAGTTTTTTGAGGAGGGCAGAAAAGACAAATGATCTATGATTTTTATTGGTTTATGAAATTCTCTTAACCAGTGCATTTTGACACCTTCATAATTTATAATTGTAGAGAATTACCTGGGGGCACTGAAGTTTCTTAGGTCATTTAACAGGTAGATCTTGAACCCATGTCTTTTGACTCCTTTTTCAGTGCCTTTCTCCTATATCAAGATTAGAATAGAAAATATAATCTTTTTTTAAAAACACCCTTACCTTCTGTTTTAGAATTGATAACTAAGTATTGCTTCCAAGGCAAAAGAGCAGCGAGGGCCAAGCAACTGGGGTTAAGTGATTTGCCCAGGGTCAAACAGCTAGGAAGTATCTGAATCAGATTTGAACCCAGGTCCTTCCATCTCTTAGCTTGGCTTTTTCAACTGAGCCATCTTGCTCTCCCTGCATAATCCTTCTTAGTAAAAAGGGAACAAGATTCTCTTTTGTTATTTTTTTTCTACACCTCAACAATGTAGAAAAAAATGGCAGCAGAAGGTCACCAGGCTGCCTAAGGAGGGGCACATTGGCCAAGGTTGGAAAGACAGAGCAGGGTAAAGTTTCTATGCCAATCAGTATTGGGATGGGCCTGTGAGAGTAGCTGCCGCACCTCCAACATTGACAAGTAAAGAGTTTCCAGTTCCTAAATAAATAAATACAAAGAATTGGACCTGTATTCTTCCCCTCACCCCATTCCCCCCCCACCCCCCCCCCAATATCTAGAGTAAAATGGGCTGGCAAAGCTACCACTGGAACAAGACTTGAGCCTGAGGTTCTCTTGTTAAGGAGATTGTGCCAGGGTCCATTCCTTGAAAGAGGCAAGAACTTGACACCAAGGAAAGAGGTAGAGTCAGAAAGAAACTTCTCTTCATGCTACTTATCTTCTATCTGGCAGTTAGAATTAGTTCCTTAATGTAATTCGGGTATCCTTTAGTTCATTTCTGATTCTTGCAACAGTTTCTTATGGTAAATTACCAATTTTAATTGTTATGTATGATATTTTTAACTCTAGCCCCAACTGGTTTTTTTGTTTGCAGCAATGAATTATATAACTAGCTTAGTCTTCCTATTTCTCTGACTTTGTTCAGACACTTAAGAAGAAATACTTTTCTACTTTTTCTGTTCTCCAAAAACCTTTTCAGTTGAGAATGAAGTGATTTGCCCTCCAAAGAAGCTCTTGCCTCCATGCCTTTGGCTGTTCTACATGCAAGGGATAGAGTCCCCCTTTATCTCCACCTCTTAGAGTCATTAGTTTCCTAAAAGGCTGATTTCATGTGCCACTTCCTCTGGGGAACCTTTCCTTATTCTCCCTACTTATTAGGACTCTCTCCCTCCTCAAATTATCCTGCATATACTTATGTTTGCATAAGACTCCCTGTCATGGGAATGGGTCTTCCTTTAAGGCAGGAACTTTTAAATTTGGTTTTATCTTTGTATCCCAAAGCCTAGCACAGCCCCATTGCTTACAAGAGGTACTTAGTAAATGGCAGGAGGTCAAGAAAGCCCTAGACCACTGGTGGACTCACTGTGGCAAATTTAGGGAAATGTGGAAACACAGCATACATTGAATTCCACATCATTGAAGAAAATGGCTACATTGATTCCTTCAATATATTCAAATTGCCTTAAAGTTGTTATATTTTTTAAACTAAAATTATTTTAATGAGAAACTATATTTAAAAAATTTTAAACTGATAAGGGGATTTAAAGGAAATAATAATACATCATAAGAAGTCATTTCTAACATGAGATTTTTCTACTTGACATATGAGAGCATTTATCCTTAGTGAAAGAAATGGGGAGCAGAACATCGTTCCATTTTTATTTCTTAATGGGGAGGCAGGCAATGTAGTATAATGGAAAGAGTGCTGAGTTTGGAGTTAGGGCACCTGAGGTCAAGTCCTAGACTTTGCTGTACTTTGATGGAGAAACTGAAGGCCAGAGAGTTTGAGTGATTTGCTCCAGGTCCCATAGGTCACTTCCAAGATAAGTGGTCTTTCCCGTAGGTACCCTTTGGCTACTGAGTGGGAGATGACTCTAAAAGGTAGCTATGAAGAAGGCTGCTTTCTAGGGGTAAAATGATTGTGCTTAGATGTTAGGGAGTAACCTTGGTGGCCTTGGGCAAGTCATTTAGCCCCCATGGGACTCAGTTTCTTCATTTGTAAAATGAGGGGGTTAGACTAGAAGACTTTCAGGGTTCCTTTCACTCTAGGTTTTTTTTTTCTGTTTTTTTTTTTTTTTTTTTTTTTTTAAATTTTAAACCCTTAACTTCTGTGTATTGACTTATAGGTGGAAGAGTGGTAAGGGTAGGCAATGGGGGTCAAGTGACTTGCCCAGGGTCACACAGCTGGGAAGTGTCTGAGGCCAGATTTGAACCTAGGACCTCCCGTCTCTAGGCCTGGCTCTCAATCCACTGAGCTACCCAGCTGCCCCTCACTCTAGGTTTTTGATTGGGTGAAGAAGTATGGGAAAGGGCAGCTGGGTAGCTCAGTGGAGTGAGAGTTAGGCCTAGAGACAGGAGGTCCTAGGTTCAAATCCGGCCTCAGCCACTTCCCAGCTGTGTGACCCTGGGCAAGTCACTTGACCCCCATTGCCCACCCTTACCAATCTTCCACCTATGAGACAATACACAGAAGTACAAGGGTTTAAAAAAAAAATTCTAAAACAAACAAACAAACAAACAAAAAAAAGTATGGGAAAGGACCACCTGAATTTCTCCAAGTAGAAGAAGTCACTTGGAGAACTAAGATTTCTAACTATCATGATGATATGAATACAGTTTTCCTAAGATGATTCACTGGAGCTCCTCTCCTGACATAGTCTACATGTGCTGCCCTGTAGGATCTACCATCATAGAGTATCTTTATTTTGAAGCACATCTGTTTCCATGGGAACACCAGTGAATCAGGGCTCATGGAGTGCCTCCTTTGTGCCTTATGTCACTGAGTACAGTGATAGAGATGGAGGGAAGTACAAGGGTCACACTCATCCCTTCCTTCCAGAACTTTTTTCTAGTTAAAGAGGAGAGAATCATGGTAGCAACAAGCAGCAATAAATGGCAAGTGGTGTACAACTAGGGCACTTTTTTGGCCAAATTATAGGGTGTGTCTGGCCTCTGCCCTCCCTCCCTCAGATATCTCAATCCACCAGACCTTTAACTATCACCAGGATAAAGTGAATTATAGAGGCGGGCCTAAAAGGGAAGAATAGTGAAAACTGCAGCTTGAAGTTTGCTAGGGAGGCACAGGAGAGGAGCAGAGGAGAATCTTTTTGGTGGTGGACTGATTACACAGATATGCCTCTGGCCAAGAGTGCTTGGCATGGATTCCTCTATAATAGCTTGGTCCAGTCATTTCCCTCAGGGTCACTTCTCCTGACAACAGAGGAGCTCTGGAGTCAGAAGGCTGTCTCCTCTGCTCCCACATTTACATATTTGGGGTCTCAAGGAAACTACTTAATCCACCTAACCTTTTAATGTTGATAGGAAGATCTTTGTAAACTGTAAAATGCTGTGGTCAAGACAAGTATTTGTTAAGGGCTTAATATGTTCAAGGCCCAGTACCAAGCTCTAGGAATAGGAATATAAGGAATAAAAATTAGCCCTTGCCCTAAAAGAACTTCAGTGTTGCTGAGGGAAGACACAAAAGGTGGATGAAGAGAGAGGAGGAAGATGAAGTGAGGGTGAGGAGGCCTCTGGCAAAGGGATCCTTCTAGGTGAGAAGTCAGCTGAGCTGTGGTAGCAGAGCTGAGAGGAGCTGAAACAAACAAACAAAAAAGGCTGTGTGTAATGTTGGATAATGAAGGTGTACAGCTATTAGTTTTTCTGTTTCAATTCCTCTTCCCTAGGGGTAATTCTGTACATAATTGAGTGTGAAGAGATTTAGACTAAAAGCATTTTTAATACCGGAAGGAAGGAAAGACAAGACTTTTGTTTCAAACAGATAATTAAAATGGAGATAATACATACCTGAAAAGAATAGATCTCTCTGCCTTCTAGAGTGGTTGTAGGGAACCATTTAAAAAAAAAAGTTGCCATGTAAATGTGAGTTGATTTCTATTTCTTAGTTCAGAGAGATAAAAGTGGGAGGAACTAACCCACATTTCTTAGAGTAGATATTAAAAACTTGGGCATCCAAGTTTTAAACTTAACAATAACAACAAAACAGGGTTCAGAATGGAACTCAGCTGATAGAGTAGTTAGTAGGAAGGCTTGTTGCTGAGTGCCCCACTAACCCTTCACAAAGAACTAGAAAACTCTTGAGACTAGGTTTCTTGTTATTGGGATATACAAGGTGAAATGTTGGGGATTCAGGGGATGGGTTGTGATGATTACTTAGGGCCAGTAACAGAAGATTAACCTATTTTGGGAAGGCCAACCAAGACCAGTGCAGGCAGAGCCAGACACTGAGATGACTCACACAGAACAATAAGATGTTATATGAAAGTTGGTTTAATCACCAAGGGAAAAAGGTTAGAAGGGATTTGGATATAACTTAATCACTATTGCCAACTACTTAAGCCCCTACCCCTCACCCCCATCCCCAATCTAAATATCTCTATACAGATTGTAAAGGTTTCTTCAGAGTAATTTTCCCTACTCTACTCCTCACCTCACTATCTAAACCCCAATTCCTATACTAGGTTAAACTAACATTAACCCCCCCTTTGATGACTTTAAGGAAAGGGTCTGTGAAAGTCTGACAGGGCCCGAAGATGGACCAAGATCCAAAGGGATCTAGGCCAGGTCTCATGATCAGCTGTCAGTTGTCACAGGATCAGTACAGGAACTCAGCAGATGTCAAACAGTCAACAGGGAAATGGGATAAACCAGTAGCAGGTAGGTTAGGAAGATAAGGCAGGAAGAAAGCCACAGGGAAATAGCCAGTCTCCTTTAGGTCAACCCCAGAGAGAGAAAAACCACAGCCTAAGGCCCAACTGTCTCTCTCCAACAGCCTGGCTCTCTCCACAGGATTCCAGAATCCTGCACTCTGCTGCCCATGTTTCTGCCCTTTGCAAACTTATACACCTTAACTTAACTTTTCCTATAACAAAGGAGAAGATTTTTCCAAACACAAGAAGGAAATGGTAGGGGGAGAAATACTAGGGTGTCTATTTGTCAAGACAACAGGAGCTATATAAATACAACTACAAACACTCTTTACACAAAAAAGATATATCTAAGTAGTTGGAGAAGTATTGATTGTTCATGACTAGTCCAAGCCAATATGATAAAATGACATTAATTTGCTCATTCAGTACTATACCAATCAAATTAGCAAAGGTTTACTTTATTGAGCAAGAAAAAAATAATAATATTGTAAGTAATATTATAAAAACAAAACATTTTTAAAAACTTTATGATTTCTGATTTGTGGAATGACCTACCATAATTCCAGAGAATTCATAATGAAACTTGCTACCCAGCTTGGGACAGAGAGGTGATAGATTCAGAGTGAACATACATATACATATAACTGCCCCCAGAACTGATACTCTTTATTGAGTCTAAGATGGAAGGTGAGGGTTTTAAAAAAGGTGTGTATTGGGGGGGGGGGGGTGAACCATGTCTTCTAATCCCTTTGCATTACAAAATAGAATTATATTCCATAGGGGGAAAAAATGGATTAAACTCAGAGTAAAAATTACATTTGAAGGAAAAGTAGTAATAACCCAATAAAAACACCTAATGATAGCTTTTCAGTACATATTAAACGTTTACTACATGCCTCTAGTCCAAGATCCATGGGGATGCAAAGAATTCTGAGTTGGAAGTGACCCCTCTGAGCTACTGTAGTCCATTACCACCATTTTGTGTAATGTCCTATATCTTTAATAATCAAGTTCTAGAAAGTTTTTCTAAACTTTGAACCTCCCCAGGATAGCACATTGATTTGCACATGGTAAAGCACTCAGTACTTAGGATTTTGTGATCATATGTTGACTATTATGATACAGAATCTGTCTTATATTTTAATAATTTCTATTCATGCCTTATCTCTCCAAGTATATTGTAATTTCCTTGAAGGCAGATACCTTCTTTTACTCATTTTCCCCCTGCAACTTCTACCACAGAGCCCTTTGCTCATTATTGTTATAGGAATAAGTGGACACAGTTCATACCTTAGAGAGTTTATAATCTAGTGATATTTAGATCTAAGTAACTCTCCAGGGACAGGAATTAAGCCCATCTAGCATTTATTAATCATCTTCTTTGAACAAGGTACAGGGTTAAGCACTTCATAGATATATCATAGTCATCACAACCTTGGGAGGTAGGTTCTATTATTCCCATTAGACAATCAAGGAAATGGAAACAGAAGTTAAGTGACTTCCCATAAATGGCTGAGATTGAATTTGAATTAAGGTTTCCCCGACTCTAGGCCCAATGCAGTGTTCTATCTACCCCTTAACTGCCTCTGGATCATACGAAAATAGATTTAGGATTAGAGATAATAGAAATAGTCCTGGAAAGGACCTTGGAACTCATCTTGTCCAACTCCTTCATTTTACGTAAAGATGACAATGTTTAGGCCTAAGTTGAATGGTTTGCCCTGGCTCACCTTGGTAATAGGAAAGACCATGCTAGGAATTGAATTCAGGTCCTCTGACTCAACCCAGCAGTCTTTCCTCTCTATCATGTTGTTTCCCTAATAATGGTCTGTGTATATGGTCTCCCCACTTGCTGACCAAACAACTAACTTGGGCTCACCTTCTCTGACCTTGTCCTGGTTGCTCTTCAGACAGCAGACACAAGCTGCCTCTCAGGGCTTATGTTCCTTCTGGTATGGTAACAGAGCCAGAGATGGTATTCTGGTAGCAGAACCTTCCAGAACCCATGATCACTTCCATATCATGATGGATTGCACCAGAGAAGGACTTTAGTAGAATCATCTTAGTACTTAAAATAAGTTATAAAGCACAAACACTGTTGGGAAATGTATTCTTTTGTAGCTAGGTCTCCTGGAAGGGGGGAATGTGTATATAAAGAGACTTCTAGGTCTGTCCCAAGTTCAATATTTTAGCCATTTGTTAACCTTCTGTTTCTCACTACTTAGATTGGTCAATGTATTATTTAATTTTGGATTATTGGCACATATTGCAAACTCTCTACTCTTGGCTTGATCTTATTAAAGGCAGGTTTCAAGGGCCCTTCTTGAGACCTGGGTATCATTTATATAATTTCCCCAAATGTACGTTTAAGTGTAGATGAAACTTGTCTTGCCAAGTGGGTGGATGTTTCATTTTGGCCTCATTTCCTTGGCCCTTTCCCAAGTGTCTTATTTTTACTACTTCCCAGCAGGGTCTAAACAAAAAAATAGGGCATTGGCATCTGCTGTACTGTGTATCTGAAATGATACTTGACCTACTCAGAGTTCTCTTCTTTTCACAGATTACAATTGGAGTATATGATCCCTGTAATTTAGCACAATATCCCGGATGGCCATTGAGGAATTTATTGGTGTTGGCAGCATACAGATGGTATTGGCTGTGTGTGTGTGTGTGTGTGTGTGTGTGTGTGTGCATGCACATATATGCATGCATGCCCCATGGGCTTATATGCATAGGTTATTAGGGTTGAGAATAGTTGTTTATTCAACTTTTGTTTTTTCAAAAATTGTTTTCACTTCTACCATTTAAATTGGAGACTTTGGGCAATTTAATCACCTTTGAAGATTTTATCTGGTCTGTAGGTGCCAAAGCTGGTCATATGTCATTTAACGTTTGAATTAAAAATGCCAAAGGGCCATATGGAAGTGGGCAGGGCCCTTAAGTTACAATCCTTATCTTTATGCCAGATGGATAAAGATAAGTGACATGGGCAGAGACCATTTCCTTCATTTTTATAGACATTTCTGGGTGGAAGGGTATGTGATTTGACGTTACATTCATTGCCAGGGGTTAGAAGTGGTCTGCCATCAGTTTTTACTATCATTCTCCTCTTCCCCTCACAATAAAAGAGAAAGAAATTTCAGGTTAGTTACAGTATTATTGTTACCAGGTGTTTTTCTTTCATTTTTATTGGATTTCATTTGTTTTTATATCACCTTTACTTCCCAGTATATTTCTCCCTTCCCCACCCAGAGAACCTTGCCTTTTGACATAGAATAAAAAAGGGGGGAAAAAAGCACTATAGCAAAACTAGCCAACACATTGAGTCAGTCTGACATTATAGGCAGCATTCCATATCCATGTTTCATCCATATTCCCTTCCATGAAGAAAGAAGGGAAGCTCATTACCTTGTTTCTTATTGGACCCAAGCTTGATCACTATAATTAGATTGTTTTAGTTTTGATTTGTTGTTATTCTTAATACCTAATAGCTGGTATTTATATAGTATTTTAAATTTTCAGGATGCTTTACAAATACCTCATTTCATCTTCATAACAACCCTGTAAGATAAATGCTATTATTATCCTCACTTTACAAATAGAAAAGTTGAGGCAGAAAGAAGTAATGAGTTGCTTTCTTCTCCCAAGTTTTTTTTTTTAAACCTTACCTTCTGTCTTAGACTCAATATTTTGTGTTGCTTCTAAGGTGGAAGAGCAGTAAGGGCTAAGAAAAGGGAGTTAAGTGACTTGCATAGGGTCACAAAGCCAGAAAGTGTCTAAGGCCATCTTTGAACTAAGGACTTCACAATTCCAGACCTGGCTCTCAATCCACTGAGCCACCCAACTGCCCTCTTCTACCAGGTTTTAAAGGAAGAACATGCATACTTAATGTCTTTCAGATAAGGAAAACAATGGCATTCATTGTAATCAAATATTTATAAGTACCATAAAATGCCTCGGAAGATGGTTTCTTTGTCTTTTTACACAGGGCATTCTTTTTTGTATTTATACCAATCTATGTCATAGAGGGCTTTCCCTTGACTCTTTGCCTGGTCTTGCCTTATAAAAATTCAAATGTGTTTGTGTGTGCATTTCACATGCGCATATATAGGTATAGATATACAGTAAAGATTAAATTAAGGGTTTTGAAAAAGTAAGAAAGCAGTTTTTAATAATTTAAGTTTTAATGAGAATATAGTAGCGTTGTAAATTAATATAATGTCTATACTAGTTATCCTATAACTATCTATAGCTGCCTATAATTACTATTTTAAACTGTCTATATTCACCTACAACTGCCTATAACTACCGCTAATAACAACTACCCCACAAAGTTCCAACCCAATCAAAACAAACCCAGCCCAATCAGTGTTTAATCCAACCCCAATTAGGTCTGTCAACGAAGACCAGCCACTTTCCAAAAAGTTCAAGGAAGGGGAAAAAAACCTAAAAGCCTAAACCAAAAGCCAAAAACCCAAAAGGCAAGAAGCCCTCTAAAGGTTAAAGGCAAAAGCCCTCTCAGTAAACTCAGACCCGCCTTTATATCCCAGCAACTAAACATCAACCACCAACTAATCACCAACCCACACCACCAGCAACCAACCCCCATGACCAACTCACACCAGCTACCAACTTCCTCACAACTGCCAGCCCTAACTGTCAGCAACTTACAGACTGAGTCAGTTAGCAACAGACTCCTTTTATAACCTTTTCTTACCTCACTTCCTGTTTCTATGATTTATCCTTCCTATCACTATGGGTTGGTTAATCCCTATACATCTCTATGGTAAGAGGACCTCCAGGTCCCCTATTAAGTTAAAAAAAGGAATAAAGAATTCCTTTTTACAATACATATGTATAGGTCTATATATATAGTGTGTATTTACATATACTCTGATTATATTATTTAAAACTCATATGCTCAAAACCCCTATCAGCTCATTTTTCTTCTCCTTGGGTACTTGGAAGCAAGTAGAAATAAAAACATTTAACTTTACAGAAGGTTAGGACTGTTTCCAAGTGAAGATATCTGTGCATCAGTAATATTAAAGTGAAGAATGTTGTTGAATTCTCTCCTGCTCACTTTTCTGAGGCTCTGATCTGATTTCTTTCTCTGGGGGTGGGGGCAACAACAGGAGTGACCGTTTCCAGTCAGTTGAAGTTCTCTGCTTCCGAGACCGGACGCTGCAGGGGGTGAGGGACATCACCCACAGCATCATCTTTGAAGTCCGGCTTCCAGAACTATCATATAATTCAGGTAATTGCTCACCATAGGCTCCTTGCCTTTAAAACAGAGGCTGATCGGTACTGGTTTTGCTTCCTTTTCCTCTTATGTAATCATGAAAATGACAGAAATCAAGACCTTTCCACTTCTTTGTTGGCAAGAACAGCTGCTTTGAGCCCAGCACATCTGCTGTTCAGAAGAAAGCAAATGGAAAGCATCCTTAGGAAATGAAGAAAATTGTATCAGACATAAGTTTTTAAAAAAATGAACTACAAAGCTTTTATTCCTTTCTGTGGCTCATGAAAGATATCTCCTCTTAAAGGAAACTAAGAACTGATGCTTTGGGTCTTTTTAATTTTTTTATTAATTTTAAATTAAATAATTAAATTAATTGTCTGGAAGGGTGGAGGATTCTATTTTATGTAATGAGGATTAAGGGCTGAACCCATGAATTCATTGATAGAGGATGGGGAATTCCTGGGTGAGAACATTCCCTCTGCCAGTGCAGGCCAGCACTTTCTCTCCAACTTCTAGCCTTAAGAGAGTTGCCAGTCAGTGAGGAGACTCAGTGCCTTGGTCAGTGTCCCTGCTGGTCTATGTCAGATTTAGGATACAAATTCAGATCTTCCTAGCTTCAAGCCCATTTCTCTCTCGGATGTACTACAACTGTCTCCTAGTGATAAGCCTGCCTGAGACAGGAAGAGTACTTCTGAAAGGGATGCTTTCTTCCTTTATCTCTCTGTCCAGTATGTTTTAGGTCTAGGGACCTGGGGGTGGCAAGGAGTAAAGGCATGTCCGAATGATTCTGGGACATTCTGCCAGACAGGAGTTGACAGGTGACTGTTACTGCTAACGATCACTAAAGACATTTTGTGGGATGTTCTGTGCTGCCGTGTGGATAAGCATCTCCAAGTAAATCAGCTTTGACAGAAAGATGGATGGGGTACTCTGCAGACCTGGTCACTTCCCAGGTACTCTTTAGAGCTGAACCTTTGGAAGCTTCCTTCTTCTTGTTTAGCACCCAAGCGCCCTCTTCTGGCATCATATAAAGTGGCATGCATTTTTCCTGCAGTTACTTGATACAAGATTTCTCCGGGTAAACCAGAGGTTGGCAACTTTTTAAGAGAGAAGAGCCATTTTGGTTATATTTTGGAACCATATATGGTTCTTCAAAGATTTTTTTTTTCAAAGTCTTCTTTATATAATAAAGCATAGGAACAAGACTTGTGATACCATTGGTATAGGGAACTTCTGCTTGAGAAAACGTCATCTCTAATTCAGGATACCACTGTCTCTGTAACCAAGAGTCCCAGAGACTGGCGACTGGAAAGTATCAGATTGGAGGAGGGGGGTGGCTAGACCGCACGTGCACACACACACACACACACACACACTGCCTAGGCCTTGCTCCTGTTCTGCCATATAACCATTATACAGTATTGATTCTAAGACAGAAAGTAAAGATTAAAAAAAAAAGTCATTCGGAAATATTTAACATGATAAATAAAAATACAATAAAACATAAACTGGGTTACATTTTATTTCTTTATTTTTAAAAGTCCTCACCTTCTATCTTAGTATTAGTTGTAAGACAAAAGAACTGCAAGAGCTAGAGCAATTGAGTTAATTGATTTGCCCAGTCACAGAGGTAGGAAGTGTCCAAAGCCCAATTGGAATCCTCCTGACAACTGTCCTGGCTCTCCTTCCACTGTGCTACCTAGCTGCTCTTAACCATGTTACATTTAAAAAATAAACCAGTGGGCAGCCCGTAGGGTTTCTTATCCTTAATAGTCTCGTGTCTATTTGAATTTGACTCTTTCAGGCTTAGGACTCTGAAAAAAGTTCAACACCTTACTCACTAGAGATAGTCTTTGAAGAGTCATTATATATGTGTTCTTATAAATATGTGTGTATGTCTGTGCAAGCATATGTATATAGATTTAAATTGATGCCAGGGAGATTTATATTAGTCTTATTGGTCCTGGATCATACTTTTAAAAATTATTTATTACATTCCAAGTTAATTCAGAAGAAACACTGAATGATATTTGTGTCTGGATGGCCCTTTTTAGAAATAGGAGAACCATGAAGGAATCCTATATCCTTTTCCCATTTGTCCATTAATACAAATTGATCACATTCCATAATTGTCATATTGTAAGGCAGGGACATTGGCTCTGAACCTAGATTCAGATCTCCTTTCCGATGACTGACTGCCTTTGTAACCCTGGAGGAGGCTGAACTAGATGTCCACTGAGGTCCTTTCTGGTTCTCCACCTCTGATTCTATGGGTCAGGGGAGTTTGTGTGGCACTGCAACTTTGGGTTTGAAGCCTTACCCTGCATCTTTTCACTTGTTTAATTTTGGGCAAGATATTTAACTTCTCTGAGACTCCATTTCCTCCTTTGAAAACAAAGGGCTTGGAGTAGATGGTCTTGGAGGTCTCTTCCAGCTCTGCCCCTATGATCCTATGACCCAAAAAACAGGAGGTTTTAGGTTAAATGAGGTTAAATGTGTTTTCTAGCTCCACGGCCTAACCTGTGCCAGTAGAATGAGGAGGAAAATGTGACAAAAGAAAGGAGGAAAGGTTGCTAAATGAAGGTGGTACCCAAGTAGAAGAGGCTCATGTTGGGGCTCTGCAATTGGGAGTTCTGCATTTTCAGGAGAGAAAGGTTGGAAACATGAAGATTTTTCTCCTTGATGAAATGAGTCAACATCAATTGTGGCCTCATTTGGTTCTAAATGAGTGACTTCTGATGACTAGTGTTCAAAACATTGCTTTGGGTAAAAGACATCTTTGGTATGTTTTTTTGGAAATAGATTTCATATTTGTTATAAACACTTAGAATACCTCTTATGTTGGTATTCAATATGAGCAGAGTTCCCATCTTGTCTCTGTGTAACTGATCACTAGTCCTTCCATGTGGAAATAAGACCAAGCTTTGGTTCTTTAGGGTTTTAAAAAGAGTTTTCATTCAGTTAGTAGGCATTTATTAAGCCCTTTTTATGTGCCAGCCACTGTGCTAAGTGCTCACTATACAGAAGAATGCAAAAAGTAACATCTTCCAGAAACTTACATTCAGTAGAAGAGATAGCATGTAAAGGAACAGGTGCATCCAAAATATCTTGTGGAGGGAAAGTAATGTTTTAGGTGAAAGCTCTAGTAGTGGGGTGAAGGGAGGAAAGCCTCCTGAAAATTATGACAATTCAGCTGAGCCTTGGGAGAAGCCAGAGGTTCTGAGATGTGGAGCTGAGCAGAGTGACTGTGCCAGGCATGGGTCATAGCCAGTGTAAAGGTACAGAGATGGATGAAGCATTGTGTTCAAGGATCAACAACTAGACCAAAGTAGCCAAAGTGTAAGGAAACTGGAAAATCAGGAAGGTTCCAGAGGGTGAAGGATTTTAAATGCCAAACTAAAGGATTTAGATATGATCCTAGAGGTAATACAGAGTCCCCTGGAACTTATTGAACAGGAGGGTTATGTGGTCAGACCTGCATATTAGAAAAATCACTTGGGGAGTTGAATGGAGGATATATTGAATTGGGGGGAGACTTGAGGCAGTGAGACCAGTTAGAAGACTGTTGTATTAGTTTAGGTGAGAGGTGATGAGGATCTGGACTAGGGAGTCAGCTATATAATTGGAGAGAAGGGGAAATTTAACAGAAATTGTGAGGGTAGAAACAACAGTATTTGGCAAGAGGTTAGATATATGAATTGAGTAAGAGTGCAGTGTTAAGGATGACAACAAAGTTTGGAATCTGGATTATTGGGAAGATGGTGGTGCTCTTGATAGTAATAGAAAACTTTGGAAGAGAGGAGGGTTTGAGGGAAAAAAAAATAATGGGATTCTGCTTTACCTGTGTTGAGCTTGAGATGCCTACAGGATATCCAGTAGGCTTTTAGTGACTTAGGAAAGAGAAATGGGTTAGATATATAGATCTGAGAATCATCTGTATAGAGATGATCTTTGAACCCATGGGAACTGAAGAGATTACTTCCTGACACATTGAGAGAAGGGGGTCCTGGACAGAGTGTGGTGACTGTAACATGGGAGAAGATCTATCAAAGGAGATGGAAAAGGAAGGGTAAGGCATGTAAGATGAGACTTGAGAATGCACTATCATAAAAACCCAGAGAGGAGAGCTCATATAAGAGAAAATGGCAATAACCATTCCAAATGCTATAGAGAGATCAGGAAGGATGAAGACTGGAAAAATCCATTATCTTTGACAACTGAGATCTCTGGTAACTGTTGAATAGTGAAATCAGCAGCTAGATTGCAAAGAGTTTATGAAAAAAAAATGTCCCCTTGAATTTATTTTTATTCTAAACTAAAATAAATATTTCCATATAGCTAGTAGAACAGAAATGGATGATTGTTTGTGAAATTGTGAATTTCCATTATGAACACTTTGTTTTTGCTTTTAAGTATATAATAATGTATTATCTTACTTCCAAAGTTATCTTGCCTGTCTGATTTCTTCTGGCCTTCCTTTTGTTCTCTTCTGTGCATTTAAAAAATGCTTTAGTGATTCTCTGAATTGTGATTTTCTTTTTGGGGTGGGTATAAGACCTTGGTACAGTCTTAGTCTCACTTCTTGTCTTGCTTCTACCTCCCCCCATTCTCATTGAAAAAAAAGAGAAAAGTCTTATAACAAATAATCTAGAAAAACAAATTCTCACATTGGCATGTTCTGGAAATATCTTATTCTGCATCTTGAGTCCATCCCCTCTCTCTTAGGATGTAGAAAAGCCAAGATAATGATAAATGGTCACTTCCTAGCAAATAGAGGGAAAAGAAGTGGAAGCAGTGTCAGATTCTATATTCTTAGGCCTAAAGATCACTGCAGATGATAACTGGAGCCATGAAATAAAATATTTTTTAATTGAAAAAAATTATTTAATTAATTAAGGATATTTTCCCATGTTTACATGATTCATGTTCTCTTCCCAATTCCAATTTTCCTTGCAGTTTTTGTCAAATAGTGGATTTTTGTCCCAAAAGCTGGACTCTTTGGGTTTATAATACACTGTCTTGCTGAGGTAACTTACCCCAAATCTATTCCACTGACCTTTCCTTCTGACTCTTAACTAGTTCCAAATTGTTTTGATGACTACTGCTTTATAGTAACAGTTTTAGATCTGGTACTGCTAGGCCCCCATCCTTCACTTTTTTTTTTTGTCATTTCCCTTGATATTCTTGATCTTTTGTTCTTCCGAATGAACTTTATTAGTTTTTTCTAACTCAGTAAAAAAGTTTCTTGGTAGTTTGGTAGATATGGCACTGAATAAATTAATTTAGGTAAGATTATAATTTTTATTATGTTAGCTCATCCTACCCATGAGCAATTAATGTTTTTCTAATTGTTTAGATCTAGTTTAATTGTGTGAAAAGTGTTTTGTAGTTGTGTTCATATAATTCTTGTGTTTGTCTTGGCAGATAGATTCCTAAGTATTTTATATTATCAAGGATGATTTTAAATGGAATTTCTCTTTCTAACTCTTGCTGCTGGGATGTGTTGGAAATATGTAGAAATGCTGATGATTTGTGGGGGTTTATTTGTATCCTGCAACTTTGCTAAATTTGTTGATTATTTCCACTGGCTTTTTAGTTGATTCTCTAGGATTCTTTAAATAGACCCTCATATCATCTGCAAAGAATGATAGCTTGGTCTCCTCATTGCCTATTTTAATACCTTCTATTTCTTTTTCTTCTCTATTTGCTACTGCCAGTGTTTCTAGTACAATATTAAATAATAGAGGTGATAATGGGCATCCTTGTTTCACTCTTGATTGTATTGGGAATGCTTCTAATTTATCCCCATTGCATATGATGCTTGCTGATGGTTTTAGATATATAGTGTTTATTATTTTTAGGAAAGGCCCTTCTATTCCTATACTTCGTAGTGTTTTTAATAGGAATGAATGTAGTATTTTGTCAAAGGCTTTTTCTGTATTTATTGAGATAATCATGTGATTTTTGTTGGTTTCCTTGTTGATATGGTTAATTATGTGAATGGTTTTCCTAACATTGAACTGTCCTTGCATTTCTGGTATAAATCCCACCTGATCATAGTATAACAATTAAAAAAGCCAGTCACGAATGTTTGATAGAAGGGAGATAGAGAAAGTCTGTATGATGAGTCTCTCTTCCAGCTCTCCCCTGGGGCCAAATATACACTGAGAGACTTTGGGGGGTGTTACCCCAAAACTAGATGACCTGGATGGTTGTGCCGCCCCACAGGAGTTGGGGGTGAGGCTTCCCTATAAGATGAGGTATGTGGTACCCCAATCCGATTCTGAATAAGGATGAAGTTCACACAAACCTCCCCATGATCAGTTAAAAAGGGGTGAAGGGCAGAGGGATTTGGGGGTACCCTCTTCTCTATTTCTATGGGGTCTGTCACTTAGGGAAACTTTGGGGTTCCCACTCCTAAGCTTCTTCCCCCACCCCTTCTCCTTCTGTTTTTATTTCTAGTTTCTATCCTTTTCTATAATTGTAAGTTTGACTGAAAGGGGGTCTCTCAGTAAGGTTGGGTAATCGGAGAAGGAAACTAAGAGATCACTCCCAAAATGGAGTCTAAAAACTTAGCTGACTCTATGGTTGAAGTCTTGATGGGTGAGATGTGATGGAATGGCTTTGATCAGGGAATCAGGGTTTCAGTTTCCAAAGAAAGATCCTCAGGAAGCCCTCAGGACTGGATCTGAGCTGGGTTATCCTCCTCCTACCTCTTCCCAGTCCTCTGCCTGAAGATCTCTCCTTCTCTTCTCTGGAGAATCTCCCAGAATCATCCCAGTTTCGACTGTCAGCAACTGCCTTCTCTGGCTCCTTTGGTCCCATCCCCCTTGCACAAATCCCATCCTTACAGTATCCCGGTTTTGTGTGGCGGGACTTGAAAAAGTCCCACTTAATTCATGCATCACTTATTTCCTATTTCTATCTTATGTTCCTCTTCCCTCCAAAATAATAAATCCTTATCTTGTCTTATAACTATACTAATTATCTATTTATTCCTATTCTAAGATGAGTTTTGGAGAGGTTGGTAGGGGGTTGAGGGTCTTAATTTATATAACAATATTTACAGGGTGTAAAACAATTTTGTAACAAGAAAAGTTTACCTTTGAACACAATGTCTAAGTTTACAGTGTAGCAATAGTGAATAACCTTCTTGATCACTTGCTGGAGTCTTCTTGCTAATATTCTATTTAAGATTTTTGCATTTATGTTCATTAAGGAAATTGGTCTGTAGTTTTCTTTCTCTGTTTTTGACCTGTCTGGCTTTGGGATCAGCACCATATTTGTGTCAGATAACCATCTTGAAGACTTACCATCTCAAATGACAAGTCATCATGATTCCAGAGGATTTTTAACAAAACATGGTTTTGTCATTTAGTCTTTGTGATTCCATGGATCTTAGTATACTAGTCCCTTTTATCATTTCTATCTATCTACTGGAGAAAACCTTAATTAAAATTTTTTTTTTAAACCCTGACCTTCCATTTTAGAACCAATACTATATACTGGTTCCAAGGCAGAAGAGTGGTAAGGGCTAGGCAGTGGGGGTTAAGTGACTTGCCCAGGGTCCCACAGCTAGGGAGTGTCTGCAGCCAGATTTGAACTCAGGACCTCCCATCTCTAGGCTAAGCTCTCATTCCATTGAGTCATTTAGCTGCCCCCAGAAAACTTCTTTATTAAAAGTGACTTAATTGAAGGAAGATATAGTCAGTTAAGATGTTTGAGGGATGTGAAATAAGGAGAAAAGAGGGAACTTTTGGAGAATAGCTTCATTTTTTTCAATGACGTATGCAGCCAAGATGGCAAAAAAGTTGGTACTATGGGAAGCTTGAAATGCCAACATTTGGAAGAAACTTCTGTGGGGAGGAGGACCGAGAAGGATTACCTTGTTTTCTGTGTTTTACCAAGAATTCTGCATATTTAAACATAAGCACATTGAAAGAAGTTCAATAATATGAATTGATATGCCTCCATTATTTTTCCAGAAAAGGTATTTTAAATTCTTGCCTTCTTTGGAAATCAAGCCAGATATGTTATTTCTTTTCTTTTTTTTTTTTAAGGTATATTATTTCCATTTTAAATATTCAATACTAGAAATAGAACTAAGCCAGGAAAAAACTAATTACAGCTTAGCTCTCAATGTGACTGAATATTTACTGAGTCACCCCTTTGCTGAAAATTTATAGATGTCCCCAAAGTAGGAAGCATATGGCTTCTCAAGACACTTGGATAGACTCATGGTTTCAAATAGTGTCCCAGTTATGAGAGAGAAATTTTGTGTTGCAGCAATACTATTATTGCCATGTCTGAAGTCAGTGTAATACAATCTACCATCATCTCAGGATCTTAAATCCCAGCTTTGCCATTTTACTATCTTTGTGGCCTTGAAGAAGTCATTTGACCTCTATAGGCTTCAATTTATTAAAGTAAGCTCTAGATGGCTTTTGAGGTCACTTACAGCTTAAAATTTTGTAACCCAGAAATTATAGTTTGATATGCCATCTCATTTTTTAAAAACAGGTCAAAGGTAAAAAAAGTGAAATGCTTATTCAGAAAGGATAAATAAAACCAATAATATAGATCAGAGTATAGTAGTGCAGCTCCATGAGACTATTAAACACAAGAAAGATTTTTGAGAAATTCCTCCAAACAGAGGAATAGCTAGGGTCTTGAGGATAAGGTATGATGCCTCCTAAAATCCATTCATAAGGCAGAAAGGACCCCAGCTCAAGGAGTCCATAGTCTATCCAGGGTGTTGAGAACTGAACTATCTTCTGTTTTTCTTTCTTTTTACTTTCTTCTTGCTGGCCCATATTCCTTTAGTTCTCTCAAGTAGAGGTGGTTGCCTGGGATGGCTTTTGATTAAGTAGAATTCTTCAAAAGCATAGGAAAATAGAAACACTTTATTTGGATGGGAATTTGCTTTTACCAGGCTCCTGAAAGAGAATGTATGCTACGTCATTTATCTGGTTTATTAAAAGGGAGAATCTGTGGTCCCAGTGTTTTGCTCTTCATCTTTTCGTCATTGATTTTGATTTTACAGATTGCCCAAAAGCCGTTGGTTGGGAAAAGAACCAGAAAGGAGGCATGGGCCCAAGGATGGTGAACCTCAGTGAATGTATGGACCCTAAAAGGTACACTTTCTTTTTTTTTTTTTTTTTTTTTTTTTGAAAGATTGTTATCTTTTTGGACTTTCTGGGCCACAGTCTTGGCATATGCCATGAATGCTTCTGGGAAATGTGTCCTATTATCCTCATCTGTTACTCTCCATTATCCAGACTGGCTGAGTCGTCTGTGGATCTGAATCTTAGATTGATGTGTTGGCGGTTGGTGCCTACTTTGGACTTGGACAAAATTGTGTCTGTTAAGTGTTTGCTACTTGGAGCTGGTACCCTGGGCTGCAATGTAGCCAGGACGTTAATGGTAGGTGTGGAGTAGCCAATGGAAATTGCTGTTTGCCTGTAAGGCCATAGTTCCTCCTTTTGTGTTTAAGTTTCTGCTGTCTTCACTCTTCTAGATTAATCATGTAAATCATGTGACATTCTAGGAACTTAAACGTTAAGTGCTGAGTCAATATAATTGAACTTTGATTATTGTATATGGCTTAGTTGTAGCACGTTTTTAAACACATCTGCTTTTTTCCCCCAGTGCCCATCACATTCCCACACTGCTTTCCCCCTTGGCCTAGTTAGTGTATATTTAAGGAATGCAAAAGTCCTTCAAAAAGAAATGTTATAGAACCAAATTCTTTGAAATTATCCATGTTACTGTTCTCTTCCATGGAGAAATAATGATGGAAATTAAATTTAAAAGCTGAACTGGGGGGCAGCTGGGTAGCTCAGTGGAGTGAGAGTCAGGCCTAGAGACAGTAGGTCCTGGGTTCAGGCCCGGCCTCAGCCACTTCCCAGCTGTGTGACCCTGGGCAAGTCACTTGACCCCCAGTGCCCACCCTTACCACTCTTCCACCTATGAGACAATACACCGAAGTACAAGGGTTTAAAAAAAAAAAAAAAAGTTGAACTGCCAGATGTATTTTATTCCAGGCTTTTAGTATCCTGGATCTTGAGCTATCAGTTTTCATTCAGATAGCATTTTTTTTTCAAAGCCTGTTTCCAGATCCTCATTGATCTGGCAGCATGAGATCAATCACCTTGGTAGAAAAGTCTAGGGATCATTGTTTTTTTTGTTGTTTTTAGAATTCTTGTTTTCTTTTTTTTTAATTCAAATATTTTATTCACCCAATTACATGTTATACTTTTCAACATATATTTTCTGAAATTATAAGATCCAAATTGTCTCTCTCCCTCCCTTTTTTTCTTGCCCCCTTCCAGGGATGGTAAATGATTTGATCTATGTCATGCATATATTATCATGCAAAACACACATTCATATTGATCAATGTTGTAAGAGAATACTCATATAAACCAAAATGAGGGGTCATTGTTGAATGTTGTCCTCCAACCTTCATGCTAACATTAAATACTGTTAAGCCAAGCCAAGAAGGGCCACCACATGTTGATTGACAATCAAGCACATAGTCTGACCTTATTCTTATATGACAAAATCACTTCAATTTTGAAGTTGCTTGCATGGTTCTGGTCTCTAAATTTTAGTTAAAAAGTATACAGCAGCAGTTAGGTGGCTTAGTGGACAGAGAGCCAGGCTCAGGGATGGGAGGTCCTGAGTTCAAATCTGGCCTCAGACACTTCAGGGCTGGGTGTCCCAGGGCAAGTCACTTAACCCCCACTACCTTGCCCTTACTGCTCTTCTGCCTTAGAACCAATACACAGTATTCTAGGATAAAAGGTAAAGGTTTTAAAATTTAAAAAAGACATACCTTTCTTAGAGATAGGAAAGGCCAAAGTAGAGATAGCGACAATAGTTAGAAGGACCATTTCTAGATGAAGATCTGTTGTAGAATCTGAGCTGGAAATATGTCCCAGCCCCTTCCTTTTACACATATAGAAACAAGCCTAGAGAATCAATACTGTGTGTATTGGTTCCAAGGCAGAAGAGCATTAAGGATAAGGCAGTGGAGGTTAAGTGACTTGCCCAGGGACACCCAGCCAGGAAGCGTCTGAGGCCAGATTTGAACCCAAGATGGTCCTGTCTCTAGGCCTGGCTCTTCATCCACTGAGCCACCTAGAGCATCCTCTCCCCCAATACTGTTTTTGATTCTCATTAAAGGAGGTACTAGATGCAGGACAAATGCAGTTTTTTCACAAAGAATGTCAGGTTTCTCTCAGGCCATAGTGGAAAGCATTCTTACCCCTTCCTTTACTTGGAAGCCCCGGGTGGCTGTGGCCCTCTGGAGCCTCCAGAGCCGCTCTGGGCCTGCTGGTTCAGAACCTAACCCTTGTCCCCTCGCTCCCCGCAGGGCTGGGGTGTCCGGCACATCACCTTTGTGGACAATGCCAAGATCTCATATTCGAACCCTGTCCGGCAGCCCCTGTATGAATTTGAAGACTGCCTGGGAGGAGGGAAGCCCAAGGCCCTGGCTGCGGCCAACAGGCTACAGAAGATCTTCCCAGGAGTGGTGAGTAAAGGTCTTTGTGGCTGCATATGTGCCTGCGTGCGTGCATGGGAGTGTGAGGACCTCCTTGCCTGCTCCTTTTCTCACAGCAGTTTTGTGTCGGATCAGAGCGCATCATTCTGTCATCAAAGGGACACTGGCAGGACTGCTCTGGGCCTCCTGCAGGTTCCAATGCAGTGTGGGAGTCACAGTGGGGGAGCGGGGGCGTGCCTGAAGCCATTCCCCCCACCTAGGGCTGAGCCCTGGAGAGCCTCTCTGTTTGTGGGGCCAGCGAGGCTTTCTTTTCAGCAGAAGGCCATGAGAGAGGACTGTTTGAGGTTGGTCTGGTTGGGAATGCATGTTCCGCACTTGTTCCTTTGCAGGCTCCTGATTCCAGTCTGCCTCTCTAGCCCTCAGTTTCCCTCTCTGTTATCATTGAGGTAGCTCCTAGTCATACTCCCCCATGTACCCCAGGTTTGCAGAACATTTGATAGCCCTTTTCTCTTCTTGTCCTCGCCTCACCTCTGCCAGGCAGGCACTCTTCTTAGCTTTCTACAGGTGAGCAAAAAAAAATGATTTCTTAAGAGGCCTTCCAGCTCCCATTCCTCAAGCCAAAGCCTTCCGTTTAGACAGTTTTCTTGGGAAATGCTGCCTCTTCCTTTCTGTTTATTTTTTAAGTCCACTAAGAAGAGAATTAATCCAGTTTAATACTTATTTGCTGAGCAACTCCCCTATGCCCAGCCATGAGGCAGACACTGACATGAATATAGAAGGCGACAGCTGAGACAGCCTTAACCTTGAGTAGCCTCTGGTGCTGATTGGCCTGGGAAGGGGAGATCTAGCCCTGGGGCTGGGCCTGTGCAGAGTGGCAGTCAATGTAGGACACAGAGCAGGCTCTTTTCTGCACCTCCATTTTCTCATTGGAAAATGAGGGTCTTGGACTAGATTATCCTAACAGCACTGGTGCTCTGGGCTTCTTTTTTTAAACCCTCACCTTCCATATTAGAATCAGTAGTGTATATTAGTTCCAAGGCAGAAGAGCAGTAAGGGCTAGGCAATGGGGATTAAATGATTTGCCCAGGGTCAAACAGCTAGGAAGTCTGAAGCCAAGTTTGAACTCAGGACCTCTTGACTCTAACCTGCCTCCCTAACTACTGAGCCACCTTGCTGCCCTGTTTTATACCTCTTTATACTTTTTTAATACTTCTTTATACCTTCTTTATACTTCTAACACATTTTGTTCTTTTTTACATTTTTGACTTTGCTTAGATCATTTCCCCCTTCCCAGAACTCCATCTGACTTCTGCTTCCCTGAATCAATACATTTTTTTTTTCACATTCAGAATTTTATTTTAAAATGACATTTTTAACCCATGGTTCATTGTATTGATTTAGACAAGATATCAGTCACCACCATCTCCACCCCTGTTGCTACCAAAGTATCACCCTTTCAGCGCTGGCTTGTCTCAACTGAACAAGATAAAATTTCTGCATAATTTCTTTTTTTTTTTTAAACCCTTACCTTCAATCTTAGAATCAATAGTGTGTATTGGTTCTGTAAGAGGGTTGTATAGGGAATGGAACAGATGGTTAGGATAGGGCCAGTATCAGGAAATTAACTGGTTTGGAAAGGCCAACAGAACCCAGTCCAGACAGAGCCTGGTTTGGGACCAGTAGATAACAAAACATAGTAACTGGGAGTGCATTTTATTAAAGAAGGGAAAGGTTGAGAGGGTAAAGGGAAATCTTAACATTGAGATTACTAACTAAAGTACCCCAAAACTTAAAGCCTTCGCATGAAGGATCTTCTTAAGAGTTAAGGTCCTATGCTATCTCCCTGGCATACTAAACTGTAATCCCAGTCCCTTTATACCTAGTCTGCCCTAACTCTCTGGGTGTTATGGGAGATACTGGCAAATACCAGATCAGGCAGGGATCCAGGGACAGATCCTAAACACACATGGGCTTAGACCTTATCTTACAGACAGCTGTCAGATGACACAGGACAGAGACAACTTCCTCAGATATTCTTCAGAATACACAGCACCAAACCAGCAACACAGCAGTAACACAGGATTGGTTCAAACTCCCAGAACTTGGCATCCATACCCTCCAGGATCAAATCCAGAGAGAGACAGATAGCCTAACAGTCCCTGAAGTTTTTTTCAGCTTAACCCTCCTTACCAAGATTCCAGAATTCTCTTCTGCTAGTCTCATGCCACTGTGCTCTGCAAACCTAAACTCATCTTTTCCTTATAACAGTTCCAAGGCAGAAGAGTAGTAAGGGTGGGCAATGAGGGTCAAGTGACTTGCCCCGGGTCACACAGCTAGGAAGTGTCTGAGGCCAAATTTGAACCCAGGACCTCCCATCTCTGGGCCTGACTCTCAATCCACTGAGCCACCCAGCTGCTCCCTTTATATAATCCAAGAGACCCTTTTTTTAGGGACAGCACACAAGGCATAAAATACTCCTAATTGTTTTTAATGGTGATTATGTGCCTTCTTTCCAAAGGAGCATTGGATGTTTTGGCACAATATCCTGCGATAACTCCAGCCAAGAAGGAGTGCAACCAGTAGAAGTCCCTGTGGGTTGATGCCACCGGTGGCAGGCTCAGGCCTCAGATACATTTTTAAATACATTTAAAAAATTTAGAATAAAGATAGCTTACAAAGCTCTCAGGGAGCCTTCTTCACTATAACTTATTGACATCATGTCAGTGGATGCAGAGAGATTATGTGCCCCCTTCATTCAGGGCCAAGACACATGTGTGTGAGGTCAATCTGGGAGCCATCCAATTCTGTCAGGGCTACACATGGTCCCAGATATTGGTGTTTAGGTTGTTATATGACCAGGGTTGGACAGAGACCCTTGGCTACCTTATGTGTACTCTTCTAGGAGAAGCATCACAGAGTGACTTTGGAATAGGTTGGTCAGAAGTAAGCCAGAGAAAAAACTCATGATATTTTTCCTTCAGTGCTTAGTGACTATGCCTCTGTATTTGTCAGATTCTCTGGTTGTTTCTCCCTACATGTTCCTTTTCCTTCTTCCTTTTGTAGTATACAGAATTGGGGTGATATAGTTTTTTCTAGCTTTGGCTGAGTTCCAGAAGCTGTTAGGGGTTTGGAATCTTGAGGAAAAGGGCAGTTGGCTGGATCTTCCGTGGAGGGAGGTTGTCAATGAGCCGAGCTGCCTTGATTACCTAGCTTTAATATTGAAATTTAGCCTAGCTTTGACATATTTATTTAATACATTATTATTTTAGATAAACCCTTTATATCTTCCTTTCCTAATACCATCCCTGCCTTCCCTCCCTTACCTTATATGTCTGTGGAGTTAATAAGGAGAGTAATTAGAGAGGAGTTAAATCTGTGAAGGGTTACCTAATTGATAGCATTAGTTATAGTTAGTCAGTCATCATTTATTCCCTTTAGATAGCCATAGCACTTTGTAAAGCTGAGTTTAAAGGCAGGTCCTTACTCAGACTCCATCTTTGCTTCCCTTCCCCACCTGAGGTTCCTGAGACAACTGATAGGGCTTTCCTTTGATCCACCTTCCTAACAAACATCCTTCAAAGAAAATAAACCCTTTTGTGTTTCAACAGCCCTATTAGTATAATTTGTCTGTTAGTTATCAAGAGGGAAAAGAGGGAAAGAAACAACATACTCTGGGCTTAGAGGGAAGCTGAGGCATCCATCTTGAAGGAAGGTGTTACTTCAAAACAAGTCCATTCCTGTGAAATTAACTAAAGCCTGTTTGTTAATTTCAGTCTAGTCTATTTCCCTCAGCTTGTGTTTGAGTCTATGTCCCAGTCTGTAAGCCTGCTGTGTTTGTCTGTTTAGTTTAATTTCTCTTCTCCCTGAAGATCTCTGTTTTCCTTCTGGGTTATACTCCTGACTTCAGTCCTATTATGCCCTGAATCTCCTTTAATCCCAGCCTACCTGTAACCGAGATTACCCACTTAGCACGTCTCCAACATCCTCCTTTTAAATTCCCTTATACCACACACCTTTCCTCAAGTTACCCACATAACATCTTTGGAAGAGTGAACTTTGTCCGACTAAAATGTCTCCATTTCAGACCCCCGACCTTTGTAGGCTCTACCTAGTCTTGTTGGCCCCCAAACTCAGATTCTTCCTTTGCCTCAAAACCTCTCTTCACCACTCCCAGAAGTCATCTTTCTCTCCAGGATTCCTGTAGCATCTATTACCTGTACCCCTTCATATCACTTATTCAGAATCTTGTATGGTACCATTATCTTTGTTTAATATTCTACCTATTTTTTTTAACTCCTATCTTCCATCTTAGAATCAATACTCGGTATCATTTCCAAGGCAAAAGAGTGATAAGGGCTAAACAATTGGGATTAAGTGACTTGCTTTATTTCTGCCTATGTGCTCCTTTTCCTTCTTCCTTTTGGAAGAAAGAGACTAGTCTGCTAGGACTAGGAAGTATCTAAGACTAGATTTGAACTCGGTCCGCCTGTCTCTTGAGCCTAGCTCTATGTACTGAACTACCTTGCTCCCTCTATTCTACCTATCTGATTCTATGGGATGGAAATAGTCTTAGACATGATTTAGGAAGTGGCTTGACCTAGCATTTTAATCAAACTTTCAGAATAAGTTGGATACCCTCCCAAGCCCTTTATAGTCCTCATTTTTCTTAATGACTGAATACTTGAACTATAAAGAGAGCAGTTCAAGGAGGAGTGCTAGGGTGCCAAAGATAAACCTCACATGTTTTACCAAGAAAGTGGCAAAGTTTCACACTATCTAGGGCATAGTAGGAGGAGAGTATCCTTGTGCCTCTCTTGGTCCATCATCCTGTGCTACTAGAGAGGGTTAGGGGAGCAAGCCAACCCCACAGAAGTATTTTTGTCTCTTAAGATACATATTTGGGCAGAAGTCTACTTGTATTTGCTTCAGACATAAAATGCTTTGGGGTGTTCTCTTAGAATGCTGCAGGATTTAACATGAGTATCCCCATGCCGGGGCATCCTGTGAACTTTTCCAACGTCACCATGGAACAAGCCCAGAAAGATGTGGAACAACTTGAGAAGCTCATTGGGGACCATGATGTGATTTTCCTTTTGATGGACACAAGGGAAAGCCGATGGCTTCCTGCCGTCATTGCAGCAAGCAAGAGGAAGGTATGGTATTTGCCACATATGGCATGATGACAGATTGCCCTGCTTTTTACTCCCCACTCCACTTAGCATTCTGGTCTCTTTTCTTTAAAAACAACAACAGCAAAAAACCCCAGGTATAAATACTCTGCTCATTTAATTTGTATATGGATAGGCCCCAACTTACAACTAGGTTCTGTTCCAGAAGTTTGCAAGTCATTTTTTAAAAATTCAGAACATATTTTCTTATAAAGCTATATTATGAATGGTGATTAGGTTCCCAGAATAGCTTATAAAGTCTATTTAACCCATAATTAGTCAAACTAGAACATTCTTAGTCATGTAGAACCAGCTATCACTTTTGTTTTGTTTTGTTTTGTTTTGTTTTTATATTTTTTTAAACCCTTAACTTCTGTGTATTAGTTACTTGGTGGAAGAGTGGTAAGGGTAGGCAATGGGGGTCAAGTGACTTGCCCAAGGTCACACAGCTGGGAAGTGTCTGAGGCCAGATTTGAACCTAGGACCTCCCGACTCTAGGCCTGACTCTCAATCCACTGAGCTACCCAGCTGCCCCCAGCTATCACTTTTAACAATTTCCATGTGAAAACTCATTTTGTTATTCCAAGTAGAACACAGGAAAACAGCTCCTCATTTCCTCCTAGTTCCTTCCCAGCAGTTATCCCCCCAAATTGCAAGATTCCAGGGGCAACTGCAAAAGAGAAGAATCTAGGACATTTTAGCAGTGTCAGGGAAAGGAGAAAAGCCCTGGGTTAGAGTTTGTAATTGAGAGTTAGCTTTATTTGAATTGTTTAACTCTAGCTGTATCCTTTTATTTTTTCATATCTTGTCTTACATTATAAGGTTCCACAAAACAGAGCCCATTGCTATCTCTGCATTGCATGACTGGCATGTGGGTTCTTTTTTTTTTTTAATTTTTTATTTAGAATATTTTTCCATGGTTACATAATTCATGATCCCCCTCTCCATTTTCTCCTCCCCCTCCCAAAGCCAACAAGTAGTTCCATTAGGTTATACTATATATCATTGTTCAAAACCTATTTCTATATTATTCATATTTGCAGTAGAGCAATTCTTTAACATCAAAACCCTAATCACATCCCTATCGCATCAATCATATGTTTTTCTAATGCATTTCTTGTTCCACAGTTCTTTCTCTGAATGTGGGGAGTGTTTTTTCTCCCTAGTTTCTCTGAATTGTCCTGGGTCATTGCATTGCTACTTTTAGAAAAGACCATTGCATTCAATTGTGCCATAATGTATCTGTCTCTGCGTACAGTGTTCTTCTTTCACTCAGCATCAATTCCTAGAGTTCATTCTAGCTCACAGAGAAATCCTCCAGTTCATTATTCCTTTTAGCACAATAATATTTCATCACCAACAGATACCAGAATTTGTCTAGCCATTCCCTAATTGATGAACACCCTCTTATTTTCCAATTTTTTGCCACCACAAAGAGTGTGGCAAGAAATATTTTTGTTCAAGTCTTTTTCCTTATTATCTCTTTGGGGTACATACTGTAAGGGTAAAAAGGGGTTTTGATTGGGTGAATATTAAAAGGTTTGGTCGCCAGGGAATTGAATAATTATCAATTCCCAATTAAAGAATAGTCAAGTCAAAATGACTTTTATGGAAGTTTATTTACAAATGAGAAGAGAGAGAAATTAAGAAATTTAGAGAGAGGATGAGGTAAGATAATTTACCTGACAAACTAAATAATTCGCTTAGGTCCCTGGTTTAACCCAAGCAGATCTAACTAGTCCTCAATTGGAAAAAGGCCAAGCCTTAATCTGAGGGCTGAGGGCCGAAAGCCCCAGAGGTATATGAAGTAAAAGCTTCAGTCACAGAGTCTTTTTTGAAAGGGGAGTTCTTTAAGAGAAGTTCAGGAAGATTCAGTCTTTACACTCGCCACATGGAATTCCAAAGGAAAGATTTAAGAACAGTCTCACCAGTTCCAGAGCTCCTCCAAGTCCTGGTCACGAACCAGAAGAGCTCCTTCAGGTCCTGTTCAGGAACCAGAAGAGAGGGCTGAGGTCACTCAGCTCTCTTAAAGGAGCTTCTTTTTTTGTCACTTCCTGTGCCTTCCTCTTAGTTTGTGTCCAATCACATCAGACACTTTTCTTAGGACTGCCTAAGAGGCAGTCAGTAAATTCTGATTTGTCACTTATTCAAGCACACATGGGTCACAGACCACCCAACTTGTGAGTTAAGTAGAGATGTTAATCACCATTAGTGATTAAATTTAAAGATGGACAGGGTAGATTTAATCTCATTATCACAAAACCCAACAGTAGTATGGCTGGATCAAAAGGTAGGCATGGCATGTGGGTTCTTAATTAAAAGATTTGAGAATAAAGTTTAAATTGGTGGCTGAATATTGGATTACCAGGATCTTCTGAGGCTGGCATAGTTTTGTTGAATTCACTCATTAGATCTTAGCAGTTTTCTGAAGGATTTGAGGTGCAACCACTCAAAGAATTTTGAAAGTCAGCAACTTTTAAAAATAAGTAATAGCATATCACCTACCCTAGAAATTAGTAGAGAATGGGAGCACTATGAAAAGGTTTTGAAGAGTTATTTTGAGAAGTGAAGAAAGAGGAATAAAGAAAAAAGACTTGACAGAATGAGGAGGCTTGTATGTGAACAGTAATTGGGAAGGCAGAGAGGTTTTTACAGATTTGGGCCTCAGTTGTTTGGTCATTCTATCCATCTCTTTGCTCATGACCTTTGGACCCAGGACCAACCGAACTTCTCTTGGCCTTTCATGGACCTCTTAGTCTAGAAACACTATTTCATTACTTTTGTCAGGGTAGCTGCTATGTTCTGGAGCTAATCACTTCGGTTCTGTGTGTTGAGATTCCACACAGTTCTACTGGTCCAAAGGTCTGTTGAACTTAGCTATTTATCATTGACTGTCACAGGTCTTGGCACCTGTAGTATGAGCAAAGACATTCTTAATAACCAAGATCTGGTCATTTGTTTCAGTAACAGTAATAAGGATGTTGACTTTATCTTAAAATCTAATCATCCAAAGGAAATTAGAATACAACATTGTTTCTGCTTTGGAAAATTATTTTCTCACCTGGAAACTGAAGCCTTGGGGTGTTGGGGAAATAAGTGTAAATTCTGCCCTCATTGCTTTGTGGGGTGAATTCACCCTTAGTGCTCAAAGGCTATTTCAGTGTAGATTTAAAAAAAAGATGCGAAAGATGATAACTAAGTGTTTGTTTTAACTAGGAGGCTTTCCCTGCTAGTAGCTTTCTTCACTTGCCACCTGTGTAAAACTGGTAAGCCTAGCCTCTTCCAGGAAGGGCTGTTCTCTTCAGAACAAGCAGCCACCTGGGCCTGCCCTAATACCCTTCAACCCACAGATCGTGTAGTCACCTTATCTTAATCCTTTGAAAAACCTGCTCTTCTGGTTAATGGGGGGTTCCATCAGTAGAGGAGCTAAGCATTTCTTTCCATGTATCCCTCTTGCCTACATGATCCACCCAGACTCCGTAGTCTGGTGTTCAGTGATCCATGAGGATTTGACCCCAGCCACCCCTGCAGACCTCATTTCTTACCAATATAATCCCCCTCCCTCCCCTAGCCCAGTTTAGCCGCTCTTTCCCTTTGTACAGGCCTTGCTTATTCTGGCTCCATTCTCCTTCTCCCACTGTTTCCTGCCCCAAAAATGTCCCTGACTTTCCTCCTTGGCCCTTCAATCCTTAATTGCCCTTCAAGGCCCATCTTCTCTAGGAACCAAACTTCTAAAAACAGCCTCTCCAAGAAGGCCTTTGCCTCCTCTGAATTTCTCTACTTGCTATAGGTTATCTTGGGGTATTTGGCATCCTTGCCTGGACACACACACACACACACACACACACACACACACACACAGCATGTGTGCGCACATATGTGACTAGATTACAGACTCCTTGAGGGCAGGGCTGGGACTTACTCTTCTTTCCCTTGTCCAGATCATTTTGCACAAATGTGCTCACTAGAGATGACCCATTCCCCTGTGTCCATACAGTGATTTTTCTAAGTGAGTCTTGGTGTGACCTCACCCCTGACCCAACCTCATATTCAGAGTTCTTTCTTTCCAGATGTGTTTGGGCCTTTTACTCTCAGCACTCCCAATTTATGTTGTTTACTGTCAAAAGTAACAAAACAAATGGTGGCTTTGAACTCAGTAAATGAGTTTTCAGACAGAGCAAGTTCTGGTTGCTGCCACAAGGGCTATCCTTAGGAGTATATGTCTGCTCCTCTTTCTTGTGGCTAATGGACTTTCAGGGGATTTGATGCTTCAAAAACAGGAGAATGGATGGCTGAAGGATTACTTCATCCAAAGCGAGGGCTAAACACTTTTCTTGAGTACAATGTGAGTAAGATGGAGGACCTGCCCTCTGAAATGTCCTTATCTAAGACAGCCCTTCTGTAGGCACACATATAAAAGCTATAATAGCCCCTAGAAACAAAAAGCAAGGAAAGGGAGTGTTTATTCTTTGTGGAATGAGGGGGCAAAAAGAACAATTCTGCATGGAAATGAGATGGGCCAACCAGGAAGTCACCACTTGGTTTACTTAAATATCATCTAAGGTCCCCTTGGCTAACTGTGATGCTTCTGAGAGCCAGGAGGCTAGACCTCATCATCAGGCAGCCTCCTTTCTATCCTAGAGAATGTTTGGCTATATTGAGACTAAAGAGAATTAGTAAATTATCAGTGAAAAAGGCTTTCTTATATTATGTGAACAAGATAAACTTTTGGGACACCTTATAGGCCTGGACTGAAGCTTCATGCAAATATTTCTAAAACAGAACAAAACTGATGGAATAAGGCCTATGATGTGCATTTAGAAGGTCGAAATACCCAGATATGACTTCTATAAATAGCATTTTTAATCTCTTAAGATTTTCTCTAAATTCGTATAAGATCCATCTGCTTAAATGTATTTCATTCACTCAACAAATAAGTATTAATCATCTATCCACCAACCTCATATCATCTCTCTGATGCTCAGAACAACCCTCGAATTAGGGGGTGTTATTGTCCCCATTTTAGAGACAGTGAAACTAAAGCTGAATGCGCTGCATCCTACTCTTCCAGGCTCCCAGGATAGTGGATAGAGAGCAGGTTTGAAAACCAGAAGATCCGAGTTCAAGTCCTGCCTCTGTTACCATTCTGGTTTTGTCACTAGCCAAGTTACTTAACCTCCCAGGGCCCCAGTACAGAGAAGGTCCTGACCTACATTGGTAGAGGAGCTATACAAATAAGTGAAAGCATAAGCCCAGGCCCAATACCTATCAGCCAGAAAACATTAAGTGCTCACCATGTGTAGACATGGGGTTAAGAATTAAGGATATTAAGAAAAATAGAAAACAGTCTTTGTTCTCACATTCCAGTGAGGGCAACAAGTGCATCGGTGTATGCGTACAAAACGTACATGGAAGAGATAGCAGGGAACGTTTGAGGGGAGGCCTCCTGGAGAAGGTGGTCCTGGAGTTGATTTTCCAGGGGAGATGGAGGCACTCGGAGAAGTGGAGGAGGGGATGAAAGAGCTTTGGGAGCATGCGGGAGATGGCCAGGGAAAGGCAGCAGGAGCAACAAGCAGGCCCCTGTGGCTGCCAGTGCCTGGGAGGGAGTCATAGGAAAGAGGCCAGTTGGGGGAGGAAGGAAGCATTTAGAGTTGGTGCTAGAGGTGACTAGGAATGACTGGAACTTACTGAGGAAGAGGCAGAGCCAGCAGACTGGCTTTAGGGCAATCCCTGAGGTAGCTGTGAGGAGGCTGCAGACCACTTAGAAGACCCCTGCAGGAAGTGAGCCAGCGATGTTGAGGCCCTGCACTGGGGGTGGGGGGGGTGCCTCCAAGCATTGAGGCTCCCAGACCTTTGCTGGGTGCCAAGCCCTAGGCTCAGTGCTTGCTTCTAGGAGCTTCTCCTAAACATGCCCATTTTTTTCCCTCCCCCTGGAAACCACTAGTTGGTCATCAATGCTGCCTTGGGATTTGACACATTCGTCGTCATGAGACATGGACTGAAGAAGGCCAAACAACAGGGAGCCGGGGACCTGCACTCCGGCCACATCAATGCCTCGGCTGACCTCGGATCATCCCTCTTTTCCAACATCCCTGGCTACAAGCTCGGCTGCTACTTCTGCAATGATGTTGTGGCGCCGGGGGACGTAAGTAGACCTTTTTTTTGTTTCATGTGACTAGCTCTCTAGAGCAGAGAAATGCAATGTTCTCATCCATGTCAGCGTAGTTTTGACCTTTAACAAAGAATTATTTCTGGCTTGGTGTCACCTCGTCCTGTGCCTACAGAGGCAGCACGGACCTGTCAATGAAACCTTGGGCAAAACCAGTCTAACGCCCAGACAAGCCATCTAAATGAAAAATGATCAGGAAGCTCTTGGAACGTTCTCTTTTGGCATGGGCTTTAGTGGTAGAACCTTTGAGAGGAAGGAGCCCTGGATTCGGAATCCTAAGCTCTCCTACTAACTGGCTGCATGATCCTGGGCAAGTCAGGGGAATGTTGGGAGTATGAAAGGAACCGAAGGTACCTTGAAGATCACTACTTTGTTCAGTCAGGTAAAAGCCAGTGATATTTGAGGAGCTCCCCCTTATGTTGCCTGCCTCAGTCTATTGGCTAGGGATTGGGAGGGATGGAACTCTCCTCACTATGTAACAAACTTTGATATTTGTTGATAGTCAACCAGAGATCGTACCCTGGACCAGCAGTGCACTGTGAGCCGCCCAGGCCTGGCCATGATCGCAGGTTCCCTGGCAGTAGAGCTTATGGTTTCGGTCTTACAGCATCCAGAAGGGTGAGTGAGCTTTTCTGCAGACAAGGGTTTTATAGACATTTCCCTTCAGCCTAGGAGGGAGAGAGCTTGGTTTTTGTTAGCTTGACTTTTCTAAAGGTTTTTTTAATCCTTACATTCTGTCCTCAAGAAATCCACTCCAATTTCTCTCCCAAGGGAAGAGATTCAGATACCCTGGGACCAACAAGAATATATGCTATTGTGTCAGTATTGCTAATATTAAGGACCTCAAGTGCTCCTATAAAGCCTGAGGGTGAAGGAATAGCTGGGCTGAAAGATTGTGGTTCATGTTTGCCTGGAATCTGTGTTTGTAGCCTGAATATAAAGGATACATACCCTTTATTATCATTCCTTCCTAAAATTTAAAAATATGATAATACCATTTTACCTTCAGACCATTTTGGAGACCTCTAGGGGTTTTAATTTTTCTATTAGTGTCTTTTGATTAAGAAAATGTATGGTGACAGAGAGAGCTACTTTGTATTCAATAGTGCTTTATTTTATTTTACAAATGAACTTGTATTTTATTAATTACAATAGCATTGACATGTTTTGAAGAATGTCAATAGATGACATAATATATGTATACATACATATTAAAGGCATTATCATATTCCCAAGGTATGTTTCCTTTTTAATGGATATTCTTAATATTACTGTCTGCCCCCTGGGGTTCCATAACCTCTAGGTTGAGAATCCTTGGTATGTGTTTTATTGTACAAAGATGGTATCAAGTTTAAGTAGGACTTAGGCCATCTATGATTTGTCAGAGAGAATCTACCTGAATTCAAAAGAAAAACCTCAGCTTCAGACTTAGAAACAGTCAATTAAAAATGAGAAGATTATTGCATTTAAAATGAAGTGTGGTTATTATCATGCATTGCATTGTTTTTAAATCTCTATAAAGATTTTCTTAACACATTGGCAAGATTGACCTGCCATATCACAGATAGACAAAGCAGATTGCATTTGAGCCAACACTCATAATTGGGCCATTTACTATGATGAGTGAATTCTAGGAAAAACAAATTTTCATAGTCTTTTACCCCAATTTTTATGAAAGTCCCTGAAAATGAACAAGTATCCTATGATTGAGGTGTGGGTCAGGGCTTTTTCAAGTAGCTAAAAAAAAATGGATTAGTTCTAATTCTCATTAAGCACTAACAAAAAAAAATCAGGATGAGTGCAGAAGCTATTCATTAGGCAATGGTTGCATGGGTTGGAGAGGTTCAGGTAAATGAGTAGCTTTTCTGTCCCAATCTTTTTAGTTTAGTTTTTATTTTTTAAAATTTATTCCTCAGCCTCCTGATTCAGAGTATTTTGATTTGAGAGGATGCTGTTAGTTTATTCCCCTATTAATCTGATCATCCCTCCAGATGATGCTTTCTGTTGGTCATGAGTGAAGTGAAGGTCTTTTGATACATTTCTTTAGTGGCATAAGCCATGTGCCATATTTTTTAGGGGAGGAATGATTCAGGGTTTCTGCCTACTTGGTGTCCACAAATCTATTTCTTTTTCCTCTGGGGAGTATTTATATTATCAGTTTATGAAATGCGGGATTGAAAATCCTTTCAGTAGTAGACTTCTCTTTGGGGTCTATTTATGCTGTGTTTTAAGAAAGATGATTTTTAAACAAGGCCATTTGACTGGGGAAGAACGAGTTCTTCCCTGCTGCATATAAAATGGTCACCCTTTAAAAGTCACATGGCTCACCTCTTGGATCATCTTCACATCTGTTAAGTATAAACTGTTACCGTTTGAGTGGCTCTGATTATTTCTTTTTCCCAGGGGCTATGCTGTTGCTAGTAGCAGTGATGACCGCATGAATGAACCTCCCACTTCACTTGGGCTTGTGCCTCATCAGGTTAGTGATTTGGAAATAAAGTAAAAAGGTTGGACCTGAGCCCAGTGATGCAAGAGAAAGGCGATTTGGGTCATTTCCAGCTATTCACTTTGGCCCAGCCCAAACTCCAAGACCAATTATTGTCCCTTGAGGGTGGGAGTGGAGAACTGCCTCCAGGGAAAGGGGATTTATGACCACCTAGAAGGTCTATTCTAGATAAAGAATTCATGGGAATCATCAAAAAAAAATTACTTATGTGACTCTCCTGATATTTAGCACTTTGACTCACTTATCAAATATAAAAAAACTATTCTAGCAGAACCTAACTTTTCCTGGAAGTGTAAACACTGAGAAGTCTGTGGTGTGACTGAAAAGTCCTCATGTCTTTGTGGAAAGTAGATTTGGAAGGGTCTTGTAAGTAGCCTTTTGGAAGGGTCTTGTAAGTAGCAAAAGAAGCCTTTTGCAGGGCAAAAGAGAAAGTTCCAGTAAATGTTGTATTGTCTTTTCTGTTGACCCTTCTGCGATGATCTCAGATATGTAAAGGAAAAAATTTCTCTTGATTTTTGTGAATCACGTCTGAATTCAGTATTTTTTCAAATAAAATTTTATTGATATCTTTTTTAATACCACCTCTTTTTCCTGTTGTATTACATTCCCTCCCAGAGTTCCATCTTCCGTAACAAAAAAAAAACTAAAAAGAGGGAAAAGAAAAGTTCAGCAGAACTAACCCATATAGAGAAAAAGAATTCGTCATTATGAGCAATATTACATACCCATAACCCCCACCTCTGGTACCTTCTTTTGTCTCTCTTTTTTTTTTTTAAGCCCTTACCTTCCGTCTTGGAGTCAATACTGTGTATTGGCTCCAAGGCAAAAGAGTGGTAAGGGTAGGCAATGGGGGAGGTCAAGTGACTTGCCCAGGGTCACACAGCTGGGAAGTGTCTGAGGCCAGACTTGAACCTAGGACCTCCTGTCTCTAGGCCTGGCTTTTGTCTCTTTTTTGAGACCAAGCTTGATCATCATCATTTTATAGCATTCAGTTTTGATTAGGGTTGCATTTGTCTTTATTTTTTATATTCTTTCCATTTCCATTATTGTATATATTGTTTTCCTGATTCTCTTAAGGATTCAATATAGATCTTTTCATTTACTCTGAATCCATTTGTGAGTAAAATTACTGAAATAGGTCATTCCCATTGATCCATTCCACTCCAAAGCAGCTATCCCAAGGCACCTTTTTATTACTTTTATTAGAGCCATTGTATATATTGTTCTTCTAATTTTGTTTACATTACATGTATCTGGCCATGTTTCTCTAAATTCGTCATATTCTTGGTTTCTTGCAGAGGTATAACATCTCATTTCATTCATTTGTCTCATTTTGTTAAACCTTTTCCCAGTCTTAGGGTACTCATCCTGTTGGTAGCTTTTTGTCACCACAAAAAGTGTTGCTATGAATTTTTGTTATATATGAATCCTTTTGTTTTGTCCTGGACTTCCTTTGGGGTACATTGCATCATGTAGTGGGGTTGCTGGGTCAAAATTAGTAACTTTTCTCAAATAATTTAAATCCTTTTCCAGAAAGGTTGGATCCAATTCACAGTTCCATCAACAACAGTCTATAAGTCTACTTGACTTTCTTCAACTCCTCCAACTTCTATCACTTTTACCAATTCAGATGAGATGAGTTGAATGTTGCCCCTTCGTTTTATAGAGACAGGAAGCAAGATTGGAGAGAGGGTGTGACTTGATGAGGGTTTATTCATGAATTAGTGGCAGTGAGGATTACAAGCAGAGTTGCCTGTTTCAGACAAATCTAGTTTATATACACCACATCACCTCCTTAAGGGTTGGCTTTGTTTAATAGAAAGATGCTAATCCTGTCAAATTTCTTCTGCAAACATATTTCAAGTAGGACAAACTAGATACTATAATTAACATTTAAGTCGATGAGCAGATAAGGCACTGACCCTTACTCCAAGGTCTTATTTCAAGGCACCTTGCTCGTTTTGGCATGCATTATTTCCCCTTGCTGGTGACCTTAAGAGATGTGCCCTCATCTTTACTTTGCAAGTACTGACTGCAAATGACCTTAATTAAATTTTCAATCTTAGCCCAACACTAGTTTCCTCCTTTCTGTCTTCTATGTTAAATTACTATAATTACAAGTTTTCTCATGACCTCACCCAGAAGGCAGAAATCAAGGTATCATCAAAATTCAAGAGTCCTTATTTTCAAAGTATTATAGCAGCTAGTCTTACTTAGTGTTATTTGTCCCATTGAGCTCCATAGTGATTTGCCATTCGTTTACTTCCCCCTAGGCCTTGTTTCTCCCTTTCTTGTTTCTGAAGGATTATTTTAGAAATTGGTCATCGCTTCATTTGGCCTTTTTAAAGATTGAAGACAGGCAGCCATATATGGAGAGGGTTGTAGCACTTGTGTAATTGCTTGCTTATGTTATTGAAAGATTTAAGCTTTTATTTTTAGCCAAGCTCTAAAAGGAAAGTCTACAAAGAACCTTATAAATTAATCAAGCGTTTGTGTCTTCATTTAGGACTTAGATTTTTTTTTTTAAGTAGAGTTCATTAGTTTATGCAATTGTTGTGATTAGAGGAACATCATTTCCACAATAACACTGAGCTGTGTTGCAATATTTTGATCCAAGCTCAGTATTTTTTTTCTACTTTCCCTGGGTCTTTGGGACAAATGATTTCCTGTTAGAGAGGTACTTGTTATCTTCTTGTCATGTACTTTATGTACAATATGGCCATGGATACAGTATAAACAGCTTTGGTTCTTGGGCCTCATTTGTCTTTTTCTTGAAAGATTGCTGACTGTGTTCTGTGGGGATGGGATGTTTTATAAATAGTATCTTCTCGAGCTAAACGTCACAAGGGCCCCAATGGCTCATTGTGTAATTTGGGTAAAGTTTCTTAGTTTCTCTAGGCAATAATTCTTCCATATTATTAACAATACTTTATGTTTATGTAGGGCTTCATAGGTCACAAAGTGCCTTCAAAGAATTGTCTCATTTCATCTCCACAATATCACTTGGAGAGTAGTTAGTTAGGGCAGGGATTGTTATGCCCATATTATAGCTGAGAAAATCATACAGCTACATTATAGAAGAACCAGGACTTGAACTTTTGTCTTCTAGTTCCTTATTTTTCCCACCATGCCATGCCGCCTTTGGGACTTAATATAAACTCATTTGTAGGTTGATCAAATGGGGAGAGTTTTAATTTAGGTTCCCAATTTAATGAAGTTAATTTTATTAAAACTTAATAAGTAGCAAAGCAGTTAAATCAAGAAAAAGAAATGCACTGCTCCTTAGACTTTGCTCCTCTTACACAGGCATTAGATTATTAATACAGGCACTAACAGAGAGAGATTACTTTCTACTTAATCCTTTCTTCAGGATAATTAAACATGGTAGCAGTCATCACATACCCCCTTATAAACCGAAAATTCTTGTTTCCAAAATGTTATCTTGTTCTGGCTCTTGGGGTATAGCTGGATTCCTGGAGACCAGAACATGCTTTTCATAGCTTTGGTGAGAATTTGTAACCCAAATGTTAGAATGCCTATTGATGAATTGCTCTCAATACTCATGCACAAGAAGTCAAGTTACAAATACATGCTCTGACACCCTTGTAGACTATTGAAGGTTCCTAAATGTGACTTGGAGGAGTAGCTCCTGCACATGTAGTTTCTTGCAGTCATCTGTGAGGGGAATACTAAGGGCCTGAACAAGGATAATAGAACTGAGTAGGGGGAGCAGAGAGAAGGGGACAGATTCAAGAGGTGTTGACAAAGGAGAAATGGCAAGGCTCAGCAACCAACCAGACGTGGAGGAGGAAAGAAAAAGAGTCAAAGATGACTCCTAAATTTTTGATACTTGGTACCTGGGAAGATGGTGCTATCAACAGATGTTATGGGTGAGGAGAAGAAGAGGAAACCGTATTAGAATAAAGCTTCGATATCCCCTATTCATCACATATAGGTACAGCATGACACCAGCCGAAGAGGGCTGAAATTGGAATCAAGCTGGATTTGAATCTCAGCTTGATCTGAGACCCTGGACAAATTCCTTATCTTCTCTGGACTTCAGTTTCCTCATCCATACAAGGAGAGAGTTGAACTAGTTGACCACTCAGGTCCCTTCCAACTCAAGATCTAAGGTCCCATGATTCTCTGAGGCAATGGAAATATAAATGGTTATAAAAGATGTAAACTGACAGTTTTTGAAGAAACATAAATTGTTAATCATTTGAAAAATTGTTCAAACTCTCCCAATTAGAGAAATACACACTAAAGGAACTTTAAAATACCATCTGACATTCATAAAACTAGTACTATGGTAAAATTCCATTATAGTAGGCTTTAGAGAAACAGGCATGCTGTTACATTGTCGATGATGCAGTGAATTGATGCAATCTTTCTGGAGGGCTCTCTGGCAACATGCAGTGAATTACAAAACGTAGTCCCTTTGACCCAGCAGTCCTACAACCAGGACTATCTTCCAGACTTAGCAATATCTTCTGATGTTATTAAGAAGGGGAAAAGTCCAAGTATCCCAGGATTGTTGTTAAACTCAAATGAATTAATTTTTAAAAACCCTTACCTTCTGTCTTAGAATCAAGACTATATGTTGGTTCCAAGGCAGAAGAGCAGTAAAGACCAGACATTTGGAGTTAAGTGACTTTCCCAGGATCACAAAGCTAGGAAGTATCCGAGGCCAGATTTGTACCCAGGACCTTCTGACTTCAGGCTTGGCTCTCTATCCACTAAGCTACCTGTCTGTTCCAGCAATGGACTGGAGTAGATGATTGCTAAAATCCATTCTGGTTCTAAATTCTGTGACATATTGCAAACTAAAAATGATGAATACGAAGTATTAGACCTGTATGAAGTAGTGCAGATACAAGAGAACAGAGTCATAAAAAGGCATACATATAAAGCTTTATTTCTGTATAAAAAAGCATTGAACTGTACCAAACAAAGCTCAATTAAAAAAAGACAAAATCTTTTAAATTCACAGATAGAAAGAAGACACAGAACAAATGAGATTTCTTATTAAAGTTTATATTTTTCTTCTGGTATACTTTCAGTTTTACAACTCTTTAGTTCTATTTTAGGCATGATTCTCCCCACCCCTAACCCCATTTTGTTTATTTCTGTTAGCAGTTTTAATTTTATGACAAAAATGTGTTGTTTTTTTTTTTAAGATGGAGGATAGTATTTAGGCTAGAGGGCTGTCTGATATATGGTTCAGTCTTAATTTAAGGTAGAGAACTGGAACTAGACAGGAAGAACTTTTTGTTTCCACTTCCTAGAAGGAACTGAGAGACAAAGGTCTATAGGCTAGACTAGGATGGAACTAGAAAGAATTAAGTTCTAACTGAAATTCTAAAACTAGTTATATGACTTCAGGCAAATTATTTAAACTTTCTGCTTCTTGGTTTCCCAGGCAGCAAACTATGAGAATTAGCTAGATGACCTCTGTTTCATTCCACTCTTTGATTCAGTGGATTTAGTTCAAAGGCTTAGGTCATTCTTGGAAAACAAGGAAAAGCCACAGCTGATAAGCAGGGTCTAGTTTCTGAGAATGGGGGTGGGAGTAGGTGTGTGGGGGGGGGGCAGTGTAAGAACCAAGGAACTAGGGAATCTCTCAGCTGGACCAGGAGAGATTTTTTTTTTTAATTTTTTAATTTTTTTTTATTTTTAAACCCTTAACTTCTGTGTATTGACTTATAGGTGGAAGAGTGGTAAGGGTAGGCAATGGGGGTCAAGTGACTTGCCCAGGGTCACACAGCTGGGAAGTGTCTGAGGTCAGATTTGAACCTAGGACCTCCCGTCTCTAGGCCTGGCTCTCAATCCACTGAGCTACCCAGCTGCCCCCGTGGACCAGGAGAGATTTTGCATGGAATCTGAGGGCAGTGACTTTTGTTTTTGTCTTTGCATCTTCAAGTGCTAGGAGAGTTCCTAGCGCATAGGAGGCACACAAATACTTTGAAATATAATATAGAAGAGTCATCACAACTTTTTTATTTTTAATTTTAAAACAACCTACAAAAATAAAAATGTGGATTCTCTAGATAAAACCTTTAAACTGTTTACATTTGATTAGGGAGTAAATTAGCAAGAAATTAACTTTGTTAATTTATTCTGAAACCTTTTTGCAATCCATTTGTATATCTACAAAGCAGTGTTGCTTTTCTTATGTTTTATATATATAGTTATAATCTATTTGTATTCTTATCTTTCCGACCTTGTTTTGTATCACTCCCAGTCCTTTTGATATTTCTTTGCATAATTTACATATTTTTTATTTATTATGACACAATGGCATTCTCTTAAGTTAACATAGCATAATTTATCTGACTATTCTCTAGTCACCGGACATAGATTGTTTGCAGTGTTTCAGTTTCCCAGATATGAAAATGTTTCTGTGCAGATGCTTCCTTCCCCCTTTTGATAATAGTCCTGTCTGCATAATGACAGCAAATATTTATATTATGCTTTAAACTTTGCAAAGCACTTTAAATTTAACTACAACAACTCTGTGATTATCTCCACTTTACAGATGAGAAAACTGAGGCTGTGGTTGACTTTTAGTTTGTAGCAATGGAATCACTGAATCAGAGAGCACAGTTAGCTTTGTGCCAGATTGTTCTCTAAAAAGGTTTATTCCAATCCATGTTTCCACTAGTTGTCTACTGGAGGGCCTACCTCCCCTTTATGAAGTGATTTCTGAGGTCCTTTCCAGTTTAAAATCCTTGAGCCTGTGACTTCTTGGTTATTTTTGGATTCACTCAAGAAGGGGGATAGTTACCTCCTAAAGTAGTCCGAGGCTTATGGAGCCCTAGCAAAATTCATTAGGGGGGCTTGGGAGAGGAGATTGGGGAGACCACTAAGCAGGAAGAAGGTCTGTTGATCAGCTAGTGAAGGCTTCTGTATACATCAGGAGATATCCCTAAAGGATTTATGCATGACTTTTCCAGTTAGGAAAATTGATATATTGCAAGAATCCAAAAACATTGTGTGATTAGCTGATGAAACAATCCTGGCTAAAATGTGAGATCCCACTTATTCTCATAAGAAAAAAGTTGGAAAACTGAATTGAAATTCAGAATGGAGGTGAGCAGGGAATTTGTTGGGATAGAACTAACTGAAAGAATGCCAAAGAATAAGTCAAGGGCTGACTTAATTCTCTTAACTTTTCTTGAGATGATAGGTGAGGCCCAAAGCCAACTAGATCTTGGCTTTTCTCTCCATTACTGATTTAGTGCTTTGAGAAAAGGTGGAACAGTGATCCTAACTGGTGCTGTTTTGTGAAGGAGGGAGCCCTGTGGTTTGCTTGCCATTGTGCAATAGCAAACTTTTCCATTTTAGCCTTAAACTCCTCTCTTCAGCCAGGATTTATCTTACATTGGGGGTTGGTTTGTAGTAATGTGAATTCCAGGCCCCTAGAAATATTGCCATATCTCCAAGAAGTTGCTATAAAGTTAAGTCAGCAGGTTACAGGTGTGTGTGTATGTATATGCGTGTATACGTGCATACATGCATACTCATACACACAGACACACACACACACAGACACAGACACACACACACACACACACACACATACACACACACACACACACACACATATATACCTGTTCAGGTAATTTTATTTTTTTCTTTTGAATTTTAAGTTGTTTCAAGAGGTAGCCATGGACTTTGGTCTTAGACTGCTAGTTCTAGTTGTCATAGCTATAAATACTGTCAAATCAGGTATAAAAAGCAGCAGGAAGGTTAATTATATTTATAATTATATAATTATATTTATATTATATAATTATATTTTCTCTTTTCCCATTTCATTTGTTTTATTAATTGATAATCAAAGGTACTTGGAACCTGTCCAGGTACTGATATTTCTGTTCTTTATCTGCCCCTTCATTTAAAAAAAAAATTTGGGGGGCGAACAGGGTTAAATGATATGCCTACAGTCTACCCAGCTAGTAAGGATCTCAGGGCAGAATTGAACTCATTTCTTCCTGATTCCAGGCCTGGCACTCTATCTATTGTTACCTTTGTTTCTCTTCATTTTGCTTTCTTTTCTCCCTTCTCTCTACATCTATCCCACTCTCTGTCAGGCAGGCAGAACAGGCAGTTGTTAGTGTTCTGGAAACTGAGGCTGAGCCAGAGAGACTCAGTTTTTTTCCTTTGGTATGAGGAAGGCCTTGGCTCTGACACTTGAGCTTGGGGTTTCTAACACTCAGCTAAGCACTCAACCACTGGACAGAAGGGTAAACTCTGGCCTGACCTTCTAGTGGGAACCTGATGAAGTTAGGAGCTTGGAGGTGTAGAGGAGAGGTGATTGGATCTGGACACTCCATGGGTTTCTGTGATCCCCATCTCTCCCAGCTTCCTTTCCTCCTTTTCCTTTGAGTCTCTTTTGATGGTTCTTTATCTACATCAGTTAGCACTGTGATTTCAGCAGCCTCCCTGGGCTTAATTATCATCCCCATTCAGAGAACTAGGATGTGTTTAGGTCTAGCTCCTGTCTCTCTCCTGGGCTTCATCCCCAAAAGCTGCCGTTTGGACATTCCAGACATTGGGTCTCCCAGACATCTCAAACTCAACACATCTGAAAGACGTGTTTCTTTGAAACTCTCCCTTCTTCCAGGTGTCCTTTCAGATCCCTCCTCTTAGCTCCCTGATGTGATCTTTAACCCCTTACTCTGCTTCAACTTACACATCCATTCAGTTACCAGACATTGTTTTTTGTACCTCCTATCCCCTACCCCTTTCTCTCTCACTGTATAGCCACTGCCTTAGTTCAGGCCCTCATTCCCCCTTGCCTGAACTATTATAGTAGACTGTTAAATAGTTTCCTTACTCCAGCCCATTCTCCATTTAGCTAGCAAAATGATTTTCTTAAAGTACAGGTCTGACCATGACATTCTTCTAATTTACCAAACTCCAGTGGCCCTAATTTGCCTCAAGGATTAAACAAATACCTCTGTGTGGAACTTAGAACCCTTCACAACCTGGTCCTGACCTGCTAAGCACTTCACTGCTTTCATATACTTATTATTCATGAGTGCCCATGGTCTATCCAAACTGGCCTTTGCTGTTCTTTACACACCATGTGCCATCTCAGCTCTGAGTCTTTGCAGTGGCTGCCCCCTGGGCTTGAAATCAAGTATTCCTTTTCACTTGTGCCATTTTGAATACTTATATAGACTCATCTCAGTGAACACCTCCATGAAACCTTTTATGATTTCTCCTCCCTCCTCAGCTTTTTGTGCCCTCCCTCCTGAAATTACTGTAGTCTTTATATCCTTATTTATGTGCATGCTAAGTCCCTCTATGGCACATTTCTTAAGAGCCATGACTGACCCATGTTAGTCTGACTGAATGATTGATTTGGTGACTTGCTTTAGGAATGAAGTAGGTTTTGAACTGGGCCGAGATAATTTCCTCCATGTATGCCGTAAGAGAGAAACCTTTGAATCTTGGGTCTGACTCTGCCATTAAGGACTTGCGTGATGTTGGGCGATTCCCTTAACGTCTCTGAGCCTCAGTTTTCTAGCTGTAAAATGAGGGCAATGAAAGGGATGACCCCTGTGGTCTCTTCCTGGCCTAAATTCTTTGGGCAGACAATACATAAAGAACCATCTACTTAACACTCTTTTTTTCTTTTGTCTACTCCTAACTATTGACTTGCCTGACTTTGCTGAGAAGGAGAAATAAGGAGGCACAAAGGTGGGGGATAGATGAACATAGGAAAGCTGAAGGAAAAACTGGATCCTTTTTTGAAATGTTTTTCTGTAGGGGCTGGATTTCCATTTAAATGAGGACACATCCAGGTGGTATAATCTTTCAAGCACTGATCTAGAGTCAAAAAGACTTGAGTCCAAATATATCCTCAGATGTTTTCTAGCTGTGTGCTTTGGGCAAGTCACTTGACCTCTGTTTGCTTGTTTTCTCAGCTGTAAAATGAAGATGATAATAATACCTACATTCCCAGGTGGTTGGGAACAAAAATGAGATAATATTTATTAAGTGCTTAGCACAGTACCTGATACATAGTAGGCACTACATAAATAAATGCTATTACTATTATCATTATAAAGTTTCTTAAACTTGCACACATTATCTTTAGTGTCCTGTGCGCCACAGCCATTTATTAAAATTATTTTTTTTTAAAGACTGATCTATAGTGTGCAATTGCCATGCGAGCATCTGAATGACCAACTCCCTAGAATCTTACAGACAAGGCTATACAAATCTTTGTAGAGGGAGAAAGTAATATTAGTTCTAGAGAGCTTTCCAAAAAAAACTTTTTTTTTCCCCCCTCTCTTCTTCCCCCCCTCAGAAGTGACTTGGTCTTTTAGGGAGGGATTTGAAATTCTAGACCCTTTCCAGGCTAATTGCCTATGTGCTACTCATGAGCTCAGTCATGACTATGGCAATTATCTCATTGGCTTGAGACAAACCAAAACACCATGGGTAAGGAAGATCAAAAAAAGACCAAGGCTGAAAGACTTTCAATTTTTTCCATATATGTACATTTTGTTTTTCAGTATAACTGACATGTAATTTCATCATCATTGTGAGCACCTTCTGTTGGTTTGTTAACTAGATCTGTAAATTTCATTGGTGTAAGAATAGGCCCGTCTCCAAGGCAGTTCAACACCAGTTTGGCAACTTAAAGTTTTATAGCTAATGTATGTCAGAGGCAGGATTTAAACTCGGGTCTTTTTTGTGCTCAGGCTTCCTCTTTCTGTCCAGTCCGCCACCTCTCCTTTCCTTTGAGAATCTTAAAAACATTTTAAATTTACTTTTTTGTATCTTTTGTTCTTACCACATTCATTTACAGATGGATCCCTTCTCCTTTCATTATCCAGTGCTCTAACCAGCACATTGTGTCTCTGCATTTGCAGGATACCACATTTATAAGGTTCAGTGATGAAGGGAAAGAGGAGCATCTTTTTAGCTCTTCTTTGGAGCTAAGCTTGGCCATTCAAATGATATTCAATGATATGTAACTGAAAGACACTTCAATATCTATAGTCTTTATTATCTACTTAATTATAATTAACCAATCCCATTTGGGAGGGAGGGAGAGCACAAGAAATATACAGTAATGTGGGGAGGGACAACCAAACTCATCATTTCTACTTTTGAAAGTAGAAACCTGAGGCATAGAGACAGGGTGAATTCTCAACCCAAGCTTCTCAAAAAGGGGGAAACACAAACTCCTTTCCTTTAGTTAGAGTTCTGTTTCTGTTTAGCTGGGCTTTAAAATACCTAGATCTGGGGAGAGAAGAAGCTTCTGCAATACTATACCAAGTTCAGATTGTAAAATGGGAGCTGGGAGGGAAATTACTGTTTGAAGAAAGATTACCAAGGGATGAGTCATAAAGGAGAGTTGATAATGATATGGTTCCATATTGGGAGTGATTCATGTGAGCCGCCAGATCGAAAATAACAAGAACTGAGAGCTCGGGACAGCTGGCAAAGCCTATATAGATAGATGCCTTCTGAATGCTGTTAATTGGTTTGGTGAAACACACATTAGGTGAAATAAGGTGCAGGTTCCCAGGAACAGTGCACAGTGACTGAGTGTTGTGCGAGGTTTCCCATTGGGATGAAGTTAGTTTATGGCAATGTTATTTGGAATGCGCCGTTAGGAGTCTTTGCTTAAAGTTAAAACTTGTGCATTACCTTGCAAAGCATTCTAAAGGTGCTAGGAACCTGTTAAGATTCTGTAGACCACAGGTTCTTAGCAGTTCTTGTGGATGGAGGAAAAATCTTTATTTCAATAATTGGTTTCCATTATAGAGCTCTGTATTTTATTTTTCATTTTAAACTTTATTATTATTTTTTTAATTTTCTAATTAGCAAAAACCAGTTTTCTTTCTCTACTCTTCTCCACTGGAGAGAAAACAAACCAAACTATAACAAAAAAGAAAAATAAAATCCTTGTAACAAATTTTTATAGGCAAGCAAAACAAATTCTACCGTTAAACATGTCTAAAAAATCTGTCTCATTCTGTACCCTGAGTCAGTCTGCATTTTATTTTATGCTTTGAAAAATCTCATTCTGAGGAGGGATCCATAGGCTTCACCAGACTGTTATGTGAGGAGTGGATGCCACAAACTAGGTTCCGAAGTCCTGGCATACAAAGGACCGCTGCTGTCTGTGGGTTTTCTGGAGAGGAGCTTTGCATGGCTAAAGAAGGGCTCAAAGACACACTTGGGAACCCACTCCTATATGCTCCTTAACTTCTCTATTTCTGAGTACCAAATTAAGGGAAATCATGCAATGAAAGACGCCAGAGATTTAAAGGATGGGGAAGACATGAATGAAATAGGTGTACATGAAAGGAAAATTTGAATTGTAGACTGTAGACAAGAAATTTGTTGTATGTAGCTGTTGCATTTGTCTCCCTTTTGGTCTGGACCATAGCAAAACTTGGGTACCTGATACATCCAAAAGGACTGATGCTTTACAGGCTTTGCAGGCTGCTCATTTGAGGAGCCTCAGGAGAAGCTTTTCTATTTTGTCTTACCTTAAGGTACTGTAGGCCTGCTTTTCTTAGCTTTGTGAATCTTAGTGTCCTTGTCTTTGTTGTTAAGCTCTGTTCCTTCTGAGAATTTATCATCTCTTCCTAATAAAGTCCTTCTACAGGGCACTGAGTTTGCAGAGATGACCTAATAAGAATATTCTCCTCTCCTCTTTTGTTCTCACCCTCTGTCTCCATCTGTTTCCCTCTCTTCCTCCCATTTTCCCCTTCTCTTTCTCCACTTCATCTTCACTTCTCTCCCTCCTTCTTGTTCTTTTCCTTTCTCCTCCTTTCTTGTCTCCCTGGCTCATTTCACCCTTTTCTACTCCCCTCATTTTTCTCTTCTTTTGCTCTCTCTTATGTCTCCCTCCTCTGGCCCAACCTGAATTGTTTTAGCAGAGGCATCTCAGGCTTTTGGGTACATACAAAAAGTGGTAAGCTTTCATGATGACTATGTCTGCTTTTTAATTAAAGTGAAATACAGCAAGCTTTGCTACAGAAGATAAAGCCTCCTGAAAATAAATATAAAAGGCTATTAAGACTCTTAATTGAGGCACAGGGGATTCTAACTAATCTTTCAATTCCAACATTCTCTTACATCCTTAGCTGCCAAATCCTTTCATGAGATTAATATTTCTGTGGGCCCCTTAGATTCTTATTTATTCATGTTCGGTGTCCTACACTGAAGTGTTGCATTTTTTTAAACTTTAATTTAATCTTCAAGTAAATGTTTTATCAGTGCTCTTTTTAACATTGCTATCAGTCCCCCTTCTACAAGAATCCTCCTAACCTTTCTTTGGAACAAATATATGTTCACAAAACCCAGCAGTCCTTTGGCTATAGCTGACCATGGAATGCCTCCTTCTGCATCTGCAGCCTACTCCACTCTGCCAAGAGGAGGGAAGTGTGCCCCATTCTCAGTCCCCATTGCCTTGAGCAGAGCTCTCCATGTCTTTCAGTTTTGTTTTCCTTTACGTGATTGTGGCCTTTGTATAAACAGTTCTTCTGGCTCTGCTCTGAGGCACTGAGGCCTGAACATAATGTTTCTACCCTGCCCTTCTTCTGGCAACCACCAAGGATTTGGTGTTGGCATCAGAAAATGGCCCATGTGGTGCTGAGATGTGAAACTGAGAGACTGTCTTATTTCCAAAGATGTATGATCATCATTTCTAATGCATCATTGGTCATTTCTAAAAGATACAAACTCCATTTTTAAATTTTAGATTAAACTTGGGACTTTTTTTTTTTCATGTTGCCAACTATATTAAAATGTTATGTTAATCACTTCCTTCAAGTATATCTTTCCAAATAGGGAGTTACCACAAGTAATAGAATGGTTTGATATTTGCAATAAGCAAACTCATAGACTTAAAAAGAAGTTTTTTTTTTAACCCTTCATTTCTCTTAGAATCAATATGAGTATTGGTTCCAAAGTAGAAATAGTATAAAGGCTAGGCAATTAGGGTTAAGGTACTTGCCCAGGGTCACACAGATAGGAAGTGTTTGAGGCCAGAATTGCCCTGAAGTAGCTTCCAACTCCAGACTTGGCACACTATCCATTAAGCCTTCTAGTTTCAACTTGGTGGTTAATAATAATAATAATTGTAATAGCTAGCATTTATAAGGATTTTAAAAATTTATAAATAAATCACTTTTTTTTTAAACCCTTACCTTCTGCCTTAGAACCAGTATTGGTTCTAAGGCAGAAGAGTGGTAAGTGACTTTCCCAGGGTCATACAACTGGGAAGTGTCTGAGGCCAGATTTGAACTGAGGACTTCCCATCTCTGGACCTGGCTCTCAATCCATTGAGCTACCCAGCTGCCCCCCATAAATAAATCACTTCACAGATATTTTATCCTCACAAAAAACCTGGGTGGAAGGTGCTGTTGTCCTCATTTTACAGAGGAGGAAATGGGAGTGACTTAGCCAGCATCATACAACTAATAATTGTCTGAGGTTGAATTTGAATTCAGGTTTTCTTGTCTCCTGGATCTAGAGCTCTAGTCACGATGCCACCTAGCTGCCAAAAATAATGTTAGAGACCAACTTTTCCAACTGCTTCATTTTACAGATTGAGAAATGGCAATATGTAATTAGCCAAACTCAGAAGTGAGGCAGGTGCTGGTCCATTGGGGAAGGTACTTTCTCTTGTTTGTTTTTGCTTTTTTAAAAAGTTCAATACATTCCTGCTGACTTTAGCTCTAAAAAAAAGATTAGGTATTAAAGTATAAAAAAAGTTAGAGGTTGTCCCTTCCTCAGTCCTTCCCTGAGAGCTATTTTTATAATAAGGAACAAAAAGGAAAAAATGGGCATCAAAGCTAGCCAGTAATTAAGATTTTTGATAAATCCAGCTTTCCAAATTTATATTCCCCACTCTCGCCCCATGAAAAAGGATGCTTTCTCATATTGTATGGTTGAGCACATGACATGTGGCAACATTAATTGACTTTTTAAGAGGGAAGTATTCAGGGGTTGAAATCACATGTGTTGGGTACTTAACTGGTGGGCCACATGCAGCCCAGGACACTCCAGCGTGTGACTCAAACCAGTTTAAAATGTAATTGGACAATATATAATAGAATAAATAATATAATAAAACAGATAAAGTTATATTTTAAAACAAATATTACATTTACAAATAAGTCAATTTTCAGCAAAGGGTTCCTTACCTACAGTTTAGTGCCTCCTTTCCCTTTCTATTTGAGTTTGACACCACCGGCCTAAATCACTTTTTGTAGTCATTAGATTTTCAAACTTATTTGTATTGGATTTCCCCTTTTAAACTTTTTTTTATCCTCTCAAATCATTTGCAGGCAAGAGTTTTATACTCCAGATGGTGCTGTTCCCTTACTTATCAGCAATAGCTTGCATTTAAGCACTTTGCTGAGCATCTGCCTTATGTTAAGTCAAGCACATACAGAAAAACTTAATGGTAGAAAAATATCAAGGTCACCAAACTGCCACCCCCAAAGGGATTACAGTACAGTGCTCTGAATTCACCTTTGTTTTCTGAGGGATTAATGGGAGGCTGGGCTGCCACATCTGGCCAATTCCCCTCCTTGGGCAAACATGAAACTTGGATTTGGGGGATATGTTCATTGTGGTCTCAAGTGAATTTTTCTTGTTTTGTTTTCAGATCCGTGGGTTTCTGTCAAGGTTTGATCACGTCCTTCCAGTCAGCTTGGCCTTTGACAAGTGTACTGCTTGTTCTTCCAAAGTAAGTCATTCAGAATCTAGTTGACTTTATTGACCATGTACAGTGACTTTTACTTGATTCTCATATCACCTCTAAATATCACAAGAGACATGAAGCCAGCTGTGCAGGGCCTTTGGATGGGGAGGAGAGAGAACAGGCTGAGGGTATCTGGAAAAACTGGGGCTCAGGATCTTCTCTTTTTCCATCTCCTTAAGTTCTTTGACCGGGGCAGCTGGGTGGCTCAGTGGATTGAGAGCCAGGCCTAGAGACTGGAGGTCCTAGGTTCAAGTCCGGCCTCGGACACTTCCAGCTGTGTGACCTTGGGCAAGTCACTTGACCCCTATTGCCCACCCTTACCACTCCTGGGCCAAGGACGGTCCCTAGCCCGGATGAAAAAGGAGGAGGGTTGGGCGTGGGGCTAGCAACCCCACCCTGTAAAAACTACATCTGCTGGGGGCAGCTGGGTAGCTCGGTGGATTGAGAGCCAGGCCTAGAGACGGGATATCCTAGGTTCAAATCCGGCCTCAGACGCTTCCCAGCTGTGTGACCCTGGGCAAGTCACTTGACCCCCATTGCCTACCCTTACCACTCTTCCACCTATAAGTCAATACACAGAAGTTAAGGGTTTAAAATTAAAAAAAAAAATTAAAAAAAAAAAAACTACATCTGCTAAAGAAACTGTAACCTAAAGTAGGGGCAGCTGGGCTAGCTCAGTGGATTGAGAGCCAGGCCTAGAGACGAAAGGTCCTAGGTTCAAATCCAGGCTCAGACACTTCCCAGCTGGGTGACCCTGAGCGACTGCGTTACCCATTGCCTACTGGTTGTGGCCCTATGCTCCTAGAATGGAGTCCCAGGATAAAAAAAAAAAAAAAAAAAAAAAAAAAAGCTCTTTGACCAACATTGTTCTTGCCAAAAAAGAAACCATCCTATATAGACTTGGTTTATGGTGTCTGAATAAAAGACTGTATTTCCTACCTTAGATCCCTTTCAGTTATTGGAGCCCAGCAATTTTATTCCTGGCTTCAGCTTCTCTAGCGTGACTTCTTCCCCCTTGGTCTGACTACCCCCAGGTCTGTTGTGTGTATTCCTCAAAGGATGGGGTGCCTATACAGTTTCCCCCCTACTTGTCTTTGTGTAGTAAATGAAAAGTAAACAAAGATTACAGTTCTGGGAGGCAGCCAATAAAAGGGCCCTTTGGCTTTGATCTTTCTAAAAAGGCTCTAAAAATAGAGCTGGGATGTTGTTCACGGTCATGGAAACTGACTGATGTATTTTTAGACCATAGTTATGGCAGGTTTTAAAAATAAATAGTCTTTAAGATACCGTCTCTTTTATTTTTACACCCATACATATTCCATACATGAGTACCTTTTGGGCTCCTTTTCAGACAATCTATCACTAAGTGATTTCAATAGGACTTTTTGGATTGATGATCCTTGATGGATCCAGGTCTTTACATTGGAGCATTATCTGAAATTGGGCTGTGTCGGTGTTTCCTATTATGACTGGGGCTTGTTGGCCATGCCCACATGCCCCTGAATTCTAGCTGTATTTTGAGGGATGTAGGGAGGGAGAGAGGTTAGATTTCAAAGACAATTCCCATTCTTTAATCGAGAATTTTCTCTGCCAAATTCTTGGGCCCTAAATGTGAGAGGCAGTCTCCTGATGGATTTCTAGGGAAAGTTTGTAGCTTTACTGCTAATTTAATAAACACAAAACTGGAATCAATTCAGTTTTGGTGCCAAGGAATTCACAGTACGATTCTTCCTCCTTCTCCTCCCCAGTCTCTTGTGCTTTGTTACTGTGTTCTACTTAACTTGGATGCTGTATTTTTAAGATCTGAGCCATTGATAAGCATTGGTTAGGGCTGATTGGGTGCCAGTCACTGTGCTGAGTTCTGGGAATACAAAGGAAGACAAAAACACATTCCCTTCCCTTGAGGAGCATTCTCCTAATGAGGAAGACAACCCAGAAATATCTTAGTACATACATTATCCATATGTAGAGCAGATACAAGGTCATCTCTGAAGACAAGGCACTGGTGACTAAGGGGATTGGGAAAGAGCTCCTTTCCTGAAGCAAGTAGAATTTGAGCTGAGTCTTGAAGGGAGCCAGAGAAGCTAAGAGGCAGAGAGGAAGAGGGGAAAGCATAGCAGGGATGAAAAACAACCAGTGCAAAGTCAAAGTGGAGAGATGGATATTCTGTTCACAGAACAGCAAGGAGGCCGAGGTAGCTGGGTCCTAGAGTTTATAGAGGGGAGTCTAGTGCTGTAAGATGGCTGAAAAGACAGGATGGGGCCAGTTTATGAGGAACTTTAAATGCTGGGGGATGAGGTGAGGTGGAGATGGGGGGGGCATGCATTTACTTAGCATCTACTATGTGTCAGGCATTGTGCTAAGCACAATATCTCCATTTGATCGAGAAGATTCTGTTGGATCCTGGAGGCAGTAGGGAGCCATGGAGTTTGTTGGAAGTTCAGAGGGGGCATACCACCTTGGCCATAGAGAGGAGGACAGATTGGAATGAGGAGTGACTGAAGAGGCAAGAAAACCATTTACCAGGTGACAGTTGATGAGGCCCTGAACTAGGGTAGTAGCTATGTCAGTAGAGATTTGTAGGTAGTTGTGATGAGCTGGTAGCAAATGTTTAACAGTTTTTCTGAAAGAAAAAAAAAAAGTGTTTTTTTCTGTCTTTTGGGTTTATATTGTGGTCATTTCAACTTCCATTCTGGATTGAACCCACTCTTGTATTAAGAAAAATAATTAACCCAAAATACCTGACACAGTGACCACATAGGCAGTATATACAGGATGCAGTGCCTCTGCTGTGAGAGGTGAGAGAGATCTCAGTATCTGTTCTCTGGCACTTCTATTGGTTTTCAGTTTATTCATTTGTCCTTTTTTTTGAAAGTGACTTTTTAATTTATGTGGTTGTATATTGTCTTGTATTCTTCAATTCATCATATCTTACTGTATGATATTCCATTGTATTTTTATGCTAAAGGTTTTTTTAGCCATATCTCCCAGTGATGGGTACCCATTTTATTTTTCATTCTTAGCCACCACCAAGAATACTATTATGAACTCTGATCCAAACCCATATGTATTATACCTTTATTTCCAATTTTGCTTTTCAGTAGCTTCTTCAAAGTAGCTTTTTTACTCTCCCAGTTTAGGACTCCATGGGTGTCTACGTGCACTTTTGCCTGTAGAAATACAGGCTTTTGGATTGCCTTCTTTTAGAGGAATACATCTTACTTTCTTTGAATGGCTGAGCTAATAGATTACAAAAGAGTTTAATCGCATTAATTTTCATAATGAAATGTGCCAGAAGTGCTAGAAATTTACCTAGTCTTAAATAGCTCTTCCTGTACAGTGAAAGATAATTGAGTTATTTTAAAATAGGATGAAAACACTCTCACATTTTTTTTCCTTGTTATATATACTTCTAGTAATGTTTGGCCCTTTAGTTTTTACAAAAGAATCCAAAATGATACCTCTCAACAGAGTTGATGAGATGAGTTCTAGTCTTGAAACAGAGAAGCATTCTTTCTATCTCACACTTATGGTAGTCAGCATTAAATTAAATACAGGTATCACTTTTTTGGTTCTAACAAAATGCTTTCCTCTTGGTGGTCATTCTAAAAGAGGCCTGTTTTACATAAACATGCTTGACGATTTAATACAAACTGACTTGGATTTTAGCAACTCTGCTATTCCCATAGAGATCGCTTTTCATGTGGTTGGGGTATTAAGTTTCTTTTGTGCTGAAAAGATTGCTTCATTGGTGCACGTATTTCCTTACAGTAGAAAAAGGGTTTATTTACTTGGCCAACTTATTCTTTATTAGCTTAGGAGAATGTCATTCCATATTATCTGCAAACCTGATACAAGTACTCTGACATGACAAATCTAATTATATTTCCATCATTCTACAGGATGTAAAGTTTTCTTTGTATATATCACAATTTTTTTTCATACTGATTCATGTCATACATAGTTTTCATTGTTTTAGGAGGATTCTTCCAAGCTAAAAATGCCCATTTTAAAATCTCCCATGAAATAACTTTTTGCTTTGGCCATTTTCTTTTTATCTGCACGTCTGTAGTAGAAGAAAATCTCACTTCTTGATTAAGTTGTTAGTATGGGTAGAGAAAGGGCATCGATAGGACATGCTGCCGACTTATGTGCTAGAGTTTCTGTTTTTACTCATTGCTCTAATTGTGATGAGAATGATACATTTTTTCTTGGGTTCATCCCCCCCCCCCTTTTCTTTTTGAGTCTGTGATTGGATTGGAGGCATTCTTATCCCATTTGCTCCTGACTGACTTTTTGATTTAGTTCATGTTGGCTTCACAACTCTGAGGACACTGGAGGTGGTGGTCAGGAGTGGGTCCATTCTGTATCAGTGTTTGTGTGGGGCCTCTCAATATTATGAGGTCGACCTTCCATTCATAATTTCAGAGGTCTTCAAATTTCCATTCAATACACTTTGAGTAAATACCTACTGTGCGCTAAGTGCTGAGAATACAAAGTTAGAAATGAATCATTGCCTGTCCTCAAGGAACTTATGTACTCTCTGAGCAACTTGTAGCAATATATACAAAATAAATGCAAGGTCATTATTTTGGGTTGAGGCCCCTAGCATCTGGGGAGATTAGGAAAGGCCTCATGTAGAAGATGGAACTTGAGCACAGTCTTGAAGGAAACAAGGGATCCGTGATAAAACTTTTATTGTCTATGAGGCTTTTAGAGTCCAGAAAAGGAACCTAAGGTCACTTAGTGTAATGCTGCAAGTTGTTACTACTGGGATGTAAAAGTCTGAAGCCAATAATTCCATGTGGTATTGCTAACATTTTCTCCTCACCTATATTTTCCTTTAAATAATTTTTTTTCACAACTATGTTTCATATGTCCATATTTTCAAGAATACCAGCAATTTCAGCCTTCATGCTATAAAAAGTGAAGTAAGGCAACTTTAAGTGATATATCCAACAAGAAACTTGTTTCTAAGACCCAGGAACCCATCCAGAAACTTTTTCCACAGATTATTAAAGTGTAGTGGAGAAGTGTCTCAGAGGAATTTGCCTGAGAAGTGTTTCTGTTCTTGTTGCACAACTTTTCCACTATAACCTTTGTCTGTGATATGGAAGGAACAGCCTGTTAAGAAGCAGGGAGTTGCTGGTCTTCATTTGCATCTCACCTGGGACTTGCCTGTTTACTCCACAGATAGAGCATGAGAAGCCGAGAAACCCAATCTCAAGACTTTCATAAGTGATTAGCAGTCTTAATAATATGCCTATTCAGCTCTTGGACTTCCCATAAGATTGACTTTTCTGTGTCAGGGTGGGTGGATCGCATTTAAACTTGTTTGATGGGGATTGGTTAACTAGCTCTTGGGGGGTAAATGCCAGCCTGGAGCCGACTGATAATTTTTATTCTTATATTGGTTATGACTTGCCTGTACTTTTACCATTTGGTCTTTATTTAACAAATGAAGTCATCAACAGCTTCACCCTTTTCCTGTCTCCTTTTGTGGCCACTTAATAAACATAGGACCATAATTTTGTTTTGTCAATTAAACTCTCCCCTTCAAAACCACTGTCCCATGACACCAGTAAGAACAATTCTCATTTCTCCAACTCTTTAAAGTTTATGAAGTTCCTTCTTTTCCATAGCCCTGTGAGGTAGAGTGCTGGTGTTAGGGTGCAGGGGACCTAGAGATAGGCAATTCAAACCTTGATTTGACAGACTGTTAACAAGCAGTCCTAGGAAGGTTGACACATATACTTGTGTGGAGATGGAAGGAAAGGCGCTATCCCACTTAGTGCCTTTTCAAATTCAGGGTGTTCCCTGAGCTTGAATCCTGTGTACTTAATGTAATGCTTAAAGCTGCAGTGGTTAGTTAGAAATTCCATGTAAAGCCCTTCTTCCTTCATGCAGTCCCAGTGAGCTTCCATGTCCCCTGACACCACACAAAAAAGGTATGTGATGGGAAGAAATGATGGGAAGAAGTGCCAAGAAGTCTGGGTTCTGGTCCTTGCAATACCTGCATGAACCAGTAACTTTGTTTTCCTCATCTGCCAAATGGGGGGATTAGACTGCATGATCTCTGAGGTCCCTTTTGATATTAACTGTGCTATGCAACTTTTCTTTTTCATTTTATTTAAAATGAGCTCAGAGAGTAATCATCCTGTTCGATATGCCTTAACTCTTAACCATTTGAAAATATTGACCAAATCCTACTCTAAAGATCTTCATAACTGTGCCAAGAATTTTTGAATGCTACTTCTTTGTGGCAAATATTACTCAAAATCTGGACATAGCCAGTTCTTAGTGCTGTATTTCAGAAAGGTCATAAATCTCTGATCTAGAAAATGATGAGTGACTCCCTAGGTCCCCTTATACTATCTCTTTTCCCCAGAGGGGCCTCCAGCCTTCTATTTTAAAGTGTGATGCATTCCATATGTGTGGTGAGATGGTGCTAGCAGCATATAGCTACTCTTTCTCAGCAACCCATAATTGCCTGGTCTCCAGAACTGCCTAATCACCCAAAGGAGAGAGCTTGTCTTTGGAGAGCCATTATTGGGAGTTAAAAGCCCTAACTGAGCAACTCGAGATTTTTATACTCTTGGCTTCTGCCTTCTTGAAAATCTTAAGCAAATAAATACTACATTGTTCTTTGCTCACTTTTTTCCCCAGGAAAGGAAAATTATGTGGACTGATATGTATCAAGACCCCTGTGACATCATCAAACCCCAAAAAAGTAACACTGATGAAAAGAAGAGGGCCAGTAGCCTCCTACAGCCAGTATCAAGTCACAGGGGACTTTGTCAAAAAACAATCAGAACTTTAAATTCATGGCAAGCTAGGTAGGAAGGGGAGAGTTGAGAGCACTGCCCAGAGATACTTTAACTTAAATGGGAGCAAAAACTTTCAGAGAGCTCCCTTTTGGAGCAGTTTCTGACTTGGATCCCAGTCCTGGGCACAGAAAGATTCGACAGATTTCTCAATGATTACAATTGTTTTTTTGGTTTCTAATCTCTTCTTCCCTTTCCAATTCATTTTCCACATACTGCCAAATTGATATTCCTAAAACATAGATCCCAACATGTCACTGCCCTTTTTTTTTTTTTTTTTTAAAGTTATCCTCTAATATTATATCACTTCGCAGGGTTATTGTGAGGATCAAATGGAGTAATATTTGTAAAGGACTTAGCTCAGTGCCTAGCACATTGTAGGTGCTTAATAAATGCTTATTCCTTCCATAGTGAAAGAGAGCCCTGGATTAGGTGTTGGGAGACCTAGCTGTTTGCCCTTGGGCATATCACTTAGTTTCTCTCTGCATAGGACTCAGCTTCCTTAGTTATAAACCACAATCCTTGGGAGGGAGAAGCACCTGTTAGCCCCCAGTTTACAAATCAGAGAAATGCGGCTCCCAGCTGTAGTGATTGGCATAAGGGTACTGGTGACTGATAATTGGCACAACTTAGAATCCTTGTCTTCTGATTTTTAGCATAGTAACATTTCTTCTATGGCAGACTGACTGCTGGAAAGGGAGTTGTGAGCCTGGGCAGAGACTAGCCTGAGTTTGCGGATAGCTTGCTGGGCAAGAAGGACCCTGACCTGCTCTTTCTTGCCCCTTCCTATAATGCTCTGTGACTTAGCTATTTGGTATTTATTCCGCATTTTGAGGCCTGGAGGCCTAGCAGAAACTTACATCCCTATGTATCTCTTCAGTGGCCTTTGTTTATACTTCTGTTTGAGTTTTCCAATCCATAACTCACCATGTTTCATCACCCAAAGAGCATCAGTGTTGAAAATGGCCTTTGTTTCCATCATCCATATTATCATCTTTGATATAAAATTGGACAAACTTACAGCATTTGTCGGTCTGTTTACATATATTGAACAGATTTATATAAGTGGTCAGTAACCCAGGCCCAGAATTGAACAGGGGAAGGAGAGCTACCTGGAATGCCTTTGGAAAATTGTAAAGTTCCTTTTAGTGATCCCAAGCTCCCTCAAACAAAGGCTTAACTATTTGCTAATTTTTTGTGTTATTTTCTCTACACCAAAGTTGAATGAAAGCTGAGTGAGAAACGTTATTAAGCATGTACAATGTGTCAAACACTGTATGAAGTTCTGTAGATGCAAGAAGAAAACAATTCTTGCTTTCATGGAGCTTATACTCTAATTGGGATAGACCCATAGAAGAACATTTAGCTGCAGAGCAGCTTATGGATGTACTCATTGGGAAGATGTCAAAGCCTAAGAGTCTTTAGGGAGAATGAGAGTATGTGCCCTGGAGGGAAGGGATCCTGGAGAGGAGCAGCCCAGCACCGGAGGAAGTAGAGCAAGGATTCCTCTTTCCTTGGATAGGGGTAGGAATAGGATAGGGGAAGTGTCCATCCTGGAGGGGAAAAGAGGCCATTGGCAGGGAGGACAGGGGTCAGCCTTAGGCAGCTGGGTCAGGGGTGATGAAGGGAGACAGCTTAGTGCTAGCTCTAGCGGGGGATCTCCTAGTGCCCCACAGACCTTAAGCACACTAGAGGGAAGGAAGGTTAACTCCTGCTTGGTTCTTACTCCAGCTTGATCTACTTGGCTGTTTTGTACTGAAGTTACATATTGTCTTATCCTTTTACTCCTTGAAAGCAGAGCATAATATTTTACATGAATTTTGTCTCCTCAGCCCATAGGACACTATTGTATATACAATCGGTGCTTAAGAAATGTTTCATGAATTGAGTAGCTGGGAAACCCCTGCATTATATATTGAACTCTCAGGGATCTATGCAGATGCTTCTGTCATCTCAGATATTGGCTTAAAAAAAAGTGGGTTGTCAGCTGGTGCCAGGAAATTTTTAATACTAGGTTCATAGAGTTTCATTGTTAAAATAATTGTTTTAGCAGAATTTGATCATGGAAGTTACTTGCCACTGAATAGTTTGGAGGTGTGATTTCCTATTCATTGCTTTGTAGTTTATTGGATATTCTTTTTTAGTTTTTCCATTCTTGGTTTTGTCTGACTCTTTCTACATTTTGCCATTGTATTTGTGAAGATTATTTCTAAAGAAGGAATCCTTAGGAATAACAAGCCTTTGAGTTTTAGTGGAGAAAACTGGCTTAAAATTTTATGAAAGGGCACTTTCTGGCATTCAGCTTTTAAAAGGACTTACTTGCAGAGATATTTTATGATTTCTTCCCTTTTTCCCCACAAAGAGTCTTCCACTAGCCTGTTCAGGTATTTTAAAATTTATTTTTAAAAGTAACTACATTCTTAATTTCTTATTGTAGAGGATATGAAGAGCATCCCATTCTCTTAAGTGAATGCTCTTTTAACTTGTTTATTTAATATTTTGTGTAGTAATGATGATTAAATTGTAGAATGGCTAGTCTACTTTAGTTTAAGTAATTCTAGCACTATAAAAAGTTTATATAATTTTTTCTTAAATAAAGATGAGACCGGAGGTTACCTTTTCCCTGGGACATCATATTGTTGGTAAATGTAAAAAAAGTCCATTTGTAGCTAGTAAGCATAGTTGACCAACTCTTTATAAATGGTACCACAACTTCAGTGATAGTACAAATTTTGAAGACAATGGCAAAACACATGTTGCTACCTTCTCTAATCTAGAGGAACTAGGAAAACCTTTCTTTACAATTAAAGTTATTAGAAATGGACTAGAAGGGGCAGCTAAGTAAACTTAGCTCATTGGAGAGTGCCAGGCCTGGAGTCAGGAGAGCCTGGGTTGAAATCTGGCCTCAGATACTTCCTTGTTGAGTGACCCTGGGCAAGTCACTTAACCCCAATTGCCTAGCCTTTGCCACTATTCTGCTTTGGAACTGATATTTAGAATACTTCATATCAATTCTTAGATAGAAGGTAAGGGTTTGTATTAAGAAAGTGTAGTGAACTAGAAAGAAAGGAGTGAAGTAGGCTGTCCTAGGTAGCAGAGGGGCCTGTGTCACTGGGGAGGGTATGTTAGAGAGGGGATTCTTGAATTCTTTTTGTATCTTTTTGGATTAGACGGCTGCTAAGGTCCCCTTCATCTCTGGCATTATGCAGTTCTCTGATTTGTCTTGAAAGTATATTGGATCCATTAAAAACATACTGAACCATGGGAATTCCTAATGGAAACAAATGTGTAGCTGTGGCTGCTGCAAAGGGTACAGCATTCATTTGTATAGTACGATTTTCGTGAGGAGAGGAAAATATTCCTATGACTTTCTCCGATCTGGTAATTATGATTCCAGACTATCAGGGTCTTCCCCAAGCTGAAGCTGGTTTCGCTGTCACCCCGTTTGGGCATTTATTCACTAAGGTTTCCATTGTTAGCCTGGCATTGCTTTGGAATATTGCATTCTTTGAGTTGAGTGGAGAGGGCATATGACAGCATATTTGGTGTTCTCTTCAGGGGAAAGCCATGTGCACAAAGGTAAATGAATGTGGTTCTCCCATTCATGAGAACACTTTTTTTTAAATCCAGATTTGAACCCAGTACCTCCCCTTTCCAGTCCTGGCTCTCTGTCCACCGAGCCACCCAGCAACCCCCAATGATCACACTTGATTACATGGTTTCTTTTAATTGTTTTAATGAAGGATAGCATGAGCTTAGGAACAACTGAGGCAAATGTCATGTAGTGGCTTCAGACCTTTGTTTTAAGACCTCTTATATCCCCAGCTGATGAGCACAGGACCATTGCTATTTCTCAATATCAACAATTTCTGAATAGTACCAGCCAGAAAATGGACAGTATACTCATATCTATGTTTTTCTTAAAAGTATATATACCTAAGGTGACATATAAATGATGTGACACTATGAGTGTTTCATCCATGATATAGGCAGGGATTTTGAGGACATTGGAGTGAAATGGCTCACTGATAGAGAAAAATCTTTGGAAAATTTTTATTTGTACAAAACTTTTTAAATTTAATATAATCAAAAATATTTTATATCTTATAGTGTTCTCAATCTCTTGTTTGGTCATAAATTCTTCCCTTCTCCACAGATCTGACAGGTAAACTATTCAGTATTGTCCTAATATCACCCTTTATGTTTAAATCATATAACCACTTTGACCTTTTCTTGGCATAGGGTGTGAGATGTTGATTTATACCTAATTTTTGCCATACCGTTTTCCAGTTTTCCCAGCAGTTTTTTTTTAACATTTATTAATATTCATTTTTAACATGGTTACATGATTCATGCTCCACCTTTCCCCTTCAACCCCCCTCCCGCACCCCCGCCCCCCCACCCTTGGCCGATGCGCGTTTCCACTAGTTTTGTCATGTGTCCTTGAACAAGACCAATTTCCAAATTGTTGGTAGTTGCATTGGTGTGGTAGTTTCGAGTCTACACCCTCAATCATGTCCACCCCGACCCATGCATTCAAGCAGTTGTTTTTCTTATATGTTTCCTCTCCTGCAGTCCTTCCTCTGAATGTGGGTAGCGTCTTTACCATAAATCCCTCAGAATTGTCCTGGGTCATTGTATTGCTGCTGGTACAGAAGCCCATTACATTCAATTTTACCACAGTATATCAGTCTCTGTGTATAGAGTTCTTCTGGCTCTGCTCCTTTCGCTCTGCATCAGTTCCTGGAGGTCTCTCCAGTTCGCCTGGAATTCCTCCAGTTTATTATTCCTTTTAGCACAATAGTATTCCATCACCTGCATATACCACAGTTTGTTCAGCCATTCCCCAATTGAAGGACATACCCTCCTTTTCCAATTTGTTGCCACCACAAAAAGCGCAGCTATGAATATTTTCGTACAGGTCTGTTTATCTATGATCTCTTTGGGGTACAAACCCAACAATGGTATGGCCGGATCAAAGGGCAGGCATTCTTTTATAGCCCTTTGAGCATGATTCTAAATTGCCAGCCAGAATGGCTGGATCAGTTCACAACTCCACCAGCAATGCATTAATGTCCCA